>NC_058409.1:45936697-46284464 GCF_002201575.2 Neomonachus schauinslandi | reverse complement strand
TCTGAGCAACCTCACCTTTTCCTAGTTTTGCTTTGATAAATAGAAGCTAATTTCTTAACCAACAAAGTAGGGATAAAGTCAGCAGCCTCTTTTTCTGTCCCAGGACTACAACATGGATTAGATTTTAAAGAGGTGAGAACTTTCTAAGTATGAAACTAAAGGGAGAAAATACAAAAGGAGAAACTTCTCTAAATGAAAAATTGTCACATACTAAATTACAAGGGAAACAACTGTGAAAACATTTGCAATATATGTGGAAAAGAGTTTAGTTCCTGTGTGTAAAGTTCTTTTAAAGCAGCGAAAAATGTACATCCCCATAGAAAAACGTGTATAAGATATGAACAACAGTATGCCAAGGAAGAAATAATGATAGGGGTACCTGGCTGTCTCCATTGGAAAAGTGTGCAACTCTTGATCTCAGGGTCTTGAGTTCAAGCCCCACATTAGGTGGAGAGATGACTTAAATAAATATTTTTAAAAAGAAGAAATAATGGCAAACATTAAAATGCCCACTCCCACTCTTAATTTAAGATAAAAACACTATTAACTTTTTTCAACGAAATTAGTAAAATGTGTATCTTTTGAAATAATAATACTAGTCCTTTTCTGGAGGGTGGTTAGCAACTTGTATCCACAGCCTTTAATACGTGCCCATCCTTTGGTCAACAAGTCCACTCTCAGGGATTTATGCTAAGAAAATAGTTAGATAGTTTGTGCAATGTATGTGTGTAATGAAAAAGAAAATGGAAGCTCACTCAAAGTCAATAATAAAATATGGTATACTCAGATTTTAGTTTCTAAATACTATTCCCAACTAAAATGAACCAGGCTTTTTAGAGAAATATCAGATTCCAGGGCTGGAACAGGGGATGTACAGGCTGCCTGGAACATTTTGTGACAGAAAGCAAAAAAGTGCTCAAAAAATTACGGACACAGTTCAGAAGGACAAAGGACCCAATTGAAAAGGGCTCCCACAGGACAAAGCTGAGACAATGTAAGCATCAGAATAAATAATGACAGTCATAGAATATTTTAAAACAAAGCATCTGAGTCCATACTGATCTGAAAAAATAAAGGAATAGGTCAATAAAGAGGGGAGAAGGAAAAGCTCTTCCTTATGTTTGTTATTCCTTAGAATAACAAACAATGTGGGGCTTGGAAAGTCATCATAACTATTGTAATAATAGTTTTAAAATTATTTTGAATGAAAAAATTCAGTCAAGAGCCATCAATGAGTAGATGAAAGTTTGAGGAGGAACAGAATATTTTCAATCTCAAAGTACCCCCCTACAAATTACTTAGGAATTAATAGGGGAAATAGTGACTTTACAATGTCTTAATCCAGCAAATACAACCTTAACCAACGAATCAAAGTTCACATCACCCCTAATGGGACAAACCAATATTATGTGCTTCCTGATAGGATGCCCCTGAGAATATGATTTCTGTGGTATTCCTGTCGAAAGGTATTATCTCTCTCCAATCATGAGAAAATACCAGACAAATTGAAAGACCCTTTACAGGATAACTGGCTTCTGCTTTTCAAAAATATCAAGATCATGAAAGACAAAGAAACGCTGGGGATTAAAGGAGGCTTAAAGAAATATGACAACGAATTATAAGACTAGATCCTAGATGAGAAAAACATCGCTATTAAGGATATTGGCAAAATTTCAATATGAACTGCAGATGAGATAATATTACTTTATCAGTGTTACATGTCCTGACTTTGATAAACATACTATAACTATGTAAGAAAAAAAAGTAAGTTCTTAGGAAACACTTACTGAAATATTTATGGTTAAAAGGCATGATATCC
Source organism: Neomonachus schauinslandi (assembly GCF_002201575.2). NCBI lineage: Eukaryota > Metazoa > Chordata > Mammalia > Carnivora > Phocidae > Neomonachus > Neomonachus schauinslandi. The sequence goes on along the minus strand of NC_058409.1, from coordinate 46,282,645 downwards.
GGGGCGCCTGGGTGGCTCAGTCATTAAGTGTCTGCCTTCGGCTCAGGTCATGATCCCAGGGTCCTGGGATCGAGCCCCGCATCGGGCTCCCTGCTCAGCAGAGAGCCTGCTTCTCCCTCTCCCACTCCCCCTGCTTGTGTTCCCTCTCTCGCTGTGTCTCTCTCTGTCAAATAAATAAATAAATCTTTAAAAAAAAAAAGGCATGATATCTGCAAATTATTTTCAAATGGTTCAGAAAATATACATTGAGAGAGAGTTGATGATAAAGAAAATGAGGCAAAATATTAACAATGAAGTAAATCTGAGGAGGCGTCTACAACCTTCTCTATACTATTCTTGCAATTTTTCTGGAAGTGTGAAGTTATATCGAAAGAAAAGAATAAAAAATCATAGCACTATGTCAGGATATTAAAGTGGAACTATTCTTTGGCAAAGGCATTTATTCATTGGCAAACAAAGATGTCAATATTGTTCAGTGAAAAAAAATAGCACAAGACTCATCCCCCCCACTTTGTTATGGTCATGTATGGAGAGCTGCATATCAAAAATCCATTGAAGAATTCAACATAGTGTTAATAACCCTCATCTCTGTATGGTGGAATCACGGAAGACACTGTTTGTTTCTCTGTATTTTCTAATTTTCCATCAATAAAAGCGAATTGAAAGAAACGTTTTTCTTTCTAGGTGACTCTTCTAAGAAGAAGAAATAGAGCAGACCATTCTGAGCCAGTCCGAGTCATGTTTTGCTTAATGGGTAGAAGAAAGAATTATGTGATCTTCAAATGTGCTTTCTCAGTATTCCATATGTAATTTATGTTTTTCTCCTAGACAGCTGCACCTTACTGAGGATTTGCTTACCCTTTTTCATTTATATCACCTGCCTTTACAAAAGAGACCACCAGATACAGGGGCTTGGAGTTGTCTATCATCTCTATCCAACTGTATTATTTTATTTGTGCCAAGCAGCTCTACTTATATCCGCCCTTTTAATTTCCATCCAGAACTCTGCTTCCAACAGCCCCTCTCCTCAGGCCTCCACCCCTCCCTCCGCAACCCCGAGTGTCAGTGGATGCTCAAAACCACAGGGTGGATGTGCTTGATCTTCCCGGAGCACCAATTTTCTTCAGATATGAGAAGGAGAAGATGTTATTATTAGAGTAAAACAAGCCATTACATTCAGCCAAATTGAACAATGACGTAAATTTTAAAAATAAGATGGGAAAAAAATAAAAATAAAATGAAACTTCAATTTAAAGTTCATAGGCCTCAGGCAAGTCTTTCCAGTCTAGCCCCTGGAATTCTGGAGGTACTGGTTCCTTTCTCATTCCCCTTTAAGGATTTTCCAGCAGAAGAGTTTGAGAAGCAGGGATCTGGGACATTCAGCCTGCTAACTGCTTCTCTCTTAGCCATTAATTCTTCTACAGCTTATGAAATGAGACCTCCCCCTCAGGAGTGTCTGCTCAGAAAGATGCCCTTCACACAGTCATCTTCTCAGAACTCTACAGCCGACAAGCAATGGGGTTCTTTTAAACGCTGGCATTTGAAACACACATAGCTCAAAACACACAAAAAAGGGAACAAAAAGATGATGGGATACAATTTAAAGGCAATCAATTTCCTAGCCACAGCTCCTGTGCACAAAGCGAGCCCTGGAGGTAGCCCAGTGAACCTCTGCAGTCGCTCCCAGCGGCCTGCTGTTTTCAGGATCAATTCAAAACGTATAAAGGCTTAAACTGTATACATTAAAAAGGAGGGGATGCCTGGGTGGCTCAGTCGGTTAAGCGTCTGCCTTCGGCTCAGGTCATGATCCCAGGATCCTGGGATCCAGCCCTGAATTGGGCTCCCTGCTCAGCAGGGTGTCTGCTTCTCCCTCAGGCCTCTCCCTCTACCCCCACCCCCACTCATGCTCTTGCTCTTTCTCTCAAATGAATAAATAAATCTTAAAAAAAAAAAAAGACCAATAGAATAAAGATACACAAGGGAAAAACCTTGGCACAACTGCCTAAGATTAGACTTAGACGGTTGTCTTTTATAGAAACAGAAAAGTTCAGTGCCCTAGGTCAGTTTTAGAATGTGCACAAAGACATTTTTCCCTTTAGGCCATTTGAATTGCCTGTAATGAAAACAGTCTCAATTATAAAAATTAATGCAAAATAATGGGAGGTCGACTCTTAAGAACAGATCTTTTTTTTTTTTAAGATTTTATTTATTTATTTGACAGAGAGAGAGAGCGAGAGCAGGAACACAAGCAGGGGGATTGGGAGAGGGAGAAGCAGGCTCCCCGCAGAGCAGGGAGCCCGAGGCGGGGCTCGATCCCAGGACCCTGGGATCATGACCTGAGCCGAAGGCAGACGCTTAACCACTGAGCCACCCAGGTGCCCCAAGAACAGATCATTTTGAAAGAAGATGAAACCGGTTTCCTCTGATGTAATGTTTACCTACTTGGTTCTTCTGCAAACATTTTACTATCCTTGACCTTGAAGGCATCCCTTAAGTGGAATAAAGACTTTTTGTTTTTAATAGCTAGAACACTGGAACCTATTCCTAGGTGGGAGAATCACTGGAACAGAGCATGCACACCTCACAACAGCACCACAATGTTTTCACTCTAAAGGGTCACTTTCAAATATAAACCATTTTTCTCTTCCTATTTCAGTGACATTTCGGTTACCTATTTTGTTTTGGGCTCTGCACCATGTCTGATTTGGTTAAAATCAAACCAAAGGACCAAAATCACCTCATTGGAAAGCAGCAGGAAGGCAGCGATCATATAAAATCCTGCCTTGTCAATAGCAAGCACTCAGGAAAAGGTGTCTGGAGTTAATTTGCTGGCCTGATAAACAATGTTTTTGAGAGGAGACATTTCGATGCAAGAAAGCAGCTTCCTCTAACTACCTCAGAAGTGCATCAGTGGATCTCCTTAGCTAAACAGCAATGAGACTACAAGACTTGAATCAACAAGCCAGCTAACTCTGTTGCTAGGTTCTCAGAGCCAACATGAAATAACATTTGGGGGCAGTCCCTGAGATCAACCAGGAAAAACAACCAACTTCTATTTAGCACAACACATGGCATAGAGGAGACATTCAATGATTGTCTGATACCTCTAGAGGGGACAATAAAGATGCTCCTGTGATCACCTACTATAAAGGTGTAGCACTACTCATTCAATTCATTCAACAAACATTGCTAGTGCTCTAGGCAGTAGGGATACAGTAGTGAGGAAACAAGTGAAAATTATTATTTTCCTGGAACTTACTTTCCAGTTGGAGTGGAGAAAAGTTAGACAATAGGTAACTAAATTATATAGTATATTAGTGCCACATGCTTAGGAGAAAAATAAAACAGGAAGGGGGTATGAAATGTTGAAGGGGAGTTAAGTCACCAGATATGGTGACCAGGGAAGAACTCCCTAGGAAGGTGACTTTTAGTAAAGATTTAAAGAAAGTGAAAGTCATATGGGTATCTGAGGGAAAAGCCTTCTGGACAATGGTGACAGCACATGCAAAGGCCCTGAGGCAGAGGAGTTTCAAGGAACAGCAAAGAGGCCAATGTGTCTGGGCACAGGAGATGAGAGAAATGGGGGCGGAGAGGGCAGACCACAGAAGCCCTGGTAGGTCCCAGTTAAGACTTCTGTATCTAACAAGAGAGATGGGAAGCAATTAGGATTTTTTAGCAGAGGAATGACAAGACCTGACTTAGCTTGTAACAGGCTCACTTTGGCTGCTTTGTGGAGAGTAGACAGCAGGGGAGCGAGGGCTTACTTAGCTGGGAAGGGAAGCTGTTTGTTTTAAAATGCAGAGTCTGGAGTTTGCGGTCTTAACGAAATCCCTAGGTGATTCTTATGTATAGTAAAATTTAAGAATGTCCATGTTAAATTATCTAAGCACTTGAGACAAAAATTCATTTTATGCATTGGGGAGGGTAGGTAGTATGGTGAGCACTGGGAATTGTGTAGGGCCGATGAATCACAGACCTGTACCCCTAAAACAAATAATACATTATATGTATATACATTTATATATGTATATATATATACACACATATATAATAAAAAATAAAAATAAATAAAAATAATATAAAAACAAACTGAGTTTAAGATCTAATGATTTGGTAGTCTCTAATCCACTGCTTCATTTTGCCTGTGAAGAAACAGGATCTAAGCCATTGGACTAAATTCAACTAACAACCTGTCAATTCGGCCACACAGTTCCAAACAGTGCTTCAGAAAAAGAACTGCTAAGGGAGTTTGGCCTCTTGCTCTGTGACACAGGACGCCCTCTGAGAGAGACCTCCTCTACAGAAAAGGAAAGTAGAGCTAATGTGATCATTCAGCGACTGTATTTGATAAGGTCACAGAGCATGTACTCCAGAAATATAAGTTTCAGGGTTCAGCCGAAAGAGAGCATCTGAGCAGGTGATTTTCCAAAATTTTTTAAAGTAAACTTTTTCATTCTCTTTTTAAATAGAAGTTACTGAGCACTTGTATCTTATTCTAAATAGATTCTATTTATATATTCTAAATTTTTATTAAAATACGCTCTATATATCTCAAAATTTATGACTACTACTTTTTAAATACACTAACAGAAATTTATATTCACAAAAATCATAACAATTCTTTCTGACTGAATTTCATAATGCTAGCAATTAGCATTTGTGTGGCACTTTGTAACTGAGATAGTGAATCCCAGTTCCACAAACTATACATAAACATTTCTTTCTACTTTATAGTCACTCTTCCATGCGCGCCTGCACACACGTATACCTTAACTAGTTTGTCATCTATTCAAGAACAAAGACGGTCTTCTATTTACCTTTCCTGTTTTTCTATTCCTTTTGTATGCCTCTGAGATATTTTAGGTACCTCCTCTGAATTCTGCAGCTCTCAGGCACCCAGGTGAATGCTCAGCTGACCACCGACTGACCCATCTTGAGCAATGCAACCCTGAGAATTAATTATCAGATTATTTTGCTCCTCTATTTATTCTACATCTTTGGCTCTATCACAAACAAAATTTAACAACTCCATGAAGCTAAAACCTTTATAACTGAGAGCCTTAAATACAGTAGAGCGATTTAGTGGATCCATGAGAACAAGTTTTTCATGAGAACATTTACATCCTGCCCCTCTTCTGTCCTTTGGCCCAATTTCTCGAAGGTATTTCAGCATTAATGCCTAATTTCCTATGAATTTCTATAAAGGCACATAATGAGTTGAATTTTTAAAAAGCATTCATGGCTCACCAGATGGTGTGTCACCCAGGGACAGGTGATTCTCTTGAACAGAGTGCAGGAAGTTGGCTACAAATAATGGACGCGGATTACCTTCGTGAGTGGAAGAAGCCTCGAGGTGCTGAAGTTTAAGGCCAGTGTCTAACTTCCGAGGCTTTGTAGACAGAAATAAGTAGCAGAGGACACAGACGCTGACGACAAAGGCAAGCAGAACAAGGGCAGCAGTTCCCAGTCCAACCAGGGCACCGATGCTGAAGAAACAGGAAGAACATCCTCACTGTCACACAAAATGGTTTACACATACACTAGAGAGAAGGTCTGAAGATTGTTCATCCTTGCTTCAGTCATTCCTAGCCAAACTATATTTTAGTATAAACAGTACATGATTGAAATCTATAGCTCACCTTTTGCTTTCATCAAATTCTTCTATTTTCTTTACACATTTATATGTTAACATTAGTATAGAAAACTATGTGAACTCATATGGCAGGTGAAAGGTCACGTGATTCTCCCGGGCGAGTTTAAAGATATTTCAGTCGAAGAAACCTCTATTAGTATATTTTAGGGGCGCCTGGGTGGCTCAGATGGTTAAGCGTCTGCTTTGGCTCAGGTCATGATCCCAGGATCCTGGGATCAAGCCCCGCATCAGGCTCCCTGCTTGGCGGGAAGCCTGCTTCTCCCTCTCCCTCTACTGTTCCCCCTGCTTGTGCTCTCTCGCGCTGTCAAATAAATCAATTTTTTTTAAATCTTAAAAAAAAATTATATTTTAGAAGGAAAAATCGTGTTCACCCACAAAAAATGAATAGAAAAATACTGACTGGTGCAAAAGTAGTGAAGCTCTACTGAGCCACCCAGGTGCCCCAAGCCTCCGACTCCTGATTTTAGCTCAGATTATGATCTCAGGGTGGTGAGATCAAGCCCCTAGACAGGCTCAGGCTGGGTGAGGAGCCTGCTTGAGATTCTCTCCCTCTGTCCCTTCTCCCCTCCCCCGACTCTAAAAAAAAAAAAAAAAAGGGAAGTAAATCATGGTATAATCATCACTGAAGAGTAATCATCATTGAAATGGTCATTGACAAGTAATGACCTTTTTCTTCATCATCATCCTGGCCTGCCTGCAGGCTTCTGCTATTTCCTAGAGATTAGGGCCCCGACAAGTTTGACAAGTACCAAAGAGAAGGAGGGGAGAATCTGACCAGGGAGGCTAGATGTGTTAGGGTTCTGGAAAAAAGGAGAACAGAATTAAAAGGGAGGTGCTTAAGCTCATCCCATTTATCCTTGATTTTACGAAATAAAGCCCCCTGCCATTTAGAGATTGCCTCCTTGGCCACAAGGGAGTGGAGTGAGACCTCCAAAGATACTTGTGCTTGGTTTATTAATGTCAGCCCAATCCCCCTAGCCCTGCACACAGTGAAGACTGGATAATTCTGTGGCTAGAGTCAATATATGTTTTATATTTAAATTGGAGTTTGCCCTCACTTGTGCACTCTCTTCCAATGGCGAGACTCCCTGGCTCTGGCAAGTCCTCTTTCATGTTTGTTGGCACCAAAGCTGACTTTTGTAGATTATATACATCAGGGAGGGTTAGGACTACGCACAGACACAGGGGAACATAAGCCACTTAATTAACATTATCCGCTGCACAAGACAGCTAGGCTGCCACACATCTAGAAAGATTCTTGAAATGAGAACCGGTTTTTAAAAAAATGCTCAAAGTAAAAAGTAATTTAGTCCATTTAAAAGTAAAATTGTCAACCTAATTAAATTCAACATGCATATTGTGAGCTTTTAATGTACACAATTTAAAAGCCCATCACATGATTTGTAGGAAAAACAAAGCATTCTCTTTCTGCTTTCTATTATAATTAAAGAAAATAATGGCAGCTTATCCCTTATCTCGTTGGTTAATGAGCGCTGAGAACACAATGGGGAGTCCGAGGTGCTGCCACCATTATTAACACCACCTTCATAATCTTGACAGACAGCTTGTATCACAGTTCCATTTTATAGGAGCGTTGCTTCATGCGTACAAAACTCTAGATAAAGATGAAACTCCAGGAATCTCCTAAAATAGTCCTTTTGACAACCGCTTACTGAACTCATGTGTTGCTCTGTGCAACTGGCATCATTTTCCTAGGTCCTGAAGCAGGTTACCAAAGGAAGCCCCGAGAGGTTAGGGATTTGGAGAAGGAGCAAAGATTGTGGTGGGCCAGACGCAGGAAAGGGAGAATTATCCTTTCCTCCCAGCACCGGGATGGCAGTCCGCTTTCCAGTCCCTGCGGGGGGTCTGAAGTTGCTGCCTCGTTCACGCCACAGTTCTCCTACTTAGCACCTTTGCTTGCCTCAGAGTAGCTGTGCTGTGCCTTTCTCCAGCAGCTGCAGAATCTCAGAACAACTGCTAGTGACTTCGGGAATATTTTTCGCAGTTGGACTATTTTCAATTTGGGCGAAGAGCAAAGAATGTGAGGGAGATGAAGCGCTGAATTTTTGCCTCCCCATTGTGTTCTCAGTGCTCAATAACTAACAAGATCCCCAGGTTTAACATTGCCAACAGATGCTCTCAGTTGAAATGATTTTTTTGTGTCCTAGGAACTGAGCTATACTGTCCGTTGTGTCCATGCTGAATGAAGACCCGGCAAGCTATTCGTTCTTCGTGCCCTCATAAACCTATCCTCTGCTGCCTGTCACTTTGGAACTATTCAAGGATCTGAGAATCCCAGGCACTTTTCCAATTGAGTTTGACTTAAGAGTTGCCAGTCTGTCGGAGGTGCTGCCACCATTATTAACACCTCCAAGGACTCAGAGCTGGGTTACTATGCTATTTTCCAAAAGGCCGGATAATATGCCAGTGCAATACTGATTACTTCTCCAAATGAGAGGGATAAGCTGCCATTATTTTGCAAGATTATGCCCCACTCCGGCACAACACAATGTTGTTAGCTGAACTTATTGGTAAGTGGCACTCCTTTTGAGATTTTTTTGACGCTTGCAATACCTTTTGGAAAAATTATTTTACTGCCTCAAGAAATAACATTTAAAGTCAGTTGCTGTGGACTGGACATGTGTGACAAATTCTGGATCATGCTAGAGGATTAGAGAAACACCACTCTTCCGCTTACTAGCAGAATCTCTCTCTTGTCAGGCATAAGCTAATTAGTTTGTGCGGAAACAACTGAAGGTGGGTTTGGAATTCTTTCACATTCATTCTCCAGGCAAAATCAAAGAATGGAGTTCAAAGGTTACAATCTTGGGGGGGGGGCGCAGAAAGCATTTTACAGTGAAAATATCTGCATAAATACTAGGTGGAATAAGTAAAATTCCCATCATAGGAAAAAGAGGCAAGAAAGACTCCACCTTAGAAAGTCTCTTGTCTTTCCAGTAATGGCCGAGTGGCTCAGGTGTTAAGAAAGGGGTGTCCTGAAAAAGGTTCTATGGAGTATTATAGCAAGTAAAACTTTCCCTGCCTACTGTAGGTCTGCAGTTCGGTTCTGGGTCAGTTTCGGATCATCTGAAAAGAGCAAATTATAAAGTCCTGTCGCTGTATGTGTACACACACACACACCTCTTTGATTTGTTCTCACCCTCGGAGAGACTTTAAATACTCTGGTCCTTGGTTAATACCTTAAAATGAGTCCCAAAGTCGTCCCCTTTCTACTCAAAGCACCAAATGCCCAAACAAATCAAAAAGAGAATGAAAACCTCCTCAAGTTATCTGCGTGTCTCCTCTCTGCCGGCGGAGCCTCCTGCCCGGAACTCGTCCCTGGCGGGCGTGGAGACCCGGCGCGGGGCTGAGCCGGGCCAGCCGAGCGGGTACCGCGTGCGCCCTGGGCGCACAGTCCGCGCTGCTCCCGCGCTGCTCCCGAGCTCCTCCCGCGCCAGCCTCGCCCGGGGTCCAGGGCCCACTCACACTTTTGGCCGCCACAGCCTGACCCTCACCGGACGGGGGCAGCACCGAGCGGGTCCCGGGGTCCGGGGTGGGGGAGCTCCGAGCCGGGCGCGCTTTGTCTGCTGGTCCCTCACCCGCCCTCGGAGGCTCCATGTCCTTCCTGAGGGACCCGACCCGAGCGGGCGACCCTCCCACTCCCGGGGTGGCACCGCTCGTCGCCTCCCCAGAGCCCGCCGCCAGCCCGCCGCCCTGCCCACCTGAGGCTCCACATATAGCTGTGCTTGTAGGGGAAGTAGCTGCCCGGCTCGCTGCAGCAGTACTTGAGGTCGGCGAAGCCGCAGCAGTAGAGCAGGGCGGCCCCCTCGCCGCTCCGGGGGCACTCGAAGGGCTCCACGAAGCTGTGGTTGAGGCTGTAGTAGCCCGAGCACACCCGGCTCGCCTCGCTCATCGCGGGCGGCTGCGGACAGGGGCACGCTTGCCCCTGGACCTGCGCTCGGACCGCACGCGTCCCGCGCCGCCGGCGCCCGCGCACCCCCACGGCCCGGGCTTTCGGTCGGACAGCCTGGGAGTTCAGCCTTCGCGCGCCTCCTCCGCGCTCTCTCCTCCCCCTGTCCACATGGGGTCTGGTCGCTTTACTCGCGCATCTCCCTCTCGTTACTGAGTGGCTCTTTTTTTCTGCCGGTCTTCGACACTGTAACTCTTCTCTCCCGCCCTTCGTGGGCTTTCTTCCCGCTCCCTTGACTCCCCTCCATTTCCCCTCACTTCATCGACAGCCTGGGGAGCTCAGCAGGCACACACTGCACGCCAGAGAGCGATTTCATCCGAAGGCAAAGTGGAGGTGCCATGTATGTTTGCCGAAGTTGCCGTCTGCCTGCCCGAGGACAGGGCAGGTGGGGTCGGGGCAAAACAGAGCGGGGCCGGGGGAACCTTTACCCACCGCGGGCCACCGACCCACGGAGCTGCGTAGTGGGCAGAACCAAAGACCCTGAGCTACCAGGGTGGGGGTGGCCGGGGAGGCGTACTCCGTCTTTGAGAGGTACACGTGAAACATTAAAATCTGCCAGTTAAAAAAAAAAAAATCAAAGACAGGAACAAGGTTTTTCACCAAAAAGCTAGCCATGCATTCCGTATTCTGTGAAATGGCCTGCAAAGGGAAGGACAGGCCAGGGATTCAGGGAAAGAAGATGAGGACTTTCTGCAGAGACAGAAAGAGAAGGCGGCAAAGGAAGATAGGGAGGAAGAGACCAGCATCCCTTGTGAAGCGCTGCAGAAATTTCTCTTGTTTGGTACTCTCGTTTAGTGATGCATTTGTTCACAAAGTCTTTTAAAATCACAGTAGTAATGGATGCCGTTCTAATAAACCAAACAACATCTTGGTGTGTAAAGAAGAAAATAATAATAGCCTTAAGGTGGGAGAGGAGGTGACTGTGACGTTCATAGAATTGGTAAGATAGATAGAACAGTGTTCCTTCCTCTTTATTTTTTTCTGCGTCTTTCCTTGCGGCCAGAGGGTTGATTGGGTGTTGTGATTTTGAATTTTACCTTGTTCGGTACTGGGACTGGGTGTTTCTGTATTCCCAGAAGGATTCTTGAGCCTTGTTCTGGAACATGGTTAAGTCACTTGGACACGGTTGGAGTCTTTCGAGTCTGCTTTTAACCTTTGTTGGCAAAACCAAAGTGGGCTTGAGGACTAAACTTTTCCCTGTCACTGAGGTGATGCTCTTCTGAGTCCTTTACTTGACACCTTGTGGGTTCCGAGACTTACCATTCTGACTGGTGGAAACAAACTATTGCAGGCCTCCTGACAGTTCACAGGAGCGTTCCCTCTGCTCCTTTTAGGTAGCTCTTTTCCTGGCTTCCGGTGGTTTCTTGCCAGGCCTGTGCTGAACAGTACTCAGCTGAAGACTCAAGGAGATCCTCCAGGGATCCAGTTCTCTCTCTCTCTCCTCTCTCTCCAGCTCTCTACTCCCTGGTATCCCGTTCTGCTCCCCCTCTAGCCACCATGGCTTCTTGTCCTCCCAACTAGGTCTTCTCACCTGAGGGAAACCACTGGGCCCTCCCTGGGTCCTCTTCTGGTGCTGTCGCCATCTTGAAACTCTCCAGGCTGCGAGCCAGGGCAATCATAAGCCCTCCCCTCTCTGTTTCCCGCTTCTTGGGGATCATTGTCCTGAGCTCCCTGATATCCATGTTCAAAACCCATTGTTTCTCTATTTCCTGTGTTTAATTTTTTTCAGGCAGGAGGGTTAATCTTGTCTCTGTTAAGCCATTTTAGCTGAAGTTGGCCAGGCGATTGGAACTGATCCAAACTAGGCCAATTAGGCTCTCTGTCCTGGCATTGGGATTCTACCCTGGGGACAGGAATTCACAGGAAGCTAGTATACAGGAAGGACAGAAAGAAGCAGGGAGGAGCCGCAAAGAAGGGTGGAAGGAGTGCTAATGGTTTTGCAATTCTGTGCAAGTCCTGTCCTGAGACCCACTGTATTCCCAGCACTGCGATTTTTGGGACATCCCTAACTCCTTAGAGTAAAATCCCTTTCGGCTGAAGTGCATTCAACTTGGATTCTACTAGTTGCCCCCAAAGGGTTCTACCTCCTATAGCATGGCTTCCGGCAGAGGCGGTAGAGAAGGCAATTGAAAGGCAGAAACCCGGGCTCTTTGACCAATGAAGCTTGTTCCCTTGCAGGGTGTGTGTGTTAGGCAGCACTAGTGGACTTTTCTTCCTGTTGTGCAAGAGGAAAAGAAATTTGGGTCTGAAAAGAATGAAACTTGTTTTGGACAATGATATTGATTGTCTCAATAAAACACACCGAAGTCTTTCTGGAGCCTGAGACACCAGGGTGGAACGTGAGTGGTGGGGAGAATGGAGGAAACTGAGACCAAACACTAGGAAATGTCCTCAGGTGACAGGCAGAGCGAGGACCGGCACCTCGCTGAGGGCCCGGGTGTGGTTAGAAGCCCTAGCTTTCTGGTGGAACCAAACTGCTGGCTCATGTGATTTTCTCCAACAATGAACGTTCCATGATGGAGAAACAGGAGCAGGGGGATGAGCAGTGGCACTTGCCAGGATGGTTCTCTGGGGCTGTTCTCTGGCCCCCTGATGCCTCTGCAGTCACCACAGTGCCTTGGCACTTCCCTAGCCCTAGATACACACCACACACACATGAAAACACACACACAGAGAAAGGCATGCCCACAGCTGCTAGCCTCCAGCTTGGAGTACCTCGAAGCCTCTGAATTTCAAATAAACAAAAGAGCCTTTTAACTCAGGAGGCTTAAGGACAGTGTCAAGACTGAGGCCTTCAACAATACCAGTTGAGAAGATGCATACTGCTTGCTTGACTTGCTTGCTGCCCGGTCCCATATGACCTGGTCCCCAGCTCCCGGCCTCCAGGCAGGGGGGATCTGGCCGCCAGTGGGGGTGGGGCTGGCCCAACACCAAAAGATTGCCGTAAATTACACCTTTTATTTTCATGTATCTCCCTGGTTCTCAACAAAAGTGGTACCCCCACTTTGCAAATATTTGGGGAGTATTTTGGAAATAAGGGGACAGTTTTGGTTGTCATGATGACTGGATGCCCTCCTGGCAATGAGGGATGTAGGCCAGGGGTGCTAGACATCCTGACATCCTGCAACGTCTACAGAAAAATGAGGAACTGCCTGTGATTTTCAACTGTTCCACAGGACATTCACATAGATGCAAACTGTATTTATCTAGAATCTGTTCCTGGGTTACAAATAAAATACAACGTATTTGTTGAATTTTCCAGGAACGTAACTACCATGTAATTTGAGAGAAGATTGTTCTTTGTTTTGTTTGGAACTTCACCAAGAGTTTTCCACTCTTGGAGAAAACCAGGTGCCAATGGTAATGTTGCTTGCGATGTCGTATTTGAGTTGCCACCACCACATACCACCTACGCCAGCCTGCATTTGTGCTCTGCGGTGACTTAGAGCTGTTGGGTGCACACTGTTGGTGTAAATGTTATGTCTCTTGGTTTCATTGTGCTTGAGCACTTCCATATGGAAATACATAGTCCATTTTAAATTCCACTTATTTCTTTATATCTCAATGAAGGCATTGCATATATTGTGTTCGTTTGCTAGGGCCACCATAACAAAGTACCACAGACTGGGTGGCTTTAACAATAGAGCTTTATTTTGTCACAGTTCTGGAGGCTAGAAGTCTGAGATCAAGGTGTTGGCAAGGTTGTTTCTTCCCAGGGCTGTGAGGGAAGGATCTGTCCATCTGTCCCAGGCCTCTGTCCTTGGCATATCGCTGGCCATCTTCTTCTTTGCATTGTCTTCTCTCTGTACGTGTCTGTGTCCAAATTTCCTCTTCTTGTAATGACCTCATTTTAACTTAATTACCTCTTTAAAGACCTTATCTCCAAATAGGGTCACATTCTGAGGTACTGGGGGTTAGGACTTGGTCATATGAGTTAGGGGGGATACTAAGATTCATCCCATACAATTGGGTATGTAGATCCATCATGCTATATATACATTTCGTTTCAAAATAGCAAAGGGAGAATTACAGAGACCCATCTTAAAACACGGGGGACACTGAGTCTGATAGGGTTGAGAACGACTGGTAAACTCTCTCAGTAGGACAATGGCCTCTGGTATGTCTCAGAGGTGACCTCTGATCTCCAGCCCAGCACAAGTCACCCAGAATAGGCATGATGGAACAAGTGGAGAGAGAGACTGAGAACAGCAGCTAGCTGGCTGTTGGGTAAAAGCAAATCAAGGGTTCAAATGAAGCTGACTTGGCTGCAGGAAAAATGAAGAGGCCAGATGAGCGCTTTGCTCAAAAGCCTTCAATAGGCCCTTATTTCCAAACCTGCTGTAAACCAGGGTCACTCCTCTCTCCCCACTTCACTATTCTCCAGACCATCTCAAACGTGCTCTCCTGCTCTGGCAAATCAGTCTCCTTCCTGCCTCAGAAACATCTTCATGTATTTTTCCATCTGAGAGATACCTTGACTTTCTTTTTTCTCTTGAAATCTTGGTCCAAAGTCCAGCTACAGGAGTCTCTCACCACCCAGCTCCCTGAAACTGCTAGAATAGGGCAATTCCTAGATAGAACGGAATTTGAGAAGACATATGTGCCGAGGCCATGAGGAAGCAGGGGTCATGACAAAGTGGACTTACGGCTTTACAAGCTCCCGGGCAGCAGAACGTATGCGTACGCATATGGAAAACCAAAAGGAGTAAAATCATTTGTTGGCGATAAAAGGAGGTTAGAAGAGGAAGGGGAGTTAGTGAGTGTGATGCCGACAGCGGGCTGGTTTCCACGTGCTCTTGCTGCCATAGGGGTCATAGCGAGCCCTGTCCCTGGAGCAGTGTGTGTCCTTCCATCCCTTGGGTACCAGTCTCCATGGGGGCTGGAGATGTCTGGATTCCTGCGAGTGCCCCCTGGTTGGGATGGAAATCCTCTTTATCAGATTTCACATTACAGCTGTTATTGATTTGGGGGGAACACATAGCAAAGGTTATAGAACCTTAAGATGCACATCCCTCTACAGCTTTCAAATCATGTCTTGACTTGAGCGGGTATTTTTTCCTCCCTTCCTCCTTCCTCAGGTTGTCTATGCATTAGTCTCTGGGCAAAGCCCTGAGCTTGGGCCCCCTCACCAGGGCTAGCCCCTGACTCTTTAGCGGTAAGCACTGGTTCAAGCATTCAGCATCTGACCTCAGCATGCTGAATCAGAGTGCGTTTTAAGCTCTTGCTTGCAACGCTAGGACGGAAGCTGTTTGGGAGCTTTAACTGGGAGTCCCACAACGTAAGTTTCAGTGATGCTTCCAGTGCACAGGATGAAAGCAAATAACAGTGTCTTCAATAAACCATGCATTAGATCGAAAGCTCGGTGCTCAGGGCCCATGGGGCATGCCTGTGAACCCCAGATGTGCTGGGGGAGGTGAGCACCGTAAGTGAGGAAGTTATCTAACACCTCCTGTCCTTACTCCCGTGTGTGGCCTCACAGCACTCCCTCACCGCCTCCCACTGGAGGATCCCAACCACAGACAGACAAAACGAAGGCTAACCTAACCATTACCACTTGGTGACCACTCTGCTCGTGCCAGGCACTGTCATGGACCCTTCTTGTGTATTGTGTCACTTAAGCTTCCTGGTTTGCTCCTCTTTGGAGATGAGGACGCTGAGCCATAGAGGAGTTAAGGTCCAGTGGCCAGCAAGAAGCAGAGTAGGAATTTAACCCCTGCTACGCGGCTCTGGTTTCTTAACCCTTATACTACGAGAGCCTGAACTTCTGAGCCATACCTCCTTTTCTGCTCCTAGACGCCTCCAGTGATTTGTGAAGGGACATTCCTCTTTAGACTTTGGAGTATGTTTTTTTATATGTGTGCATATGCTGCCATTGTGTATTGTAAATGCATAAAATTACATGTTATTTACTTTTTATATTTATATTATTGTTCATAAAGTAAAAAAAAAAAAATGTCCCCAGAGTATGCCCTCACCTAAGAGAACGGTCTTGCTGGGATCCACACTGCTGAAGGAAGGCTGCCTGGCCCAAGAGTAGGCCCCCCTCCTGGAGAAGCTGTAGGGGTAGAAGCAGAAGCCAAATTTAGAATCACAATCTGATGTAGAAAGAACTGTCAGATTTCATCTAAGACCTGAACATGACGGGAGAACATTCTGGCCCGTGAATAAGCCAAACAAGCTCATGGCTCATGGCCCAGTGGACATGGCTGATTTACATCCTTCTCCTTTGGGATGAGCATCACCATGTAAAGGTATTTGAAGATTTTGTGCCCTCAGGTGAAGAATACGACTGAAAAAGCGCAGAGTTAGGGAACCCAGCCTGGAGCTCTGGCACTTCGTCAGGAAGTGGTGGCTGTCACCAACAGATGATACAAATCCTCCACTGAAAGCATGTCACCCCATGTAACACTCATGGCTTGAGCTGAGAGAAGTCTCCTTCCCAGCTCCTAACAGGCCTGGGTCTTCCGTTGGTCCCCAGGGTGGGGCAGAAATGAGGCAAGGTTACTGTAGCAGAAGAGCTCAGTGACTAATTTCTGAGCGTCTCCTTTCCCTAAAACTCTCAAGATGTAGGGCGAGGAAAAAGAGACTCTTCCTCATGTAAGGAGGAAGTTTGATTAGTTTCATTTGTCAGTGTGGTATTTTGTAATTTTAAGGGGTTTTCTCTTATAGTACCCTACGTTTAACTGTTATTAACCTACTTTCAATGGTCACTTTTTAAGCTGTCCTCCCCCTACCAAGAAAAAGGAAAAGACTCTCACTCATTTTGCATTTACTATGCTTGTAGAGATCCAGATATATATTCTTACATCTCAGGCTGATTTCGTGGATGTTCAAAATGGTTTGGTAGATATCCAGCTAAATTCAGGGGACCGGTTGAAACGGGGTCCCCTACTTGTCCTCCATCTTGCCTCCTCCTCCCATTTCACATTTACTATGAATCGGATGTTGTCCTAAAGAGGAACTTGTCCTTCCCCCTTCTGCCAGATGAAAGTGGAATTGGCCGTTTGTGCTCTTGACATCTGACAGCAGAGGCACTGTTCAGACAGAGGCTATTAAGCATGGAGTGAATGAGCGGTCCGGAGCAGGTGGGTCCTAGCGAGTGGCAGAAGTGGGGTAGCCTAATCCATCACAATCTTCAGATTTAATGCATGGAACCAGCGGTTCCCAAGGACAAAATTGATGGCCAATCTACCGAGGTTCTGTCTGATATGTATGGTTGTAGAAACTAATCTAAATCAGTATTTACCCAAAGACTCTGCCCCTTTGTCTGCTAGATTTTGCAGGTCTGGGAGTCAAGGACAGGGGAGGGGCTCTGCTGGCTGGAAAGTTGGGGTGCCTCAGGGAGGGATGCTCCTACCGGGAGAAATAACCGTGTTTTCTATACTGTGGGCCCTGAGACTGCCTCTTGGCCTTCTCAAATTCTTCATGCTTCCTGGGGAACATTCTTTCCTTTTCTCCTCCTGGAATAAAGTGTCCATGTTCTTAACTTCTGGTTGTAATTTCAAGTACTGCTACCAAGATGCAAATGTCTATGGTGTCTCGTAGGTCAGCTGAGCCACTGCACAGTGTTGTGGCAACAGCTGTGTTGACAGCAGCAACTCTGTGGATGTGACGTGGGGTGGCAGTGGAAGCAGAGGGCTATTGGGGCAACATAGGTGGCCTTAGGTGGCCTCAAGGCTTTTGGGGGCAGGAGAAATGTCTGAATTGAAAGCTATGAGGGCTTATTTGTCTGCAGAAATTAGCTGTCCCTCTGAATTCATCCACAAATAAGTGCAGGTAATTGGGGAGATGGGCAATGACTGGAAGTGCTGAAATGGTGAGCGGAGCTGAAGTAAAGAAATGCTTTTAATTGCTATTTATGCAGCATCGTGTAATGGTACGACCTGGGCAAACACAGGCTGAGTAATTTTCAAGCCTCAAACACTTTCGGTGACTGCCAAGTTGGCGAGGGAAAAAGGGAACATTTTTTTTTTTTCCATATCCATACAAGGCTTTCTGGGAGGAGAATTATCTAGAAAAAAAAAACTATTGCTAAGTTCTAGGATAGATATATTTTATAAATTTTTGAATATTTAACCACCTCCTCCTATATTTTACCAGAAGAAAAAAATAGAAATGCTTGGATTTTCTTATTTAGAAAAAACAAAGGCTTTAGCATGTAATATATCACTTATGTTAGTTATATCGTGGCAATATTGTTTTATGATATGATATGATATTATCATAACTGATACAAATTTACTTTACAACAGTCAGGTGAAGAATCATTTCTTAAAACCAAATGAAATCTGATGCAAACACCAGTCTAAGTGGTAGGAAACTTAATCTCAGTTATATTTGGGGAGGCCTTTTCCTCTTCCCTGGTATTGCAAATGTCCTGGAGAGATGAGGTGATTGATTCCAGACAGTTTGTGAGTATGACGAGTGGGCTGGCGGGAACAGTCTGCCGCAGCTGCTGGCAATCAGGGGTGCTTTTTTGTAGGTAATTAAGAATAATAATAATGCTGATTAGTAAGTTGCTCTGCTTTTTATTATCACCACGCACTGGCAATTTTAAACAGTGATAGAACTCCTTCATGAAACAAATCTCTGTGGGTATAAAGTCCAAACAATCGCTTTAAATACTGTTGAGTAGGGCACCTGGGTGGCTCAGTCCGTTAAGCAGTTAAGCGGTTAAGCGTCTGCCTTTGGCTCAGGTCATGATCCCAGGGTCTTGGGATCCAGCCGGGCCTCATCATCTGGCTCCCTGCTCAGGGGGGAGTCTGCTTCTCCCTCTCCTTCTGCCCTCCCCTCCCCCGCTCATGCACACGTGCGCTCTCTCTCTTCCTCTCTCAAATAAATAAAATCTTTACAAAAAATTTAAAAAAAATAAAAATACTGTTGAGTATTTATTAATTAACACTTCTTATTACTTATCCTTTCATAAATATTGCATTCTACATGGATTTGAGTTAAAAGAATCTTCAGGTGTTCAGTCCATCCGTGCTCCCCACCCCCTCGCCTGCCATGGGACATCCGTCATACACACTTGTTTGGTTCTACATTGCTAAAGATTCGGAGTCATTTGAGTGAATCCCCATGAGGCTACACATTCCTGTGCCTAAACCACAGATTCAATTCAGAAGAAGCGAAGACAACGCACTGATGAGACAGATGAAGACATAGAGCTTCAGCTACTCCAGTTCTGTCATTCTATATGACAACTTGGAATTTTTATTTGTGTTTACAATTTAAAACAGGGAGTGAGAGTGCAAGCTGCAATGCATAATATTTTCCTTTGGTTAGAGCCTCTTTATCTATGGAATTTGCATAATAACTTACAAATTGAAATTTTGTATTTTAAATTAACGGTTTGTTTTGAAGCTAAGGAATGAATCATCAGGAAAATAGTTATTATTATGTGATTAATTCTTGAAACAATTTGGCTTATGGAGGTAAGGATGTCCAAAAAAAAAAAAAGATGAGCTCCTGGTGTCCAATGTGTTCGCTATGCCCATGTTCTGTGTTCATTCCACTATAGGTGCCACTGTTCTTGGCTCTAGGGTCTGTTTGAAGGTGACAGGCCTGCCTCACATGGTCCCTGGGACAGTTTCTGTGGCTCCTGGGCATACGTGTTCTGTCCTGCAATATAATAGCCACTTTCCGCCTTGCTGCAGGGACAGTGGGGATCATGGGTAACTGCCATCCCCTCCTTATTGCAGTGCTGGGTCAGCCCGCTGCCCTTCCTCTCAGCCCTCAGTACCATACCCTTCCTGGACAAGTTTTGTGTGTGTATCATTAGAGGGTGTTGGGTCAGAATGGGAACAGGGAATTTGGAGTAATACATCTTACTGTTTTGTCTTGAGACTGTGGAAACATGAAACACAGTTAATTTTTCTGTTCGGTTTATCTTGCCACATTAGTCAAGAGTATCATGGAATCGTATTTAAGCAGGGATTCTTATGAGTGCTATCAATTTAGAGAAGTAAAAACGATTGCATTTATAGTACTCAACTCACATAAGCTTAGAAGTATTATATTCCACATGTGTCACTGAGTTTGTTAATTACAATTTGGCTTCATTTTTTGTGGAATATGGCAGTGTTCATCACTGATTATATTATTGTTCTGCAGCCTTGTCAGGATAAAGTGTTATTTTCTATTATGTGGGTGATGGTGTTTCTTTCAAGATGACAAAAAGATCACACTTTTGTAAGACAATATTCATCAATTAAACCATGAAGTACCCAATTGTGCATACTCTTATGCAAGGTGCTTAACTCACTCTACACACTGTTGGTGATTCTGTCTTAGGGTGCTCTCTTCTCCTCAACACTGCCTGTTTTCCTTTAGGACATCATGGCTATTCAAGCCAGGTGGTTAATTTTTCTTAATTGCATAGAGAAAACAAGTTACTCATCCTGAGAAGTTATCAATGGAGATTCTCTTAGGTTTGCTGCGCTCAGCAAGAAAAGAAAAAAAAATCCCTTTAATGGTAGGACTGGGAGCCCTGGGTAGATACTTCAAACAGCAGAGGAATGGCTTTGGTCTCTGACTCCAGGTTGTGCCTAATAAGTCATCACAAGCAAACAATCCCTATTGACTACACCACCCATTCCTGAAATGTTGTCTGGTTTTCTTGGCAGCCTCTCTGTAACCTGTTTAGTACATATGAAGCTCTTGTGAAGCATTGGTTCCCTTCCTTTGCCTTTCCTTATCCCTCTTGATGAATGAATGAATGAACAAAGGAATTATTTCTTCTCTGCTGCAATCAATTTTCTCTGTTCCGTGGCCACATGGCAGAAGATGACAACACATAGTCCCCAAATTTTTATATGTAATATCCAGGTGTACTGAGAGTACCTCAATTCTGCCAATCTTAATATCAAATTCCTGGGAAGGTGAAAAGTCTTTCAGTTGTCTCATCTTTTTGGTTCAGGTAGAATCATTGAATTACCCTGTGGCCCCAGGCTGCAATGACATGACTGTGGATATTGGTGAGGCGTAGGGAACAGTTTTTGCAAAAGAGAGTTTGGGCAGAAAGTCCCATAGATTTTTTTTTTTTTAATCTCTCTTCTTCATGATCTTGGTCCTGTCCCAAGTTTGTCTTGTCCCAGATTTGAGACAGCAAGTCCCTGTTTGATCATCCTGGGTTATGTTAGTCTGCTGTCTCTCTACTAATGGTGTTGACGGCTTAGGCATGAGGGTTCTCAACAGATGGCATCTTCTTTACCTCCCCTTCTCTGCTGGGAAGGATCCCTGTATCTCAGCTTCTGTAGCAATAACTGAGTTCAATTTGCTTTTCACCTTTCCATTCCTACTCCAGGTGTAGTTAACTCTTTGTATTCCTGCAATGCCTTTCTGATTCCACCTGTCCTTGTGAGAAACATGTGAAGTTCCCTTTTCAACTGCTGGGGCTCACAGGCTTGATTCTGGAACTGCTAGTTAGAGTCCAAATTCGGTTTCTTCACAGAAACAGTTTTTGCCAGAGTTGAAATAATGCTCAAGTATGGTACCTCTGGTGCATTCTCTATCAAATAGGTTTTTTGTAGGCTAGCAGAAGAGCCCAGCTACAATTTATAGCATTGACTCTGAAGTGTTTGTTCCTGTGGACTCAGCTAATTGTCTTAGGAATAGACTCTTCTGGGGAACAAAACCCATTTGTAAGTTAGAAACCCTCCGGTACTTCATACATAGTCTGGATCATGTGTCTAGCTGATGCCCAAGGGGCCAGTGTGGGCCTCCATGTTCAGAATAAAGGTTCAAAATAAGAGCATCAAAACAGGCATAAATAGATAGTAACATCATGCCTTAGGATTTATCAAAGAGGCATGGACATTGGAACTTGGGGTATATGTGGGGAAAGGATTGCATTGGGGAGGAGGAATGAGGGCTGGGGCCTAGTATTAGACCTTCTAGTCAGGCAGGGCAGAAACTGGGTGGTGCCCAGGAAGGATCTCGGGAATTATCACCATCAGTCACAGGCCAGGGAGAATGTAGGAAGCCCCAGCAGGTGGGGGACTCGGTGGTGGTGAAGCTAGGGCAGGCATTATAGATGGAAGATACTGTTGTCATTATGGAGGTATCTGTCACAGGGTGGGGTTAAGACCGGGGATTCTAAGCAAGATCTTGAGAATGATATGGGATCTTCAACTGAGAACATGAGAAGCCTGGTTCTTAGAAATACAATGTATCAGGAGGGGAAAGGAGAATGTACTGGAGGGAAGAGAGCTTACTGAGTACAAGAGCTCTGTTGGGAATGAGGCAGTGGGAAAGGGAATGGTGATGTGCTGCAAACTAGGGCCCCTGAGAGGAGCCCAGATGCTAGCACTGAATCTCTGCACTCTGGGCCCACCCTACACCTGCACCTTAAAGTGGTCTCCTGAGGACAAGCAATGATTGGCAGGTCTCCCTAAGTACACTGCCAAGACCCAAGCACAAGGCATCCTGCTTGCCTCCTGTTGCCTAGCAACAGCCACCTCCTTGATTACTGGAGTTGAAATAGTTCTTCTGTAGCTATCTGCTCTGAAACTGGGTACATGGGACCTACAAGGAAGAAGGCCAAGTCCTGGTTGCTCCATGACATACAAGCTCACTTGCAAGTATAAGCGAGTGCTCTGTCACTACAAGCTCAGAATAAGGGCAGAAGTAAGACTGATTTCATGCTGACTCCAAATATGGAGCAGGAGAGACAGGGGCAAGGGAAGAAGGAAATTCTAATGATTCTGTAGATCCCAGAGTTATCAGAAACAAAGAGAGAGATTGAGAGAGGAAAAAAAAAAACAAAAAGAAAATGTCAGCTGGAGATATCTTAAATGTAGGAAGGTATGTTTTAAATGCATATTAACATAACATTTCTCCATTAGTCATTCTCTTTCTTTATGGAAATTATTTAATCCTGTCAAACATGAAGAAAAGCATGTAGCTTGCCACTCAAAAAGCCTAAACCATCCCAGATTAAATGGTCTAGATATTTCTCAGGAATTGCTGTAATGAAATACTAACATTTAAAGTTGTTGGGAAATCATTTTCTCGGCAAGGTGGAACAAAGACCAAGTCATCAATCTGATGACATAAGGCCACAGACAGTTTTGGAAAGCCAAGGGCAGAGATCTGAAGGTTCTATTCCCTTCAGAATGATGACCGGAGGGCAGACATCCTATCTGCAGTGATCAAATTTGAATCTGGATGCACAGCGCTTAGGAGGAGAACAGTGAATTCAGAGTCCATGTGTCTATCTGTCCACTGAAGCCCTTAAACTATGTATGCATCAGCTGTATCCTGTTGGAAAATATGCCTGTGCATTTTTCTTCTTCTAAATCAGGGATGTCGAATCTTCTTTTATTATTAGGTATCGCTGACATTCCCACCCAACTCAACATTCTCACCCAAGTAAAAAAGCATATATACAGTTCTTTTGGTCGTTGTGAGTTTTTAAAAAAATCATTTTTGGGACACCTGGGTGGAGCAGTCAGTTAAGCCTCTACCTTCGGCTCAGGTCATGATCCCAGGGTCCTGGGATGGAACTTCTTCCTCTCCCTCTGCCCCTCCCCCTCGCTCTTGCTCTCTCTCTCTTTCAAATGAATAAATAAAATCTTTTAAAAAATTAAGAAAAATTAAAAATCATTTTTGGTTGAACAGAGAAATTTTTACCGTTTCACCTGTCACTTAATTATTCAATGAGGTATACCTAAAAAGAAAAATCTTTCATGTTATGGTCAATTCTGGTAAAGTTGCAGCAGGAGAAAAGGAAACAGGAAAGGAGAAAGGGGGTGGGGGGAGGGAAGGAAGGCAAAAAAGGTGGGAGGGGGTGAGGGACTAGGAGGGACAGGGTCAGCTCTCACATCCTCTAGACGGTCAAGGCCATAGACATATGTCTGAGAAAATTAAATATTATTACCACCTCTTGAAATTTTTATTTCTTCTTTGCAGTGGAAATGATTGCCTGCTTTCTTTTTTAAACTTCAAGGTTTATTTTCTCAAGAAATTACTAAAATTTTTCTCCCTGAGTGATCATGTAAGGATGTATACCGAGTTGACTTAAAAATATTAGAAGGCTTGGTCAGTTTATGCAGCAGGCAGAGTACAAAAGTCCCTGCTTTCTCCCTCCACAAACCAAGAATTGCCCATGAAGGGACTACATCTGGATTTTTTCTTTTAATTAATTTGTATTCTTTATTAAAGTAATACATATGGCTTAGCCGTTAAGTTTGATACTTTCTGATGCTTTTCTCCATATTTTAAAATAATTCATTTGCAACTTATTGATTTATCCATCTTAGACATCCTCTATGATTTACAGTGTAGATGATTTAGATTTTAATTTTATTTTTTTATTTTTTGAGATTTATTTATTTATTTGAGAGCGAGAGAGAGAGTGAGAGAGAGAGCACGAGAAGGGGGGAGGGTCAGAGGGAGAAGCAGGCTCCCCGCCACGCGGGGCTCAATCCCTGGACCCCGGGATCACCACGCAGACCCACGCCATAGGCAAACGTTTAACCCAATGAACCACCCAGGTGACCCAGATTTAGCTTTTTAAAAATATATTCTTCCGTTCCTCCTGCCCCTCCCAATATAGTTATATCACCTTATTTAGTCTGTCTTTACATTGTTATGATAATATTATATATAATTATATTACAATTAAAAATAATCGTTATAATTATTCACTACTGAGGCAAATCATCTAGTATGATTGTGCCTCCTTTCTTGTATATGTTTTGTTCTTCAAATTCCTTTGTCTCTCCTTGTAGGTGTGTCTTCCATTTTCTCCAAGCGCCAGGAGCGTGTGTCTGTGTGCGCGTGCGCGTGCGCGTGCGCGTGGCAGTCTCTCTCTTTCATGAAGAACATTCTTTAAATGTCTGCTGATTTTTGCCTCTGTTCTTATTGAAATGTTAAGTACCAACAATCGGAGTCAAAGTGTGGGCATGCCAGATTTGTATTTGGAAACCACTAAATGTCATTTGTGAACCTCCCCCCCCCCCCCCCCGCCCCGCATTCATTTTTTTTTCCAGAAAAGAATCTGCTAATTTCCTCCCTGTGTGTGAGTGTGTGTGTGTTATCCTGGCTGCTAGCATTTGGGGGAGTGGGTTGGTGAGGAAGGCTACATATCCCACCATTCAGTGCACAATTTGTCACTTAGTGATCCTGTTTCAGACCCTACCTCTCTTCCAGGCCCTGAGCGGGGCGGGCGTCCCCTGTCAGCCTGTGCCAGGCTGCGGTGAGTGTTGTGTGACCTGAGGGAGAGTTTACCCCTCTCTTCTAGCCTGTCACCCAGGTGCAGACCCTAGGTTATAACTTCTTCAGCTTCTTCTCCGTCCCTCCATGCTCTTTCCACAGAAATTACTATGTGTCATGGGGAGTCCTATATGAGGAGTTAATCATGATTGAAAAACACCATCAAAAGCCATTGACATATACACTTAAAGTGGGTGAATTGTATGGTGTATGGAGTATATCTCAACAAGGCTGCAAAAAGAAAATGATCCTTACATCAAAAAAGAAACTGTGGAAGAAGAGAGAAGATTGTTTTTCTTTTCTTTTTTTTAATTGTTAGTTTCTTTTTTTTCTTTCTCTTTGTTACTATGTTCAGTTAGCCATCATTAGTTTTGGATGTAGTGTTCAACGATTCATTTGTTGCGTATAACATCCAGTAAGAACACTGTTTTCCTAATGAAATAAATTGGGAAGGTCTATATATGTGTCTTAAACAATTTTAATATACTTTTTATATTGGAGATGAAAAGTAAAACAATAAAGAGGCTACAGAGAACAGTCAACTTGGTAGCAATAAATAATGTAGATAATAGAAACTAATTTGAACTTCATAATTAATATGTAAAATGTATAAAAATCTGAGAAATAAAATGAACATACACAGCAATGAGAATCATTCTCTGTAAAAGCTACATTTTTTATAGAAGTTACTCTCATAGAAATAATCTCCAAAGAAATCAAGGATCAACGCAAACAAAAAGACTCGACAAACAGAAAAACATGAAAAGTAACTTGTATAATGAATGCTATTGGTTGCATACACACACTGCAAAAAAAAGGGTCTGCTACTTTTAAATTCTTGATTTAATAAACTGGGGCTTTAAATAACTATAGAAAATGCATTGTAAGAAGAAGCCATGCATATAAAAATGTAATAAGAAATGAAATCTTGGATGCAAGCTGCAAAACATGGTTTGAAAAAAATTCACCTCTTATAAATATATGATTAAATCAAGTTTAGAAAAGCCTTCTATCTCATCCTACAAATAAAACCAGAAAATCAACAACAAGGACTTTTTTTTAATCCCTTGAAACATTAATTAGGAGAGCAGAAGGATCACAATAGATAAATGACAAAAGGATACTAAAAGAAGAGGAACTCATACATTTTTAAAGGACAAAACCACAGGATTTCATGTGAAATGATAACCTCAATGCATATATTCTACATAAAGGACTTGCTTACTGCTAAAGACTAATTATAGGTACTGAGGATAGAAATGATTACTCTTACAATTTTAAGAATAGGCAGATGGAAACCTCTCATTTTCTTTGCTCTTTAAGAAATAATGGCTCTTGAAATAAGTCAATCAGAGAAAGACAGGTATCATATGACCTCACTGATATGAGGAATTCTTAATCTCAGGAAACAAACTGAGGGTTGCTGGAGTGGGGGGTGGGGTGGGAGGGATGGGGTGACTGGGTGATAGACACTGGGGAGGTTATGTGCTCTGGTAAGCGCTGTGAATTGTGCAAGGCTGTTGAATCTCAGATCTGTACCTCTGAGACAAATAATGCAATATATATTAAGAAAAAAAAAAGAAGAAGATAACAAGAGGGGAAGAATGAAGGGGGGGAAATCGGAGGGGTAGACGAACCATGAGAGACGATGGACTCTGAAAAACAAACTGAGGGTTCTAGAGGGGAGGGGGGTGGGGGATGGGTTAGCCTGGTGATGGGTATTAAAGAGGGCACGTTCTGCATGGAGCACTGGGTGTTATGCACAAACAATGAATCATGGAACACTACATCTAAAACTAATGATGTAATGTATGGGGATTAACATAACAATAAAAAATTTAAAAAAACTAATGATGTAATGTATGGTGATTAACATAACAATAAAAATTTTAAAAAAGAAATAATGGCTCTTTCTCCTTTTACAATGCCTTAAGCATATCATCTCAATGCAAGACAGATCAGGTTCCCCAACCAAGGTACTCACTGCTCTCTTAGTTTGGGGGAAAAAATGGAAAGCTGTATCAGTTTCTTGTAGCTGCTGTAACAAATTACCACGAAGTGGGCATTTTAACACACAGAAATGTATTCTCTTTAGAATAGGTTAGAAGTCCTAGTTCAAGGTGCTTGCAGACCAAATATTAGAACAAAAGATGCACCTAGTGTTCTTACCACTTGGGAAATTACAAGGATTCGAGGAGCTCTGTGCCAGGAATTGCAGGCAGAAACCGATATATACACATTTTCTATTATTTCACGTATGTATACCAAAATAAATTTCATGTCTAAAGGCATCTTGTTGAAGAACGCCTTCTTCTTCCAGGGAGATCAGTTTTTTCTTATTAAGGCCTTCAGCTGATTGGATGAGGCCCACCCACATTATAGAGGATAATTTGTTTTACTCAGAGTCTGCCGATTTGAATGTTAATCTCATCTAAGAAACAACTTCACAGAATATTTAGAATAATGATTGGCTAAATATGTGGGTACTGTGCTCCACTAAATTGACACTTAACCATCACACTGATCTTTGCTTCAAAGCTCTTTGCTAGGTTGCTTGAGACTGTTGGATCTATGCCCCCTGCAGTCTGAGAGCATTCCTAACGATCCTGACTCCTTCCCCTTTTGCTTTTCACAGGTGTCAGATCCGAATCGTGGTCCCAAACCTTTTGCTGCCCATTCCTGCTTCCTTCTCCTTCATCTCTCCAGGTGTTGCCCTGTTCCTCCACCACCCGCTTGCCTGCTACACTCCTCACTGTCCCTTGGTGCTTCCTGAGGGACGACACTGACATACCGTCAGGGGGGATTGGGGAAGAAACATTGGCAGCCCTTTTTTTTAAAACCTCTTATTTTCCTTGTTGACGCCTGCCTGTGGGAGAAACTTCATAACCTGACTGATCAATGTTGACATTTACTGGGGCCATTTTTTATTGGTGGGTAAGTTCACCTTCTATCAAAGATTGGTGCGTAGGGGTGACACATAATCTTTGTGTTCTATTTTCTGGATCCATGCTCCTGGCAGTTAAGTGGGTCAAGGTCTTTGTCCCCTGTGAGGAGTGGGGATGGAGCCTGGCTGTTCTTTCTGTGTTCTCTCCTCCTCCCGGCATCCTTACTCTAGCTGAGGGCCCATTCACAGACCAGGGAGCCAGGGAAGGGGCGCATGTCGGGGAGTGCCTCGAAACGACCTTCCTTCTCACAGTTGTGGTGATATCCCAACTCTGGGTTTGTGAGGAGAGGGGATAAAACAGCAAAGATGACAGAATTGGGGGAGATAGGCCTCCCTTAGGCCTCCTTTACCAAGCCACATACTTTGCTTTTGCTTCTACCAGAATAATGTGGCAAGTTAAAAGGGGCTTTCCAGCCATTAAACATTAACAGTTTTTTTTATTATTGAAGTTTAGTCGACATATGATGCTATATTAGTTTCAGGTGCACAACACAGTGATCTGACAATTCCATACCTTACACTGTGCTCATTACAATAAGTATAATTACTGTCTGTCATCATGCAGCCATTAAACATTAAAAAAAATGCTTTGAGGATGACATTTCCCCCTTATTTGGCTACTGATCTAAAAAGGATCCTCCCTCAGTGAGGATATTTGGTGGAAGATTTTGAACCGATAACGCTATTGAGAGTGTTTCTGGATCATTAATTTAACATCCTCATGTCGAGCATGACACCTAATACAAAGTTGAATAAGATGGAGCTTTTTTTTTTTTTTAAAGATTTTATTTATTTATTCATGAGAGACAGAGAGAGAGACAGAGGGAGAAGCAGGCTCCCCGCAGAGCAGGGAGCCTGATGCGGGACTCGATCCCAGGACCCTGGGATCATGACCTGAGCCGAAGGCAGACGCTTAACCGACTGAGCCACCCAGGCATCCCAAGATGGAGCTTTATCCTTCAGAAGTTCCTGATCTTGTGAGGGGAAAGCCACATTGGCAAACACCTGCAGCGCTCCAATGGACAGGTGTACGCCGTGGGGGTTGGGCGTCGAGTTTTCTAGCTCTCCCTGGGGGTGGAAGGTGGCTGAAAGAGGCTGAGTCCATAGGCTGGACTTAGAAAAAGGTGCAGGAGTCTGCAAAGTGAATGTGGGTAAGAGAAAGGGAACTCTCTCTGGCATGGAATCTCCCTGATACTGGTATGGGCAGGAAATGGAAAGTGACTTTGTAAAAGGGAGCAGGTCATAAAGGACCTCACAAATCACCTAACATGACAGCCCCCCTCCTACCGCCCTTTTTGGCTCTTGCAAAAGCTGGTTGATGATAGCAATGCTAGATATGATTTAAGACTCTATTGTTGCATATTTAACTTATAAACCTGGTATAGGAATTACATCCTTCATTGCTTTTACTGGTCTTCTCATTGCCGAGAACATTATTTATTTCTTTTTTTTAAAGAAAACTAAGTGTCTTACAGGAATGACTTTTACAAGAAGTTGCCGGTAAGTAAAAGATTGAGTATAGCATGAACCAGGGAGGGAATGATCCGAGGAGGTCACTTAAATGAACTTGATAGTGTACCCATGATCTTCAGAATAGAAAGTGAACACACTAAGATCTCGCAGGTACATGGTGGAATGTTGCATGTTATTTAGAAAAAAGTCTCATATTCATAGTTCAGTTTTTCCAGTCTACGTGATTCAGGGAACCTCAGGGTTATGTTTCTAAAGAGCAAAAATGATACTGTGTAAGATGCCACATCAGTTTATGAGCTCAGTGTCCGAATTTCAGTTCCTTCCTTCCTTCCTTCATTTATTCATTCAACAAGCATTTGTCAAACATTAACAATGTATCAGCACAGCCTGCAGCCCAAGATAGGAAGGGGGAAAATAAGAGAATAAAAAAGAAAAGTGAAAAAGGATTAGCCTTTTAGTTATGCAAATGACTGAACTTCAAGTAATATAGAGATCCATAGAAAATCTGGTCTTTGGCCAGATTGCACTGTTCTCTTCTTTGAGACTCGTCTTTTTAATTTTTATTTTTATTTAATTATTTTTAATATTTAATTTATTTATTAATTTGAAAGAGAGGGAGAGCGTGAGTGGAGGGGGCGGGAAGGAGCAGAGGGAGAGGGACAAGTAGACTCCATGCTGAGTGCAGAGCCCAATGCCGGGCTCAATCCCAGGACCCTGAGATCACCACCTGAGCCGAAATCAAGAGTCGGACGCTTAACCGACTGAGCCCCCCAGATACCGCCTGATATTTTTTTAGAGCCAACGCTTGAACTGTGTGGTTAAAGCTATAGAAGTTTCTAGTATGAGATCATCCTGACTAGAGCAACCTCTCATGCCTGTTCCCATATATTTGGAACTGTTTACCCTTGAAAACACTTTTATCTGAAGCTATGTATGGTCTCACTCTCTCTCACTTTCTCTCTCTCTCTCTCAAAAAAAAAATCTTTAAAAAAAGTAATCATCACTCTCTTACCCTTACGAAATGGCTACTGTTACCTCATTATGTTATTACAAAACAAAACTTATTACAGGTATGTCCAACTGAGCAGTAGAATACTGTCATTCTTAGTAATTTAATTTAGGTGTAATGACTTACTTAGTGTTCTTTTTTTTTTTTAGATTCAAGTATCAGTTCTTAATAATAGCATTTATCTCAGTAAGGCAAAACATTAGCAGGAAGTCCAGCCAATTTAATTATTCCTATTTTCATATGGTGGTATTAGGTATCTATTACTGCATAACAAATTATCTCAAAGCTTGGCACCTTAAGGCAACAAATGTTTATTAGCTCAGTTTCTGCAGTCAGACTCTGGGTGCGGCTTAGCTGGGCGCCTCAGCCTTGGGACTCATGAACCTTCGCCCTCAAGGTCTTGGTCAAGGCTACAGTCATCCCAAGGCTCTCCTGGGCTTCCAAGCTCACCCACGTTCCTGTTGGCAGGCTTCACTGGCTGTTAGATGAACATCTTAGTTTTTTGTCCCATCAGCTTCTTACAACAGGGCAACTGGCTTTCCCAGAATGAGAACTCTGAGAGGGACAGACAGAGAGAAAAGTAACAGTCTTTTTATAACCTAATCTCAGAAGTGACAACCCATCCCTTTTGCCTTTTTTCATTTATTAGAAGAGAGTCTGTGAGGGGCGCCTGGGTGGCTCAGTTGGTTAAGCGACTGCCTTCGGCTCAGGTCATGATCCTGGAGTCCCGGGATCGAGTCCCGCATCGGGCTCCCTGCTCGGCAGGGAGTCTGCTTCTCCCTCTGACCCTCCCCCTCTCGTGCTCTCTCTCTCTCTCTCATTCTCTCTCTCAAATAAATAAATAAAATCTTAAAAAAAATGTTTAAAAAAAAAAGAGGAGAGTCTGTGAAATAATAGAAAATATGTATATTAGGTGTCTGCCTCCAGTCCCCGGCACAGAGCTCCTAAAGCCCATGGAATTTCCTACGGGACAGGAGTATCTTTTGTTCTAAAGAGCTGACTCTTGGGGGACTAATGGATAGTCAGGATGGGGACTGGTCCTCAGAAAGACCAAGCCATGATTAGAAGCTTGGAACTTTCCACCCCACCCTCCATCCTCTGGAAAGAGGAGAGAAACTGGCCCTGAGTTAATGATCAGTTATGTCTCGATGATGAAGCCTCCATTAAAATCCCTCAAGTATGGAGCTAAAGAGCGTCCAGGTTGGTAAACCCTTGTAGGTGCTGGGCGGTGGGTGCTGAGAGGTGCATGGAAGCTCCGAACTTCTTCCCACACACTTCACCCTCTGTATCTCTTCATCTGATTCTCCACCTGTGTCTTTCATTATATCCTTTATAATAAACCAGTATAATGAATTGTTTCCCTGAGTCCTATAAGCCATTGTAGTATTGAACCCAAGGAGGGGTTGTAGGAACCCCACTTTAGAGCTGATTGGTCGGAAGTATAGGTGACAAGTGGGACTTGAGGGTGCCATCTGAAGCGGGGTCCTAAGGGATTGAACTCGAAACTTGTGAGTAGATAGTGTCGGAATTTATTGAGCTCTGGGACACCCAACTGGTGTTGCAGAGAATTGCTTGACTTGTGGAAACCCCACACATCCACACAGGCTGTCAGAAGTACTGTGGGTGTGTGAGTCAAGAAAAACGCAGGAGTAGTTTTCCTGGACAGAGCCAGGAGAGAGAATCACACAGGGGAAAATGCCTGGAGGGGGGGATCCCCTCGGACCATTTTCCAGGCTGCCTACCACACATGGCAAAGTAGGCTGGCTTTCGTATTTAAGTTTTCAAATCGTGAGTGAGACGGCACCATTATCATGGTTGTGATAACAATTTTTTTTTAAACAATTGCTACTTTTTTTTTTAAAGATTTTATTTATTTATTTGACAGAGACACAGTGAGAGAGGGAACACAAGCAGGGGGAGTGAGAGAGGGAGAAGCAGAACCCCGCAGAGCAGGGAGCCCGATGTGGGGCTCGATCCCAGGACCCTGGGATCATGACCTGAGCCGAAAGCAGATGCTTAATGACTGAGCAATGTAGGCGCCTCCAGATAACAATTTTTTAAGTTGGGTTTTATGTTCTGAGCACATTGATAAACATTTCTGCCAGAGCCCTAGTCCTGGGGAGACGGGACGTTGACTTGTAGAGAAATGGAAGGGTGGATCATACTGTTTTCCACAATTTGCCCTCCTTTCCTTGCCTTGTCATGCTTCACTGCAGGAGGAGGACATATCCCTGACTTTGGGCTCTGACCGGTGGAACTTGGGGGGAAGAAACACTGAGCCAGTTCCAAGCAGAGGCTTCCAGAGGCATGTGTGTTCCCACTTACCTTCTGTCCTCCTGGCAGAAGGAAACCCACAGAATGAGAGACACATGACACAGACGGCAACCAGAACCAGGCCTAGCCAGCGGAGCCCCAGTCAGAATGAGACCTGAGAGGGAGAAAGAGATGTTTGTTGTTGTACCTCAAGAGTTTCGGGGAGTATTATTGCTACAGCACAAGTTGACTGATGCACATGGGGACAGCAGGGGTAGAGCAAACATCCCAAAGAGTATCTGCTTCTGTCAGTATTCTGTTTCCAAATCCCATTGAGACTGACTGAAACCCAGTCCCCATAGGTATTGGAGGATGCTCTGTTTCAAGAGCATTCAGTCCCCAGAGCCTGCTGTATAACTGTGGAAAAGTTTTCAGGGCCCTCAGTAAAGTTTTGAGCACAAAAGGATCTGTATCTATGTTTTTTAAACCAGTGACTTCAAGCCATTGTGTTTAAAACTTGGCAAATGTTCTGTTTTCTAAAATTTTGGATATCCTATTTCTCTGTCAAAAACATCCCAATTTGGTTTACTTTGTAACCGAGATAGGTGCCACTGAATCCAAATAGTGAAAGAGGAAACTTCCAGAATGAAAAAGCAAGTGTACTATTATTAACTCAGTAGGATAGCTGTTTAGATAGTTACGCGATTGTGCTATATCCCTGAATGCAGAGGGGAACAACAGGAAAGGAATTTGGTATACAACACATTGCCTCTAAATATCTCTGGGAACACTGATGAAAGTCAAGCAATCATATTCCTTGTCTGAAACAGAAATGTTGAATTGCATAGGAGACACTCATTACAGAGGTGTTTTGGTTTTTTAAATTTTGTCTCATTTATTTGTTTTTTAACCCCTTGCCTGCATATTCAAAGAAAAGCCCAGGATGGTAAAATCATTTAATACTACCAGGATCAGAATTCATTTTGAATACAGCATTTGGGTTATTCAGGTATATGGTGCGTGTGTGTGTGTGTGTGTGTGCGCACGTACCCGTGGTCTGAACCTACATGTCTGGAGTGATTGCTAGCATTTCCAAAATGCACTTACTGATAGCTCAGCCTTCTGCTTTGTGACTTAATAGTCCAATTGTCATATAATATGTAATTTAGGGACAGAAAAAAAGTAAAATATTCAAAGTTACATTAGAAAAAAATATAAATGGTATACTTGTGGTTAGCTTGTCAATGAATCAATGTAACGGAGAGCAATTTCCACATAATTTTCTATGTTGTGATGCTTTGTGAATCACCCCTCCTCCACTGACTTCAATTATTCCTCTGTAACTGTCAAAAATTTTTGGTACAAAGAAGAAGATTTGAATCAAATATAATTGATTTAATTTCCCATTCCTTTCTTTGCCCCCCACCCCCACCCTTGTCCTTCTCATTCCCTGTCTGTCCCACTGTCAGCATCCTAGTATATAACCTAGGGCCTGGACCAATGCACTATTCTAGTATAACCTAGGGCCTGGACCACTGCATGGATCCCTAGCCAGCCTTCCTATTCCAGGCTGGTTTCCCTTCAATTCATCTAATGCCCTGGTGAGGTACCCCTCACTCCAAAACGTGAGGATGAGGAAAACTTTGTCCATTAGGAAAAGTCATGTGAACAATGCATGAGTAAGAGCAGAGACAGACATGAGTTAAAAGCAGGATGCTCCAGGGCCTGCAGGAAACCTCTCCTCTGGAACTTCTTAGAATGAGTATATGGAGGGGTGCCTGGGTGGCTCGGTCGGTGAAGCGTCTGCCTTCAGCTTAGGTCATGATCCCAGGGTCCTGGGATCAATCCCATGTTGGGCTCCCTGCTCAGTGAGGAGTCTGCTTCTCCCTCTCCTTCTGCCCCTCCCCTTGCTCATGCTCTTTCTCACTTACTCTCTCTGTCTCTCTAAAATAAATAAATAAAACTTTTAAAAAGTTAAAAAAAAAAAAAAGAATGAGTTTATGGAACCAGACTGAGTCAAACTGACTGTGGCTGATTATCTCTGGAGGCATCAAAAAGGAGGTTTCAAAGGCCATTAAAGAAGGTGTAATGAAAAAGGCCTTCCAGGGCCTGTGGCTGGACAGATCCAAAATGAGAATTCTGGGGAGCTCTTAGAAACTACCTCTGTCATACCAATGCCTGGCTTTACCCACAGGAATTCTGATTCAATTCACCCGGGGTGGTGCCTGGCCTTGGTATTCTTTTTAAAGTTTTAATGAGATGTCTTTGACATATAAAATTTGTGTGTATTTAAGATGTGCAACTTGATGTTTTGATATATATATTGTGAGTATATATATATATATACCACAGTTGAGCTAATTAATAAATCCACCACCTCTACATGATTACCTTTGTGTGTGTGTGTGTGTGTGTGGTAGCTTTGGTATCTTTTAAATTCTCTTTAGGAGATTCTGATCCAGGATTGAGAACCACTGGTAAACTCTTGAGTTCCAATTGTGAGACAGGCTCAACAGACTGCTCTAGATTCATGTCCGCCATTCACCCCAGGCCAGCTAACAGTTCATCCTGACTCTATGGTGGCTGAGCAATCCTGCAATGGCCTAGGGTTCGATGATGAAAGAGCTCACCACTCATCAGGCATACTGGACTTTGAGTCCTTGTGATGTTTCTCTTGCACATCCTAAAAGAACTTCTTGTCACCATTTTCCATTCCATTCATGGAAAGAATGCCTCAAGTTTATTAACACGAGAATTTCCAATAGTTCTAATAGATTTCTCACAGTAAATAAATAACTTGGGATCCCCATTTTCACCCTAGTTCCCTGTGAGTTTTCATTACCATAATTTTGTCTTTCATTCCTTAGTGCAAACGAGGTCCTTTAAGTAGAGGTAAGGTTCTGTGGACCCTACAGACCCTGCTACTTTCACCCTCTCTTAGTGTCTCCATGCTGCAGCTAAATTCAATCTCTCTAAAGTGCAGTTTTGGTCATGTTATAATTCTGCTATAAAGCCTTCCAGGACCTCTCCATTGCCTTCTGGTCCCACTCTATCTTCTCTCAGTGCTTTCCTTAAAAACCCAACCCTAGGGTGTCTAGGTGGCTCAGTTGGTTAAGCACCTGCCTTTGGCTCAGGTCATGATCCCAGAGTCCTAGGATTGAGTCCCACATCAGTCTCCCTGCTCAGCAGGGAGTCTGCTTCTCTCTCTCCCTCTGCCACTCCCCCTTGCTCATGCTGTCTCTCTCTCTCCCAAATAAATAAATAAAATCTTAAAAAAAAAAAAAAAAGAACCCAACGCTATGCTCCAGGCAAACTGAGTCATACAAATGCTCCATTTTCCTGCCTTTTCATTTTAAGCTTCAACTGGCCCCTCCATCTGGCACACATTTACTTCCATTCTCTTATTGATCCTTACCATCTTGCCTGGTTAGTTCAATTTACTTTTAAATGTGATCTCCATCCTGCTGCCTTCCCCCATCACCCACCCACAAGCGGACTGTTCCTCTGGACGTGACTTTATCGATACCATCACAACCTGTTTTCTCAGGTTCCCACTAGCTAACTAGTTCCCACTCATATTTTATTCAGGTTTGAACTTGAGTCTTTTCCTCAGGGAGCCTTTTTCTGCTTCCTAAGCCTCAGTGAGATTTCCAGTATGTGTTCCTGTAATGCTCTCTTCTTCTCTGTCGCATCAATCATCACACTGCAATTACTTGCTCAGAGTCTATGACCCCTGCTGCTCTGCAAGTTCCATGAACACAAGGACAAATCTACCTTATTCATGGCTGAGCATGGCTTAGCACAGTGCTTGGCACATAGTCGATAGTACATATTTGCCGAATGGATGTTGAATGAATTCAATTTCAATTCAACAAATTTTACTGGCACATACAAGATGCTAGGCAATGTTTTAGGTGATTGAGGTATATCAGTGAATAAAGAAGATAAAGATCCCTTCCCTCATGAGCTCAGATTCTAGCAGGGAGAGAGAGACAATAAACATAATGAATATGTAAATTATAGAATATGTTAGAAAGTAATAAGTGCTATGGAAAAATGAAAATGAAAATTTTAAAAATTATATAATAATGAAAAAGTATGAAAAAATGGGAGTGCACAATCTGTGGTATTAAATAAGGTTGTCAGGTTACGTCCCACTGCAATGGTGGAATGGAGCTTTAGCCATACAGACATCTAGGGGAAGGAGTGTTCCAGGTCGAGGCATGGCCAGTATAAAGGCCCTGAGAATTCCTAGTGTGTTGGGGAAAGAGCAGGAGGCAGTGTGTCTAGACCAGAGTGAGCAAGGACTAGTAAGGGAGCTAACTAACATCATTAGAGGTCCTTTTGGCCATTTGTAAGGATGTTGGCTTTCATGTCGAGTGAAAAGGACAGTCATTGCAGGGTTTTGAACATGATCTGACACAAGAATTTTTTTCTAATCTATAGCCGACAGGATTTCGGATATGACAGAACAAGGGGAGCCATAGATGACTCCAAGGTTTTAGCCTGAACCAACAGGAAGCTAGAGTCGCCATTACCTGAGAAGGGGAAAGTTGTGGGTTAAGTAGGTTTTGGGGGTCATGGGGAGATCAGGAGTTCAGGTTTGGACAAGTTGAATATTAGGTGCTTATTAGACATCCAAGTGGGAGTGTCAAGGTCCCATTTGGTATATGAATCTCAAGTTTAGAAAAGGGGTCTAGGTTGGAGATATACACTTAGGAGTTGTCAGCAAGAAAGCTGTATGCAGAATCATAAGCCCAGATGAGATCCTTGAGGGGGTGAGTGTAGACGGTGAGAAGAGGATCGACAGCCAAATCTGGGAGACTCCAACATAAAGAAATCTAAGGGAAGAAGATGAACCAGCAAAGGATATCAACAGAGACCAGAGAAAGGGTATTGTCCTGGGAGCCAAGGGATGAGAGTATTTCAGGGAGAATGATGAATTCTGAAAAACACTGCTGCTAAGTCAGATAAAGCTGAGAACTGGCTATTAGATTTGGCATTTGGTCCCTGGTGACCTTTATGAAAGTAGTTTTGAAGGAGTGGTGAGAGCCCTTTTAAAGGAGATTTAAGAGAAATCGGGAGCAGAGGAATTCAAGAATGAATGAACCCATGACCTTTATCTCCTTCTATCTTCTGTTGTCACCATTAGATCTTCCTGTTGTCTCCTCTTCGGGATTATAAACTCGTGAAAGACAGGAAGAAGCTGGGTCTTTGACGCTGACATAGCTGCGTGGAACCTGGCAGAGTGCCTGCATACAGTAGGCACTCAGTAAATGTTGGTTGACTGCCTGATTGGTTGATTGAACATTAAGGGTGCAATTAAGTTTGTCCTTATCCTTTTGGGCTTCCCCTGCTTCCTTTTTAATTTTTCCGTCCCTCCCCACAACACCCAGCTAGGTGCCCATTGTCCTGCTCCCCTCTGGCTGCCCTTGATCTTCCCATCCTCTCTCCGCCCCTCACCTGCTTGACAGTTTGCCCACAAGGAACCTATTTCCCCAGGGTGGCTGTGGGGTAGGAACAGGACAGCTAATCTAATAAGCGAACTCCAATTTGGGAACCTAGCCCTCTAATATGGGGACTTCTAATGGGTAAAACCCACCCAAGAGAAGTATTCTAATACTGAGTAATAAAGGCCAGTAGGAACCAGATCTCATAATATGATAGAAAGAACTTGAAATAAGAAAGTGTGGGGTTTTTTTTTCATTTAATCTGAATTACACACATCTAATAGGAATATTAATCAGCTGTTTCTAATAGAATAAGAAAATAGGCCAAAATAAAGCACCACAGAGCTGTTCTTAATTACTTTCTCATAGGATTAGCTTTTAAAGTCACAAAATAGAATTAAATTTTTTCCAATGAGGCATGGCCCTGTCTAATGATTTAATGTACTTTCTTCAAATTAGTCACTGAAGACGGTTGATTTTAGGCTGCCATGTAGTCTTTAATTTTGGAGTATAGAATTTGAATTGCTGGATTTCATTAATTCATTTATTTAAGGGATGCTTATATATGTTAGACATTGTGGTATTAACAACAACAAAAACCAACAGCAAAAAAAACTCCGTGTAAAGCAACCCAGATAATATCACTTTAAGAATTAGCAGCCGCTGTTGCCATTGTGGTGGATAGGTTAAAAATAACTAAGTTTTCTTTTTCTATTGTTCCTTTTCTAACCTCTCCTTTGCAATTATGAAATCCCATTCAACTATGATCCTCAAACAGTCATACAAATATATTTTGAATAACTGAATCCTCAAACAGATAGGAGCTACATGCCATTGCAAATGAAAACATTAAGGCACAAAGAAGGAAACTGATTTAGTTCAAGTAATTTGACAATCATTGTGCTCAAGCAACAGAATTATCCACACGTGAATTCTGCAAGCAGCTTGATAAATACCTTCCACCAGGTTGAAGGTAAGAACTGTATAAATTCAATAAAGCAAATTATTTCCTCGGGGAGAAAGCACACAGGAAGGGTACTGAGAGCATTTCTGTCATGCGTATCTTATTTTTCTGGGCAATTAGTAGAAAGTGACCAAGGGACTTCTCCTTGGTTTCCTTTAAAGACTGACTGGAAACCAAAGATCAGCATGACTGACAGGTCTCCTCTCCGT
Organism: Neomonachus schauinslandi; assembly: GCF_002201575.2. Classification (NCBI taxonomy): domain Eukaryota; kingdom Metazoa; phylum Chordata; class Mammalia; order Carnivora; family Phocidae; genus Neomonachus; species Neomonachus schauinslandi. The sequence continues at coordinate 46,243,504 of NC_058409.1, read as the reverse complement.
AAGGTGAAAAGAGCTGAGTATAATCTGTAAATGACACGGTTGTCAAAGAATATACGTGTATGTATTACACATTCATTAATATTGGAATCAAAGGTAAACAGAGAAAAAAAGACCGGAATCTTATAGGTACTGAGTTTATTCAGGAAATAAAAGGATATCAGCTTATCAGTGTGTAGTCATGGTTCAGCTTTTCCCTGAAACTCTCAAGCTTGCTCTTGTGTTAGGCCATTTTGCCTAGGATAAAGAATTAAAGTCAGCCAGCTCTTCCCATTTCCTTTGCAGCCCTTCCCCCAACAGTCAAGCTATCAGAAGAGCAAAATAAAACCAAAACAGTCTCTCGATAAGAACATTTTATGAGTCTCCTCTCTGTCATTATTCTCTTTTGGCTGAGCAATCTTTTTTTGACAACAGAGTATTTATCTTCTTTGTAATGCCTGGATTCATGGTCTCATGCCATCTACTGTAGTAATAATTTAGCTGGATAAGAGGAAGAGGAGAGTACATTTAGAAAGTCAATTTGTAATTTTTGCATTTCAAACTATTTTTCCTCATGCCCCAAATCCATTTCAGATGGGTTAAAGGATTGACTGATAAAATACTAAAGCTTAGAAATCAAAACAAAATATAATTTAACAGCTGTGAAGATTGTGAAGAGTTATTCTTATAATCATAGGCTTAGAAACAATAGCTAAAATAATAAAGGAAAATACAGACAGATTTGAGTGCATACAAATAAAAACTTTGGACATAGAAAACCAAAAATGTTACAATCTTTATTTCATAGACAGCTCTTAGAAAATGCCATTTCTGTGGTATTAGCAGATCTGTTATCACTCTTATCATGCTGTAAAGTCTTTTCATAATATACTTTAAAAAATCCTGACTGTCAAAATAAATCAGTAAATAATAATAAATCATAAATCAAAATAAATCATAGAAGACTGAATAAATAAGACGAAACCACTAAGCTTTAAAAGGGTAGAATAGCAAATGCCATAAATAGTCAAACTCTCATGAGAAGAAATCCAGGGACTCAAGAAACCTATTGGAAAAATTTTCAGCCTTAATAATGCACATCAACCAGGGAGACGTACTTTTTTTCTATTGAATTAGAAAAGTATATAATGATTAAACACTTTGCTGGGGAGGATGAAAAATAGTGGGCACTCTGGTACATTCTAGTGGCTGTACAAACTGCTTCAGAATTTTCCGACCCTATGTTGGGTCCAAAATGCTGGATCCACTCTAAATCAAGAGCTAGTAAAATGTCTCCATTTCTGCCTTCTGCCAAGATGGCAGACTAGCGTCTGTTGCAGGCTGCTACCCTCAAAAGCAATTCTGCAGAAATTGTAGAAGAGGAAGGTATGGATTCCAGGAACAGCACCTCCCACAATGACAGTGAGAAATCCCGGGGAAGACTACAGCCTGTCCTAAAAGAGTAGGAGGAATTGGGTGGCTCAGTCTGGCATGAAGGGCTGCTGCATGTGACAAAGGGAGGATGGGTTTGAATAAAGCTTCTAAGTTCTACTCTTTCTTCTCTTTTGGGTTACCTTGGAACAATCACCTCAGACACTGATGTGCTAGGAACAAAATCAGGGCAATGTTTTAAGTCCTGCTGGGGTATGGTGTTAGTGAAAGCAGGACAGTGTCTTTCTTTCGGCATGGCTCTTCGAAAGCCTTGGGCTAGGACTTCACCCTAGCCTATTCCCAACGTTACCCTTTCCGAAATTTCGCAGTAAAGGCTTGGTGTTGGGCCATCAGTGGTTCTGTTGTGCCTACAACTCTCCCTCCCTGAGTCATCTTTTCTTCTGTTCCCTCATTACACCTAGACTGACACAGACAAGGGCCTGACTTTAGGTATGCACTGGTGCACATTATTAGAGAGATTAGCTGACAGCCCTTTTGCTCAAAGGCAAAAATAACTAATGGATGAAAAATTCAACTTGCTAAGAGAATGACCAAAAATTGGACAATATTTACCATCTGAGTTAAAAATGTTGGAATAGAAACCCTGAGAAATTAAAATAAGCATTGGATAGATGCAGAGATACATAGCTAAGGAATGAGATAGTGAAGTGGAAAATCAGAACTCTCCCAGATAGCAACAAAAAATGACAAAGAAATAAAGCAGAATAGGAAACACTAAGAAATTTAGAAGGGAAGGGCCAACATTTAGGACATGGGAGACCCCAAAGGAAAAAAAAGTAAAAGTAAAAAGGAGGAAATATTTAAATAAATAATTTGGGATAAATTTCCAAAAATTAAAAAAAAATGATAAAACATTTCAGATGAAAAAAGAGAAATAAGGAAATATCTAGACATGATAAGGAGATTTAAAGAATATCAAAGACAAAAAAAGTCTATAAAAGCTTTCTAAGAGAAAGAACAGATCATCAAAAAGGAATAAAAGTCATACTCACATCAGATTTCTTATCAGCAACATGAGATGCAAAAAGGCAATAAAGTAATATATTTGAAGAACTGAAAGAAAAAAATCTCAAAACTAGAAATTTATACCCAGCCAAATTTTCAATCAAATTTGAAAGTTTAATAAAAATATTCTCATGCATACATATGTCAGAAGGCATACCACATAGACTCTGGCTGAAAACATTGTGGAGAAAGAAAAGTCTAGACTCTACAGCAAGAGATAAGAGAAGTATGGGTGGTAGAGTAACTTATTAAGGTCTATGTTCTTTTATTTTTAAAAGCCAGGACTAAAGAAAATGAAAACTCTTATATCCATAATAAACAAAAATTAAAATTCTAGATTTTATCAACATGGTAAGTGGGGGGTTAGATAGGGAGTCCTACAGGGACACAAGAGTGTGTTAAATAACTTTTCTTTTTTTTAAAACTTATTTCTTTTTTAAGATTTTATTTATTTATTTGACACAGAGAGAGAGAGAAAGCACAAGCAGGGGGAGCAGCAGAGGGAGCGGGAGAAACAAGCTCCCCACTGAGCAGGGAGCCCGACACGGGGCTTGATCCCAGGACCCCGGGATCATGACCTGAGCGGAAGGCAGATGTTTAACGACTGAGCCACCCAGGCGCCCCTTAAAAAATTTTCTTGTTAGTTTTTCAGAGTCCATCGTCTCTCAACTGAGGGTTCTAGAGGGGAGGGGGGTGGGAGGATGGGTTAGCCTGGTGATGAGTATTAAAGAGGGCACGTTCTGCATGGAGCACTGGGTGTTATGCACAAACAATGAATCATGGAACACTACATCAAAAACTAATGATGTAGGGACGCCTGGGTGGCTCAGTTGGTTAAGCGACTGCCTTCGGCTCAGGTCATGATCCTGGAGTTCCGGGATCGAGTCCCGCATCGGGCTCCCTGCTCGGCAGGGAGTCTGCTTCTCCCTCTGACCCTCCCCCCTCTCATGCTCTCTCTCTATCTCATTCTCTCTCAAATAAAATCTTTAAAAAAAAAAAAACTAATGATGTAATGTATGGTGATTAACATAACATTAAAAAAATAATTTAAAAAAATTTTCTTGTTAGGATTAAGTTATAGATATTAATAAATTTTAAAAATCAACAGTATAAATAAACTCGAGTGTGGGTATTAAAGGACAACCACCAAAAGAAAAAATATGATAATACATAACTATTAGAAGAAGAAAAAATCACACGAACTCCCTAATGGAAGCAACAAAGGAGAAAAAAGAAATAAAAAGAAAAGATAGTTAATGGTAGAATAAAATAAGCAGACAGAAACAAGCCCTAATATGTCAAATAAATAATGCAAATGGTTAAACAAATCAATTGAAGTTCAGATTTGGATTGGACTTTAAAAAAAATTCAACAATATCGTCTCTGTAAGAGCCATATTTAAGACAGAAAGTCAACAAAATATTAAAGGAAAAAAGGCATATACCAAAGTATTAAACAACAGGAAGCTTAAGTAGCAATGGTAATAATTTAGCAGAATTTGGGGCAACAATTATAAATGACAAAAAAGTTATTATATCCTGATAAAATAAAATATAGGATCATAAAATATGATCATTAAAAATATATGCATCTAGCCTTGAAATACAGCAACAACTGCCAGAACTGTAGGGAAAAAAAATAGGTAAATCAACAACTGAATGCAGACTTTAATACACCCTTAGGAACTGAAAGATCAAGCAGATAAACTAAGTGCCACAAGAACTATTAGATGGGTAGAAAACTTGGCACTTATGCGAATGCACATCCTTTTTAAGAACTCACAGAATAGGGGCGCCTGGGTGGCTCAGTTGTTAAGCGTCTGCCCTCGGCTCAGGTCATGATCCCGCAGCGCTGGGATTGCGGTCCTGGGATTGTGGTCCTGGGATCGAGCCCCGCGTTGGACTCCCAGCTCAGCGGGAAGCCTGCTTCTCTCTCCCCCACTCCCCCTGTTTGTGTTCCCTCTTTCGCTATCTCTCTCTCTCTGTGTCAAATAAATAAATAAAATCTTAAAGAAAAAAAGAACTCACAGAATATTTACAAAAATAGATTGTATATTAAGGGAAGAGACGTGAATAGCACGTTATGTCATGTATTCTAAAAGTTAAAATGTAACTCATTAAGGAGTGCATTTGCATGAGCATCCCGTGATGTATGGAACTATTGAATCACTATATTGTATGCTTGAAACTAATATTACACTGTATGTCAACTATCTAGAATTTAAATAAAAACTTTAAAAAAGTAACTCATGAAGATATTCTTAAAGTTTTACTTATTGAACAATCACCCTCAAAAGACTTCAGTGACATTGCCGCTTTTTCCACTGGGTAAATACTTTGTCTCTCGCAAATGTTTATTTAACCCAGTTTACTGTGCCTCCTATTATTTTAAAATTACATTTTCAAATCTTTCTTTACTTGTGGATACAATGTCTTCTCTTCCCGGGAGGTCTCAAAGCAATTCCTGGAAGGTTTATGTGGGAGACCTTTGCATTTTACCCTTGTAGAGAGGAAACTCTTCAAAACTCATATGGTGAATACTGAAGGGTAATGGTCTCTGGCTCGCGGCCGATGGTCACTCTCATATTTTTTTCTATATGCAGTTCTTCAGTAAATAACAAGAGCAATATTTCCAAAGTTTGAGTCTCTGGTCTTTTTTCTTATGACATAGGCCACGTCGGAAAATTCATTAATTCCTAGGGGTTAATGTTATACATACTAATTAAAACAAAAGGATAGGGGCGCCTGGGTGGCTCAGTTGGTTAAGCGTCTGCCTTTGCCTCAGGTCATGATCACAGAGTTCTGGGTTCGAGCCCCGCATTGGGGTGGGGGGCGGTCCCTGCTCAGCAGGGAGTCTGCTTCTCCCTCTCTCCTTGCCCCTGTGTGTGCACTCTCTCTCTCATGCATGCCTTCTCTCTCAAATAAATAAACTCTTAAAAAAATAAAACAAAAGGACAGCTTCAAATATAGGAAACTGTTGCATTTTGAAAAACAGTCTTTGAAAAAATTAATAAATTTTTATTAATAAATTATTGTTTATTAATATAAATGATACAATTACAAATAATAAATTATTATTTAGTTTAGAACTAAATAATAATGAAAACTATACATGTCAATATTTGTAGGATATGGCTAAAGAAATACTTAAGAAGAAATTTACAGCTTTTAATACTTTTATTTGAAAACAAAGGAGGTTATAAAAAAAAGGTTATACATACACGCAAGAAGCAACAAAAGCAACTAACTGGAGAGCATGGAATAGCATTACTGGATGTGAATGTGTGTGGCTTCTGCAAACTCTGTGTGCCATAAATATCAATGTATCTATTAAGCCCAATTAAATTTTTTAATTTAAATTTTCTTGCTGCAGCCATGCTGAATAGACAGTCAGTGACAGGGCTCATCTGATCCTGTACAGAGTTCAGCTGGTGTAGAGAGAGTGACCTCACCCAACTGGATTCCCATTCTCAAGGATTTGAACCCAGAGACCTAGAGGGACGTTTCAAGTTATTAGTGGTTTAATGTGAGTTGAGCCAATGGCCCTGTATAAGGTGAGGAGGTAACGGAAGATGACTGAGAGACTCTGCAAGTGGACCAGACTGTAGAAAGAGACAGGGATGAAGGAGACCACACCATTGCCAAGAAATAGAGAGCTTCTGATATTGCTGCGCTTCCTGTCACTGCCTGTCCTTAGAGTCTTTCAAGTTTCCGAGTCCTTGAAATTAACTTCCTTCTTTGGCAGAATTAGTTTGATTGTTCTTGGTAACTGACAAATCTTGGTTCTAATGCTACACCATATAACTGTGCACATGTTTTTTTTTTTCCCTTTTTTTTTTTTAATAGGGATTGTGTTTTGGGTTACTTTATCTACGGTTATCAAATGAATGGGACTTTGCCAAATATTTGCTTAGAAAAGCTGCTATATAAAATATTAAATGAATACGGCATCTACTTTTCCAAGAACGATAAAATTTCTGTGAATCCGTGCCTCTCTACCTAAGATTTAGATCAATCTACAAGCAATCCAACCAATGAGAACCGAGCAATGCCTTGATCCTGTGTAAGCCTCACACATGCCTCTAGTTATGTTATCTATCAGAATTTGGTAGTTCAACTGTTATAGCATCTACTGTGGAACAGGCAACACTCCTAAGTTAAGGATGTTTATGTTTGATGAGTCATAAGAAAATTAAGATATGAAGTATGCTGAGGACACGGAGGGGGTAGACATTCTGAATTGAGTTAGGGAAGGGAAAAAATGCAAAAGAAAGTGACGGGCAGAATGCGGTTTCATGTGTTTGATCTTCTCCTGAGTCTGACCCTCCCCAGCGGCTGCTTCAGTCAGCTCCAGACCTGGGCACTATGCTGCGGTGAGGTGTTGGATATCGCAGGAGATGCTACTACTGTGTAATGCATGTAGTAGATGTTTTCCCTCTCCTCCCGCAATCAGGCTGGTGCACCCATCCCCCAGCTGCTTTACATGTTAGCTGGTAACAGCTTACAGGTACACCCTTCTGAGACCTGCTTCTGGCAAGAAGGGCCACCGCATCGGGATATGCTTGGGAGGTTACACGTTCCCCTCGAGGGTGGCGCACAGTTAATGTCTGACCGACATGCGGGTACAACAGCCTGGACCTCCCGTCTCAAATTAGGATAACTCTGTGGTGTTATTCTTGCTCCAGAGTTCCCTTGAGGGACCAGGCCAGGTCTAGATTTGGAATGAACCCCCATAGTGCCTTGGCTTTTTCCCAGGCCCCATGCTGCTGTCCTCATTCTCCTACAGGGTTCTCTGAGGGCATCCCTCCATAAAACCCTTGCATGGTTATCTCCATGTCACTTCTATTTCTAGGCAGTCCACCTTTAGACACTCATCTAACATTTAATCTGAGTAAGTGAAGGTGGTCCTTCCATTTTGCTACTACTGTCTGTTGATTTGCTAGCACAGCAGTGGAGGAATAACGATCCTGGCTGATCCAGTACAGTTTTCCTCCGTGAGAATTCCTCTCCATCACTAAGATCTATCTACAAGCTAATATTTATGATTTAGCACTTGATGCCAGTCCTCTTAATGCCTTTGTTTAGGAAAATGCCTCGATGAACTGTTTGAGGGTGAAAGGAGAGACCCTGAAGGCATGCATTCAAAGAGGGTGATGAAACAAAAAGATACATTGATCTGCATAAGAATAAGCAAAGATTTTATACTGGGGTGCTTCTGGAAGGGGAGAGATCCAGGGAGGAGAAGGAGAGAGAGACTCAGCAGTAAAACAGGGGAAGGAAGGAAATTTGGAGTAGCCAAGAGATTCAAGACCCAGGACATCTAATATTCAGTTAGAAGGGGTTTTGTTGTGAAGTAAACTTCCTAGAACTCTCCATCTTCAGTATACATTTAATTTGCCACAACAAACTTGTAGGCTGGCGATGGGGGAAATAAAATGTCAGGGCAGTGAAAATCCAGTCCCCTTTGCTGATGCCTACGGTGGGGAGCAACACCTTTTCAAGGGGGCAATAGGCCAGGTGTCTTGAGGGCAACTAGCAGAAGAGTGAATGCTGGCCTGTGGGGACACCCAGGCAGAGGGAAGCAGTTGTGGCCTGGCCCTGACTCAGGGCAGGTATGAGACAGATCCTCCTTTCCCTCAAATAAACTAGAAGAAAATGACTTAGAAGCAGGGAGAGAAGGGCTAGCATCCGGATCTCACACACACACACACACGCACACACACACACACACACTCACCCACTCACACACCCCAATCAGTACCTGAGCATTGTGAACTCAGTCTTTAATGAAATTCTGGCAAAGTGGAACACAAAACATGGTTACATAACCTTTATTTGGCTGTCTTTCTTTTTTTCTCTTTCTCCATCTTTTTTTTTTCCAGAATAGACAATATCAGAGCCTATTAGTGCTGTCCTTAGGAAGATTAAGTGCTTTTAGAAAGAGTACCCTGAAATTAACAAAGGACAGGCACAATTTGGTAACTAAAAATGGTTTCCTAAGAGGAAAGCCGTGTACCTTTATTTTCCTGACCTCCAAGTCCTACTGATTTTTTCATGTTCCATCTCAAATACCCACCTTCATAAAGTGTCTTCTGACCTATGCCCAATCAGCAATAATTTCTTCTTCCTTTTGAACCTTCTGTATCTTAGTGTTTGAAGAGTTCTTAAGTTAATGTTAAATTTTGTTCTCTTTTATACTGTTATATCCAATCAAGACTCATCTTGGGAAGTATAAATTAAGACAGAGACATTTAACTGGCAAAATTTCAAGAGTTTTACTGGGCATATGGAATTCTTCACACCAAGAAAATCAATCCATGTGCCAGGCCATGTCTAATTCAGACAAGGGATTTCATAATGACTTTATAAACTCCAAAAAAATACAAGAACAACAGTTAATACTTATATAGAATGCGCCATGTGCAAGTTCTTTGCTCATGTCAACTCATTTCATTTTCATTATGATCCTATAAAATAGGTACTGTTTGTATCCTCATTTTCCAGATAAGTTAACTAAAGGATAGAGATGCTAAATAGCTTGTCTAAGGGAGTAATAGCACCAAGACGGAACCTAATAATCTGCCCTTATTTTTTTTAAAGATTTATTTATTTATTTGAGAGAGAGAGTGCACACACAAGTTGGGTGAGGGGCAGAAGGAGAGAATCTCAAGCAGACTCCCTGCTGAGCCTGGAGCCCAGTGTGGGGCTTGATCTCATGACCCATGAGATCATGACTGGGCCCAAAACCAAGAGTTGGACGCTTGACTGAGTGAGCCACCCAAACGCCCCAGCTGCCCTTAACTAGTAAGCTATACTGCCTGTTGTAAATTTTAGAAATCCTGGTCTACAAATGCAATTTTTCTCGCAACAAAACAATATTATGGCTCATTAGACAAAACTGAGGAGGGTAGACAAAAGGGAACAGGATCAAGAAAGTGTATTTTCTTTCCCTCTGTCCTGCGAATTCTCTGACTTTATAAATTCTTGGATATTCTCTGCCCTTTAGCAAAAAAAATTATGTATTCATAAATAGTAAAGAAGTCGGGTCTTTGCTATATATCTTGTTGCCCCACATTAACCTTCCAGGGTCTTAAGTGCATATCAGATAGGTGTTGGAATGAGTCCTAGGTCCAGAAACATGTTTATTAAGGTAATTATTCATTATGACAAGGGATAAGGCAGATGTATATACCCATCCAGTATATAGATATATACCCACTCTCCCTTGAAGAGCTCCTTTAGCAACAATGTGGGAAAAGAGCAAACTTGAAAGTCGTCTGCCCTCTCTGAGTTTACCAATTATTCTATTTTAATATTTTACATCCATGAGGAATCAAGTTGATCCATATGTTGAATATATGATTATTTATATGTCTTCTTGTATGCCCCTTCCTCAAGGTCAAGACTGAATCTTTGTATCTCCCTCATTACCTTGTACAATGCCTTGTACCATAAAGATTCATTGAATTAGGGACGCCTCGGTGGCTCAATCATTAAGCGTCTGCCTTTGGCTCAGGTCATGATCCCAGGGTCCTGGAACCGAGCCCCGCATCAGGCTCCCTGCTCAGCGGGAAGCCTGTTTCTCCCTCTCCCACTCCCCCTGCTTGTGTTCCTGTTCTCACTATCTCTCTCTGTGAAATAAATAAATAAAATCTTTAAAAAAAAATTCACTGAATTGGATTGACTAAGTACTTTGGGTACACGTTGCATCTGTCAAGGTTGAGCTGGAAACAGGAGAGGAATCAAGTAGAAGAATCAAAAGAGAAATGGAAAAAGCTGAGAGAAAGGACTATTTACAAAGGTGTGGGTTAAAGGCGGGTGGTGAAGACACAGGGGCTAAAAAGAGCAGGAAGCTGTTACCTCCCCTGAGTGTGAAGGAACAAGGAGAGGGAGTAGCTGCTAGAATCTGGCAAGAGCTGAAGCTGTGGAAAAAGGCTGACCAGCAAGAGCCATGGACTTGGGTGGGGGGAACATGGTCACTGTCAAACTGGGACCTTGCAGAGAGAAAAAGGAGGAATGAAAGAGCCGATGGAGCAAATGCCTGGCCCTCTTTCTCTTCCCATCACCAGACCTCCTGGAAGGGCCTCCCATTGTCTGAGCTAACTGGAAGTTCACAGAGTAGTTAAAGTTGGAGAGTAATCTGGAAGGGCACATGGAGAATATGCAGCAGACGCACTTAGCAAGAGGCGTTCGTTTACTCAACACCTATTGATTACCTTGGTATGTGAAAAGCACTGCGCTCGGTAAAGTGAGAGAAACAAATAGGAAAATGGCACAATTCCCTGGGGGAAATGGTCGTTTACATTTTGAAAATGATTCATAATGGATTACAGCAAAAAAGCTTTTACGCTTTTTAAAATGTTCCCAATATTATATGCGCATGATGAAAACAGGTGTGTAATGGAAAGTGACAGTTTGCTTCTGTCTTCCTCACCGTCAGTCGTTCCTCTTAGAGGAAAAGTCGGTTTAATTCTGGTGATAATCTCTGCATCTTTAAAAATACGCTTATACTGATATTTTGATTGGTGCACTGGAGACGCTGTGATCATACTTCAGGAAAATAGCCCCAGAGGCTCTATTTAACAACAGCCACAGATCCACTGCCACCCTGGCCACTTTGCCCCCCCACCCCACCCCAGGGCCCAGAGTGAAGACCCCCGCTGGGAAGTCCCACCCAGGTCTGCAGCACCTCCAGTCAGCTCCTCAGCATCTCGCACTTGAGTTACAATTTAATTTAATTTTTTTTAAAGTGACCCATAAAGAGTTTTAAAAATCAATCGGTATTACAAAGCTTATAGTGAAACAAACAGTCTTGGTCCCACCCTATTCCTCTCTGTTGTCCTCTGGGCGGAGGTACTATTTCTACTTCCTTCGGCTCTTTCTTCTGGTATTTATCTCTATATTTCTAAATGTAAATGGTGACATTTTGACTTACATATGCACCAGAAAATTCAGAGTAGTTCTACAGATCAAAGCATGCTTACAAAATCTTTAACCTTTCTTTGTTTTTTTTAAGTCTTTATTTTATTTGCTTTTATTTTTTAAAAGATTTTATTTATTTATTTGACAGAGAGAGACACGGCGAGAGAGGGAACACAAGCAGGGGGAGTGGGAGAGGGAGAAGCAGGCTTCCTGCTGAGCAGGGAGCCCGATGCGGGGCTCGATCCCAGGACCCTGGGATCATGACCTGAGCCGAAGGCAGACGCGTAACTACTGAGCCACCCAGGCGCCCCTTTATTTGCTTTTTAACTGAAATTTCTCCTCACTTGGATGATGTTCCCAAACGAAAATTCAATACCTCCTAGATCTACCAATTGCAGTAGGACATAAAGAATGTACCTTAATGCCCAGCAGCAAATATATATATATATGTATATATATATATATATATATATACACATATTTATGTATAGCTAACACAACATGTTACATCAGTTTCAGGGGTACAACTTAGTGATTTGACAAGTTTGTACATGATGCTGTGCTCACCACCAGTGTAGAACCGTCTGTCCCATTACATCGTTATTATGGTGTTCAAGACTGTATTCCTTATGCTCTGCCTTTTATTCCCATGGCTTACTCATTCCATACCTGGAGGCCTGTATCTCCCTCTTTCCCTCTCCCATTTTACCCACCCCCTCACCACCCTACCCCCTGGCAACCATCAGTTTGTCTTCTGTATTTATAATCATAGATATATTCTTGAGATGTACATAAACTACAGTAATGAATTAATTTTAAGTTTATTTAGGGAGACTTTAGCAGACTTAATGCTTAGTAGACTTAATACTTAAATACATACACAGTAGACCTGTGTATGAACCCTTTGTTAAAAATTATTTTGTTTTCAGACCCCGGTTTATTAGTACATATTTCTCATTCATTCTACCCTAGTATTATAGTCACTCTAAAAATACCTCATATTCCCATTATGACCTATTGAGATATGAAGATAATTACTTTATTTTCTTGTCTTGCATTTTTGTAAGGCTTTCCCTATCAATAATAGTGAATTACTCTGTCCCTGTCTCTATCATCTCATTTGGATCCCAGATTTGTTTCCCTCCCCCCAGAAATACCTATATATACTAGATCCATATGCTTTGTTCAACAAATTTGTAAGAAGAATATTATGTTCCAAAGTTGTTTTTCAAAGCACGAATTCAATTCCATTCCTGAATGCCATCTTTCCCTATCATTACAAAAATCTTTCTGAAAGCATTCTTTCTACTACGTGACTTGATATGGTGTCTATTTTGAGCATATGAGCAAGCAAAATTGTGTCTAAATCAGAGCAAAGTGTTTAAGTTGCAGTTGAAAGTTCCCGTCACTTCCATAAACCCTTGCTAGAGTGGATGTGGATGTCCTCATCACACAGTGAGGTTCTGACAATATGAGACACAACACCTCCATTCAAGAGGCTTACGGTGTTTGGAATGACAGGTGCATGAAGTAAGGAAGGTACAAGTTGTATGGAATTTGAGAGCCAAAATGAGTGATACAGGCAAGCAGTGCTTGTAGGTCTCCAAAAAATGCGGAGATCAGTGTGGGCGGAGGTAGCTGATGGAAGGTGTCAGGCAGTTGATGCAACCAGAGAGCCTTGAAAAAAAGGCTGTTGAGCAGGAAGTGGGCAATGTGGGAGAGTGGAGAACAGGACACAGTGCTGAAGGGAGGGGTATGTGGCGTCTGGGAGACCTTGAGCACACCAAGTTCACCAATGCCTGGCTTGAGTCGAGCAGAGAGAGCTAGAATTGAGCCCATCAAGCAGGCAGAGCTCTCCGTCCACACTGTGGAAGACGACGTTGGGAAGCTTTTGATTGTAAGGATGTCTTACTACAGATGCTCCCGGGGACACCTAAGTGTAAACTTACACAAAGTGGACCTTAGAAAAATTGTTGCATCGCGTGCACCAACAACGTTTAGCCATGGGAAAGAATTCTGTGTGCTGTGGAGCTACAAAGTGGTTTGAGGTGGGGAAGATTATCTCAAAGTGAGCGCAAGACACACAAGCTCCGACTGAGAAGGTGTTGCACTCTTCCTGTGGATGTTCACAGCACCAGTGCGGTTGGCTTCAGGGTTAGCTGGATCAAGCCACCTTCCCTTCCTTCTCCTCCATCCCATTTCCCTCCTTTCCTCTTTTGCATTCTCAGTATGCCTGAACGATTCTGGAAAGGCTTGAGCTGTATTTGGAGAGCCTCTCACACCAGATTTGTGATTGGTCGTGTGTGGTTCATTAGATTTCATGTTTATGCCAAAATGGTGAGGGTGCAGGGGCTGGTATGCAAGCAGTCTAAGTGTCTCAATGTGTTTCCAACTGGTGCAAACTTTGGGTTGCTAAGACAATACATAGTCAAAATAAACATCACAAGACTGGGGTTTCTCTTTATTTCCTTACCAGTAGGCTGAAACAGATCAATTCACTGAACAGCAATTTATCAAAAGATAATTTTGCTAAAAAAACACAATTTGCTATGTACCAGTTTGCCACATTGTGATTTCTGGACTAGCAATTAGCTGATTGACTAATCCATCAAAAGAGCTGTTTGCTGAATTATCAATACATTAAAGACTTCACTGTATTAACGACTACAACAGAATGGCATATTTACTCAGCCCAGTCACAAAAGTGCAAAGAAAATGTTATTCATCAACAATTAATCCAATCTTCCTTGTGAGCACTTTCCCTCCTTACTCCTACCCTACTGGGTAGTGTGGGCCAGGGGATCTTAAATGAAGCATTTATCATTATATTGTGATTTCAACTGCTTCCTTTTCAGTAAATGTTTATTCTTTTGCAATTCCTCACCCTCCATCCTATCCCTGACAAAGATGGCTTCTGGGGCCATGGCCTTACTGTGTTCCTGTGGCAACCGTGGGGGTGGGGGCCGAGGGGGCTCTGCGAAGTGGACCCTTGTGCTTCTGTGGAGGGAATGTTCCCTGTCCTTCTTGTCCCTCATGCCCCTGCTGGCTCCTATTGCTGAGGTCCGCTGAAGTTGCTGGAGAACTTGTCTAATATCTCTCAGAATAGTCTAGCGTGTTGACTCAGACCCACCCCAGCTCCTGGTGAGTCTGTGTATTCTCCCAAAGATCTGGCTGTGAATCCTGTTGGGTTCTCTCACTGGGCCATGGGCCTGGAGACGTGGCTGTCAGTGTAGAGTGACCCCAGCAAGCTTACCAGGCAGCAACACCACCTCCTATGCATTCCACCACAGTCCACATGGGAACTACTGGCAAATTTCTATACCACCAGGAGCTGAGGAAGACTGGGCAGCCGCCCAAGGCCATGTAATCCCATAACCCTTCCAATTTTACTGTAAAGTATCTGCCTTGAGTTGCTAAAGGGCTGCTCATGTGATTGTGGCCTCCGGTATTGTATGACACAGGACTCCAGAGGTATTTCTGGGAGGTCTGCAGTTTTCTCATCCTGTCTTCTCTCTTAACATCTGCCCAGAAATCTGAAGCCAGACAGCAAACATCTCAAGTCTTGCTTTCTCGACTTCTTTCCTCCTCTCCATAATTTCCTGGATGCTGACAGGGGCCAGAAGACCACTTCTTCACATCCTTCTTCCTGAGGGGGCTTTCTCACTCCCTTCCTCCCTTCTTTGGGGCTATAATGACAGAAGGACTTGCTGCCTGAGAACTTTATTTACTAGGGAGAAGAAAGAACACTTCAAGTCCCGAGAGACTGACTTTGTTTTTATGTTCTCAGTGACATGTTCGGCTTCACATATCCATAGTTCCAAGGGTAATGAAAGACTGGCCATTTGTGTATCCTGCATTCAACATTGAGGAGGTGCTTTAGTATCTGAAATGTAAATCAACTTGGTTTTGCTTTACATTATATTAGTGTGGAGTCCAACAGAAGAAAGTCCCTCTCTTCCACTCACACCGTCTTTCAGTACCTGTACTTCGCTGCTCCCTCAAACACCTGCCTCAGTGCAGAATATTAAAACTTCAGCAAAGTCTGGACTAAGCTGAGATTAGGTGGGACCCGAGTCCAAAATGGCGCCCAAATGCACCGAGCTGATGAGTCTGGAGTCGACAAGAGTAACTCCAAAATTTTGTCCTATCTAGGAAACAGCAGAAACTATTTTTTTCCCAAACAAACACAACACTTGAATTAAAACTTCATAAATATTCATTGACCAGTGTTACGTTCAAGTTAAGCACCACTTGGCAAACCTTTCGGAGACCTGTTGGACACCCATCAGTTCACCGGCACACAGGATAACGTGGGTGCTCATCACCAACTACCCTGCTTTGCTTGGGGACTGAGGGTGTTCCCAAGACCAGAGTTTCAGTGCTGACACTGGTAAAGCCCCAAGCAAACCAGGATGAGCTGGTCACCCTACTGATCAAACAACCTCATCTCCAAATTCTTTTTTTTTTTTTTTAAAGATTTTTTTTTTTTTTATTTGACAGAGAGAGATACAGCGAGAGAGGGAACACAAGCAGCGGGAGTGGGAGAGGGAGAAGCAGGCTCCCCGCGGAGCAGGGAGCCTGATGCGGGGCTCAATCCCAGGACCCTGGGATCATGACCTGAGCAGAAGGCAGGCGCTTAACGACTGAGCCACCCAGGCGCCCCTCATCTCCAAATTCTATGACTTTAACCCCAAGTGTCTGCTGGGTCATGATAACCCCTGGTATTTAAAAGAAATTATAGACCTGTCGATATTTGCTTTTTGCTAAGCAGAGGCGTGCAGGATAAGAGTTCTGGTCGTTGGAAAACTGGTTCTGCTGCTTTTACTAGCTGAGTGACCTTGAATTAGGCATAATTAATCTATGACCCTCATGATATAAAATTAAAATAATAATCATACAGGTTTGTTGTGAAATCAGGTATGTGATGGTGTTTTGCATATTTCAAAGTACTTTGCAGAGTGTGATGTTATTTATTTGCAGACATGTCCCTGTAGCGGTAATAGAATCACAGAAAACAAAAATTCCATGTTTTCCCGGTCTCTGATGATGTTTTCCCCTCAGCATGTTTTCTAATTTTGCAGAATTAAAAATATTTGAAGATACAGTGGATCACAAAGTATAATTGTACTGCCATCTTTGGGACATATTTTGAACTGCACTTGAGTAGGTGACGTAAATGTTTTTCAAAAGAAATGGAGTTAGGTTTTAAATGTATCAACAACAGTGATTATGATCACTGGCGTAGAGCTTGAGGGCGTTTTAGTTACTAGATCAATCATAAGGAATTGAGTCAACAATGACAAACACCTGTCACATGGCCATACTATGGATGAGGCTGGTCCCCCGCAATGATTAGCCGTTAAAGCTGGAAGGGTCATTAGAAGCCAGTCCTTGCAGATGGCTTCCTGTTTGCCGCCCCGAGATCAACTTGGGATTTAGCAACAGGAAGAGGAGTAGGTTTCAGCTCTGGAAAGTGCCCAGGAAGAGGAGATAGGCCATCTCTGGCATAAAGAAGAGACAACAGACATCCAGGTGCCACATGAGTTTGCATCACCTGTTTTATCTCTATGTGAACGGAAGAAGGAATGAACAGATGAATGGATATGTCAGGCCCTCTTCCTTTGTGACCCTGGGCTCGGTTTGGATTGAGGCTAGAAATCAGAGAATCAGCCTTGGAGCCTCTCATCCTGGGAATATGAGTGTTGGCAGGAGGGGAATTTTGTGGGGTGACAGGAATGTTGTTATGTCCTGATCTAGTGGTGATCACAGAGTGGTGTATGAAATATGCACAGTTATCAAGCAGGACGCATAAGGTTTACACATTTCTACTTCATGTAAATTGTGCCTCAGTAAGGTACTGTTAAAGTCTCTTTTCTTCTCCCTCCATCTTTCCACCAATCAGAATTCCATTTGGGTTTACTGGTTCCTCTTTTATAACATTCAGGGGGCTGATGGTAGGGGTTAGGTCAGCCTGGGGTACCTTAATTTTGGGAAGCAGGATGGAGGTAGGGCATTTCCAAAGACAACTCGCTTCCACTTTGTAACTTTAATCAGGAGTTAAGTGATGGCAACTGCTTCTGATGTCACCGAAGAATATGTCCACCTACTCCCTGCCTGTACCCGGATGGCTGTGGCTAGAGAAGAAACGCAGCTGTGCTTAGTCTCACGTTATATTTATCACCACAAATCTCAAGTGGGCTCTCTGCAAATCCTTGCAATCCTATTATAATTTTTTAGTAGATTTGCTTTCCTATTTCCTAAAATTATTTCATACCTTAACCCTCTCTTCAATCCAACTACACCCTCTCTGCTCAGACCTTGTTTTATATTTCATTGAGAAAACAGAAACTATCAGAGCATTGCCTCATCTTTCAACCACCAAGTTGATTTAACTACATGCATTTGTACTCAGTCTATCTCTGCTGTTTTGGTGCTTCAGTGGTTATCAACAGGAGCTATATGTGGAATTATTTTTTAAGATTTTATTTATTTATTTGAGGGGGGTGCATGTGTGAATGGAGGGAGGGGCAGAGGGAGAGGAAGAGGAAAAGAATCCCCAGCAGACTCTGTGCTGAGTGAGGAGCCTGATGTGGGGCTCTATCTTCTGACCCTGAGATCATGACCTTGACCTGAAACTGAGAGTCAGATGCTCAACTGACTGAGCCACCCAGGCACCCCTCTACATAGAATTTTTAAATCCTGATGCCCAAATCCCACTTCCTAGACATTCTGAATGATTTCATCTGATGTAGGACATTTTTTCTTAATTCTCAAGGGATTCTAATATACACCAGAATTCAGAAGAAAGAATTTAGAATGTCCAAGGTCCTATGAGTGGGCAAATCCCCTGCTTACAGAATGGATCGTTCTCTCATCTCCTCAAAGCCTTGTTCCTTCATTCACCTCCCCTTTTTCCTACATGATCAATTTTTTCTCTCTGTGCTAGATAAGGCCTGTCAGCATACAAACATGCTCTAATAATATCTTCTGCCTTAGCCCCTCTTTGACTCTGCCTTCCCCTCCAACTACTCCCCCTCAGCAAAATTCCTTCAAATAGTTATCTGTGCTGGCTGCCTTCGTTCCATAACCTTCAATTTTTTTCATTAACCTACCTTTTTTCTATCATTCACTGTTGAAATCATCAACATCCTCCATGTTGGCAAACTCAGTGATTTAATTTTCCGCTTTGTCTTATTCCCCTTTTCAGCAATATCTAGTACAATTGATTTTTCTTGAACAAGCCTTTACTAGGTGATCTAGCTCTCAGTCTTACGAGTCCTTGAACACTCATCACCCGTCATAATCTACCTGCTTTTTTACTGGTGCCTTTTCTTCTTGGCTTGCTCTTCCTTGTTTACACCCCAGCTGATGCTCTTGGCTCAGTCTCTGTCCCTAACCTTCTCCAGTCACCCTGTTCTCCAGGGTAATACTACCCAGTCCCCTGTGTGCATGGCTCACACATATAGGTCTTGAACTCTCATCACCTTCGTAACAGTCGGGCTCATGCTCAGCTGCCTCCTAAACATCTCAATTTGGCCATTGAGTAGACACACAGATTCTTATTTCTCCACAGCTATTCTAACCTACAAAAACCCAGTCTTCTACAACTCAGTAAATGGCACCTGAGTTACGGAGACCAAATTTTTCACAGCATCCTCTGTTCCTTTTCCCCTCACTCTGTATCCAATTCACAAGCAAACTGAGATACTTTCGGAGTATTACTACTTCTCCCCAGCTCTCATTGTCACCAGCCTGATCCAGGCCATCATTGTCCCTTGCCTCAGCTATTTTTATACTCTTGTAATTTGTCTCTCTGCCACTTTTGCTGTATCGTCTGTTCTTGCATAGCAGCCAGTGAATCTTTACAGATTTATATCCGTGAATTTATATCCACATGGATTTCTAGCCATCCCTCAAAAGGTCAGTCTTGTTTCTGCCCGAGAATCATTATTCCTGTTTGTCTCTCTGCCTGGAAACTTCTTCCTAAAGATCTTTGCCTATCTGTTTTTTTTCATGTTGTCCTGAATTCTGCCTCAATGTCATCTCTTCAAGGAAGCCTTCCCTAATCAACCATCTGAGGATAGAGGGAGAGGATTTATTCATGTCATTCACTGCTGTATTCCCTAGGGCCTAGCAGAGCTGTCTCAGTATTTGTTGGAAGGAGTGAATGTTTTGTGCTGCCTTGAGTACGAGAACCTCAGCGTGTGTGTATCAACTGTAGGATATAAGACACAAGGTGACTGTATCGCTGTGGGAAACAGACGGTTGGTTTGAGGAGAGTTTAATAAAAGGACTTATAAAGTGTGGACAGGGTACAGCAAAACCAGAAGAGATAGTGTGGGACCCCAGGGCTAGTAACAGTAGGGATACGATTACCACCCCTATGGAGCAGAACCTGCAGAGAGAGAAGATGTATGGGAGGGGCCCTCTGTCAGGAGTTGAGACATTCAGCCAACCCACTGGGATTCTGAAGGGACAGATTCAGGGCAATACATAAGTCTGACTTTATTCTCTTTTTTCTTCTCTCCCCACTCCTGCCAGGGCTTCCCCTTGACAAAACACATGTGGAAGCCAAAGGCCAAGGGAGCCCATTGATGGAATGCACTTGGGTCATCCTCCTGGGGTACAGAGCGGGCTGGAGAAGACTGGAGATAGATCTGGAGGGGTAAAAGGAGAATATCCAACACTCCTGCTTAGATTTGCAAAGTAGCTCCTTTCCCCCCAGTAGGCAGATTGACTCTAATTATATAACTGCTTGCTTAGTTCTAACAACATGTTTTTCTTCTCAGGGCTTGTCTGCCTCTTACATGGTGAGCTGCTTGAAAGCAGGCAGTGCTCAGGGGTGGTATGCACAGAGTACGTGGTGAAGTTATCAAAATACCCTGTAGAATGGTCGTACTTTCCCAGCTGCTTGAGGAAATTCTCCTATCAGTGGTCTGCTAAATTTGTGTAGAATTTTACAACTTACAGGCCTTTTATAATAGTTCTGGAGATCAGCAGGACAGATATTATTATCTCTATAGGGCTGATGGGTGATGGACAGAGGTCAGCGACGTGTCAGACTGTGCAGCAGGTGGGGCTGAGGTCGAAACCCAGAACTTTTGACTTAGAGCCCAGGGCTCTCTACTATAACATGCTGCCTCTCTTAGGGGTCATTTCTGTGGCTTTTGACAATTCATCTTCCATATTTTATTTTAAAAAAATAATTCAGTTAATGATTGCATATTACCCCATTGCCACTTTGTAAATGGTACAAGGAAGTGAAAAAGAAAAGCTCTCTAGGGACTTGGAAGTAAACTTGCCCTCTAAGAATTAAACTATGGTATTAGCTCACAAATAAATTATAGCAGAGAAATGCAGTGTCACCTTAAAGAGCACAATTGTTCCCAGGTCAGCCAGACTCAATTATGACTCACTTGAAAGTATGACCATTTATGAGGGAGGATGTATCAATCATAAGTGAGCTTAATCATCCTTCTAAGCTTAGGAAAACTAGAGTCACAGAAGCCAAGCATCAGCAAAGCCCAGCCATGCCTGGGGAAAGGATGCTTCCACCCCCACTCAAAAGAAACCCCCTACCCATTAGCAGTCACTCCCCCTTCCGATCCCCTTACTCTAGGCAGCCAGAAATCTATTCTCTGTGTCTCATAGATTTGCCTGTTCGGGACGTTTCACATCAATGAAACCATACAAAATATGGTCTTTTGTGACTGGGTTCTTTCACTTAGCGTATTTTTGAGGTTCATCTATGTTGTGGCATGCATCAGTCCTTCATTCCTTTTCATTGCTACTTCATATTTCATTGAATGGCTATACTAAATTTTGTGTATCTATTTATCAGATGATTGATGCCGTTTTTTTCCTACTTTTTGGCGATTATGAATAATGCTGCTATGACTGTTGGTATACAGATTTTTGTGTGGATGCATGTTTTCATTTCTGTCGGGTATAGACCTGGGAGTGAAATTGTTGGGTCATATGGTGGTAACTCTGTTTAACTTTCTGAAGAACTGCCAGACTGTTTTCTAAAGCAGCTCCCACCATTTCACATTCCCACCAGCAATTAGTGTTCCAGATTCTTCACATGCCAGCCGACATTTGTTATCTTCTGTTTTGTATTGTAACTTTAGTACAATATGAATAGGAATGGTAAGAGTAGATGTCCTTACCTGTTTCCCTTTTTCAGGGGAAAGCATTTAGTCTTTCACCATTAAGTATAAGGTTAGCTGTGGCTTTTTGTAGATGTCCATTACGTCTGTTTTGTGGAAGTGTTGCTTAATGCCTAGTTTGCTGAGAGTTTTTTTAAAAAATCATGAGTCGATGTTGAATTTTATCACATGCTTCCCCCCACCCCCCATTTATTGAGATTTTCACATGGTTTTCCTTCTTTGGTTTCTTGATATGTGAAATAACATCGATTGATTCTTTTTTTAAATTTTTTAATTTTATTATGTTATGTTAATCACCATACATTACATTATTAGTTTTTGATGTAGTGTTCCATGATTCATTGTTTGCGTATAACACCCAGTGCTCCATTCAGTACGTGCCCTCTTTAATACGCATCACCAGGCTAACCCATCCCCCCACCCCCTCCCCTCTAGAACCCTCAGTTTGTTTCTCAGTGTCCATAGTCTCTCATGGTTCGTCTCCCCCTCTGATTACCCCCCTTCGTTTTTCCCTTCCTACAATCTTTTTTTTTTTTTAACATATAATGTATTATTTGTTTCAGAGGTACAGGTCTGTGATTCAACAGTCTTACACAATTCACAGCGCTCACCATAGCACATACCCTCCCCAATGTCTATCACCCAGCCAGCCCATTCCTCCCACCCCCCACCACTCCAGCAACCCTCAGTTTCTTTCCTGAGATTAAGAATTCCTCATATCAGTGAGATCATGTGATACTTGTCTTTCTCTGATTGACTTATTTCCCTCAGCATAACCCCCTCCAGTACATTGATTGATTTTTAAACAATGAACCAGTCATCCATTCCTGGGACAATTCCCACTTGGTCTAGCCAAATTATCTCTTTTATATATTGTTGTCTTTTGCTAGTGTTTTGTTCAATAATTCTTGTGAATTTTTATGTCAGCAGTTGATTGGAATTTTTATTAGCTCCTATTTCATTGTTCCTTTTTCTGAAGATCCTGTGCTTGTTTGATGGGGCTGGAATATCTTTTCAAATTCATTTGGATATAATTAGAGAGAGAGAGAGAGTCTTAAGCAGGCTCCACGCCTGGTGCGAGCCCAATGCAGGGTTCAATCTCATGACCCTGAGATTATGACCTGAGCTGAAATCAAGAGTCAGATGCTCAATGGACTGAGCCACCCAGGCACCCCCAGTGTCAATGTTTTTGATTTGTTTGTTTGATGATTGTCTTTCTCTTTCAAGTTACAAACCTTGTCCGATGAACCTTGTTTGTCTGTTTGTGGTTAAGAATGAGCAGTTAAACTATGAGTGGTATCTGCTGGAGCTCAGTAGTGTCTTTCCTTTATAGGCCAGGCTGGTAGTTAGCTGCTATTCTTGAACAGGGCTGCTAGTAGCAATGGAGAGGATCCTGGATTGGAAAAGGCTAGGTGAGAGCACATGACCGTCATAAGCAAGGTGAGCATAATTGCTGTCATGGGCAACAAGATCAGAACAGCACAGGAGAGGTTGACCTGCAGGGATCTTTGGAGATGGTCAATAATGGTGATCATGGTATTCCTGGGGTTAAGACAAGTGGGCAGGGTATTACTTTATGTATGTGTGTGTGTGTATATAAAAAATACAGGATATTACTATATATATATATACTATATACTATATATAACTTATATACATATATGTATATATATTATATATATATAAGACAAATCCTGCAAAATTTGCCAAGTTTATACAGTAGTGATGCTTCTAGTCGTTCTGCAAAAGGTCCTATATCCATTCACCCAGATAACCAAACAAAGGGAAAAGGAAATACCTAGATCTTTCAAGGGTCTGAGCTGACACTGCTACCCAGGGATCCAGCACTTGTTGGGGAAAAATGGACGGAGGTAACGTCATAAGTGGAGTTGTGGTCCATATCTGCCTTACCACGGGTCAGCCGTACCCATGGACCCATCTAGCAATCTTTTCTCTAGTTTCTAAACATACAATTTTATGGACATACTCAGTGGTTATCAATACCATCACATTGATTTCTTGAAATACAGAAGAAAAGCTATTGTAAGTATTTAATCAAAAACATTATCACAAATCAAAGATGATGGAAGAGATTCAGAGGTGGTGGTTCTTATCATATCCCCAGTTTTAATCACCAGTTTGGCCTCTTCAAACACTGGGTGGATCATGGCAGACGAAGAGCACAGCTGCGGGCCTATCCAAGAAGCCCCCATGTAGCTGCTGTGCCTATTGTGGTATCTTTACTAGAACAGAATAATACAGCCTCAAGAATATGTCATGAGACTTTAACACAGCTCCAAAGATCTCTAGTGACTGTGCTTTATGGACAGAAAAAATTGTAAGAAGTTCAAAGAGAATCAAGATAAGAATTTTGAAGAGCGTCAAGATTCTAGAGACACTGTGGGTCCCCCAGAGCAGTTGCTACTTTTATCTTCCCTGCAACACATTAACTATCCTTAAGTGTTCCCAGCAGAGGTTTTATGGGAGCAGGTGGAGATGAGATCCCTAAAAGCCCCGGCTGAGTTTTATCAACCAGCAAATGCATACACACTATTAGAAATTAT
Organism: Neomonachus schauinslandi; assembly: GCF_002201575.2. NCBI lineage: Eukaryota > Metazoa > Chordata > Mammalia > Carnivora > Phocidae > Neomonachus > Neomonachus schauinslandi. Next base: position 46,219,417 of record NC_058409.1, on the reverse strand, counting down.
GCCAAATTGTTAGGGGCTTTGATCTAACAATGAGAACACAGAAAATGGAACTCTGTGTACTTATTGTATAATATTATTACTTAGCAGCTGTGTACATGGGTATAGCCCCATTCCATGCTCTCAGATGACCTTTTGGAACCAGACTTCTCCACCACTATTAGATCTCACGTGTCTGTAGCACGTTATGTCCTCATTGTATAATATTTGTTTTCATCATTCAGCGTTTTTGTGCAGAGGGTTTAGCATTACTCTATGTTCTCAGATGACCTTTTGGAAGCAGGCTTGTGTACCCCTAGATGACCTCACCAAAGCTCACAGCAGCATATTGATCCAATCCTATTGATCTGAGAGTTCTTTCTAGAGAACATCACATTTGCCCATCAAGATGATGACATCATGTTACCCTGACATAGCAAGCATGAAGTGATGAGTACTCTGAATGCCTTGGTAAGAAACACAAACTCTAGAGGACAGGAGATAAGCCTTCAGAGATGAGGGGGCTTGCTATGTCAGTGCAGTTTTTAGGAGTCGAATGATCTGGGAAATGCTGCGACTTGTCCTCCAAAGCAAAGACAAGTTTTTGTCCCTTGCATCTCCTACCACTAAGATAGAAACATGAAGCTTGGGCAGCCTCTTTAGGTTTGGGGCGCAGCATATTTCACATGGGGTAGAGCTCTGACTTACCTTTGGACAATAATGGGAGTACTAGTTTTAAGTTGGTCCCAGAGAAGAAGGGCTCCTGCAGCAGGTTTAGGCTTTAGCATAAGTAGTCATGTGGGCCAGATCATTTGGCTGAGGCCATTGTACTAGGGGTATCTGGGCATAAAAGGATGATGTGGACACTCTGGCAAACTCCAATAGAAGAGCCCTAACAAAGCACAGACCCTTGGACTTCCAGAGCAAGGCCATGTTATCTGCAGCAGAGAAGGATAGATGATGCAAAAAGCAGCTCCTGGCGGAGATGGAAGCTGTAAATGGGTCCAACAAGCACTGACTTTGTGGTAGACAGAATAATGGGCCTCCAAAGATGTCCACACCCTAATCCCCGGAACCTGTAAATATGTTAATTAGCAAGAAGGAGTTTGCAGATATGATTGTCTTAAGACCCTTCAAATGGGAAAAGTATCCCGGATTGTCTGGGTGAGCCCAACAAAACAACAAGTTCCCTCTAAGACGGAGGCAGAAGAGTCAGAGTAGGAAGGATATGTGAAGATTGAAGAAGGAGCCACACAGAGAGGGAATTGAAGCTATGCTACTTCGTTGTTGATTTGGAGATGGAAAAAGGGGCCATGAGCCCAGGAGTACAGGAAACCTCTAGAAGCTGGAAAAGAAAAAGAAATAGATTCTCCCCCGCAGCCTCCAGAAAGAACACAGATTTGCTGACCTCTTGACTTTAAACCAGTGAAACTGAGTTTTGACTTCCACAAGTGGAAGCGATAGATTTGTGTTATTTTAAGCCACTAAGTTTGCGCTAATTTGTTATAGCAGCAGCAATAAGAAACTAATACAAGCTTTTTTCAGCAAAATTTATTTATAGCTGCTGTTGAATATCCAGCCTCTTGGCAATAGAGACTGACTCTGTGCTCTCCAGATAACACCATTCCTTCGGGAGAACAAACGGCCTCCTGGTGAAAAGTTGAGACTACATCCATCCTGACTAGGATTTACCTACTTTCTAGATAGGAGTTTGCCATTATTGTCTGCAGTGCTTCCGTCAACACTGGTATTCATTGACTCAAAAAGTGTCTGATTGGGCGCCTGGGTGGCTCAGTCAGTTAAGCATCTGCCTTCGGCTCAGGTCATGATCCTGGAGTCCCAGGATTGGGTCCTGCATCGGGCTCCCTGCTCAGCAGGGAGTCTGCTTCTCCCTCTGCCCTTCACCCTGCTCGTTCTCTTTCTCAAATAAAAAAATCTTAAAAAAAAAAAGCATCAATTTACCAACATGGGATGCTATATAACATTGCCTAAGACCAACGGCCCCACTTTTTAGCCAAGCAGGTGCATCAGTGAAGACATGACTGTGGGATCTGCTGTTCCTACACATGCTCCACCCAAGCAGAAACTGCCATCCCGATGGAGAGGTGACCTGGCCTCTTAAAGGAGAGGATGCCTTATAACCTTGGGATGGTGTAACCTATGGGATGCACTCCACTCCTTATGGCAATCAATGGTCGTTATAGTATTCTAAAGTCATGGGTCCAAAAATCAAGGGGTGAGAGTAGGAGTGGCTCTAGGATTCACTGAGGAATTTGTGCTCTCTATCTGGGGATCTAGAATCTGTGTGTCTAGAGGTCCTGAGTTCTAGAGGGAGAAAATAAGAGTTGCACTAAGCTTTAAGCTACCACTGCTACGTGGTGACTTTAGGTTCCTAAGGCCAGAAAACTAGGAGGCAAATAAAAGAGTTAGCATACTGACAGAGGTTATCGGCTCTGATCATCATCAGCAGGGAGAGTTACTGCATCATGATGAGGGCACAGAGGAGTGTGTTTGGCACTCATCCGACCCACCGGGTCACCTCTTGGTATACCCAGGTTTAACTGTAAATGCGCAAGTATAGCAACTGCAGTGTACTAACGGGCAGGGTAACCAGGGTTTCAGACTGCTTGGGGGTGAGGGTCTGGATCATTTTACCAGGCAGCTCAGAAGTGCCTGACTAGGATTAACGGAATCTAGCATGGGTTAAGAAGAAGCTGTGGTTCGTCCCACTGTCCCTCTTTTTGTAGAGTGAATTGTGATAACAGAATCCAGAAGAATCTATACCTGGGTGGAGTGAATCAATGTGAGAATCAAGTGGATTGGAGCAGTGCCAGGGATGAACTGTAGGAGGAGTTGTGGTACCTGCCCAGGTGGGTTTAACTGAGCCACGGCATCCCTCTCTCACTTGCTGTGAATGTTGGTTGCTAATGGCAGTATGCACTTTTTTTTTTAACACCTAGTTTTTATTCATTCAACATTCCAATGGTTTTGTTCTTTCATCTGGTTATATATAGCTGTAATGGAGTTCATTTCTTTTTTGCTGCTCTGTAGTATTTGGTGTTCTCAATATAACACCATTTACTTTTCTATTCTTTTGTAGATGGATCTTTGAATGGTTAGTGGGTTTTGGTTATTACAAATAATGCCACTATGGGTATTCTTTTACCTGTCTTTGAATGTACACATACATATCTGTTGTGTTTCTACCTAGGAATGAAAGTACGGGGTCACAAGGTACACATAAGATCTACAATAGTAGATAATGCCAACTGTTTTCCGAAGTGGTTTGTCCTGTTAGGAATTATTTCACAACTCTGTGGGCATAAAGATATTTTTCTATTTATCTTCTAGAAGCTTTAGTGCTTTCCTTTTACCTTTAGATCAATAATCAACTTGGAATGAGTTAAAGTTTCCATATGGAAATCAGTTGACCATTTGATTTAAAAAGGCTATTTATTTAAAAGATTCCTTTTTGTCTACTGTTCTGCAACTCAGTATCATGTAGTGTTTCATTTGTTGGATTTTTCTCATGAAAGAGCTTTGGTTCTAGGCAAGTAATTGAACAGTGAACAGTTATTTGGTTGACCCTTTTGTGATAGTAACATTGTCATCTCCACTTTACTAAGGAAACTGAGGCTTACAGAAGTTCATTACTTTGGTGGGAAGGTTCTCCTGAACTAAGATTCTCATTATTCATGCCTTAAATGAAATAGAAGTTATTAACTGATTAATTAACCAGATAACAGTGCGGAGATAGGTGATTCAGGTCTTCATGTGGTGTCCATTTCTGGGTCCAAGACCATGTTTCAGCTCTCATTCACATGTTCTCATTGCAGCTTAGTGGGAGGAGAGGGTGAGCATGGAGATGCATGTCCCTTATTTTAGGGATGTTATATACTTGGTTGCGGCACAGATGAGGTTCAGACAAAAGCCTGTGTGCCTCCGGGCTCTGCTGTACAGCCCTCCACAACCAGCCGGACCGTGGAAGTTTGCCTCCTTGAAAAACTTGAGGATACCTCCCTGTCAGAACTGAACTCCTGGATGTCTCTCCAGACATGTACAGAATTCCTTTTATTAGAAAACAAGCTTATTTAACTCAGTGTTGTCTGTTTTTGTTTTTGTTTCATTTGCCATGGCTATCAGGAAAACTGAGTTACATTTAGAGATTCGCTGCTATTGTCAGGGAAAATGTTTCCAAAGCCTGCTTTAAACCTTCCACTATTGACTTCACTTTCATTTAATTCATTCTTTCTCTCTTCCCCTCTTTTCCCCCTCCCCATCCCCCTTTGTCTGGCTCGCTAGTCTGTCTTCCCAAAGTTATGGTGCCCTGGTGTTTCCTCTCCATATCCCCACTCCCCACCCGGTGACGAGGAGGAGTAAGTCCAGGGGGTTGGTGGGGAGGATGAGAGCAAGTGGGGTCACAATGTCTCACTTTTTCATTTTTTTAAAACTTTTATTATTAGTTTTTATTACACAAGGAATACATATTCATTGTAGAAAAATTAGAAAACACAGAAAAGCAAAAAGAAAAAATAATCACCCATAACCCCACTACCCATAAATAACTACTATTAACATTTTAGTGTATGTCCTTCTAGCTTCTTATGCATATATATACATACATAGATATATTTATATATAATTTCCTTTTTTTACAAATATTGTGTCATACTATACATACTGTTTTATAACGTGTTTTTTTTTCATTTAAGATATATCGTGAACATTGTTATTTATTCCCTGAAAAAATTATACAGATACTACATGCTCATTGTGGAAAAACCAGAAATTACAGATATGCAAAAAGAAAATATAGTTGCTCCAAATCTCACCTCCCGGAGATAGATGCTGTTAACATTTTAGCAAATATCCTTTCAGATGCTGTAAAGCACACATGTATATGTATACTTTTAAAATGGAAACATACTATATTCTTCTGTAACTTCCTTTTTCATTTAACAATATAGCTGTTTATTTCAATAAATATACATCTAGTACTTACTCTTAATTGGTGCACAGTATTCCATTGAAAGGATATACCATATTTAACCAACCCTATGTCATAGGCTTACTTATATTTTTTCCATTCCTCCAAATAATGCTCCTATAAACATCCTTTTTTTCATATATTTTTTGAATAATGAATGAATGTATCTTGGTTCATTTTTCTTGACTTTTTTTGAGGAGAATTTCCCTAAAGTGGAAGTATCTGGCATACACAAAAAATATATTGCCAAAATATTTTCCAGAAAGATCGGATCAATTTACACCCTTGTTGACTCTGTAAGAGAATGTTCATTTCCATACTTCCTTGTTGTCCCTGGGAACTATAATTCTTTATACCCTTTGTCCTTCTGATACATAAAAAGGAGTATATTATAATAATTTGCATTTTTGATTACTAGTTAAGTATTTTCATATTTATTATTAGTTCATTACTTTAATTTATAGTACACTGCCAGTTTGTATCCTTGGCTCAATTTTCTACTGGGAAGTTTGATTCTTTTTGATCATAAAATGTTATTTAGTCATGCATTCATTATTCACTCACACAATAAATATGTTTTCAGTATTTGCTTTGTGTCTAGCACTGTGTTAAGTATTGAGGATATAACAGTAAGCGAAATAGACGTGGTTGCTGCTTTCTTGAACTTCCAGTGTAGTGAAGATGAACAGACAAACAAGCAATAATTTTAAAAGGGCAATGAGGAAACAATGAAATGGGAACACTTAGTTGGGAAAGTTGTAGATCATAGAAACTTCCCAAGGGTAATGGAGTTTAAGCTCTTGATATATATTAGAGATCCATGCTCTTTGTTGCATATATTTCAAATTTTGTTTTCTCTTAATTTGGTTTGTTATTTTTTACCGTATAAGAGTTCCATGTTTTTAATTGGTCAAATATATCCATCTTTTTCTTTTTGGTTTCTTCCTTTGTTGTCGTGCTTAGAAAGGCTTTTTTTTTTTTTTTTAATGGTAAAATCACATAAATATTTGTCAATATTGTCTGCTAGTCCTTTTATATGCTTATGTGCTTTAACATCTAAATCTTAACTTCACCTAGAATTTCTTTTGATGGAAGTTATGAGGTATAGATCTAGTATTTCCCCCAATAAATGGCCAACAAGTCATCCCAAGTTATTTAGTAATCCAACCTTTTTTCACAGATTTGAAATACCATCTTTATACTGCACTCAATGCTTCTATGTTCTTGGGTTTATTTCTGATCTTTGTATTTAATTATAATGATTTATTATGGGCCTATAGCATCACTGCTTTTTCTCATCCTATCTATAGTTATATGAAAGCTGAGCATTTTGCACCTGGTGATGTTCTAGAACACAAAGAAACGATAGACAGTGCTTAGGTATGTGCGTGTGGCATGGGAAGTGAGTCTGGATGATATTCTTAATCCTTTCCACTTTGAGACTTCCAGGGTCTGAATTCCATATGGGATATTGTTAATCTGGCCCACTGTTTGCTGTCTAAAATAAATGAGAAGCTTTTACACCCTGTGCATTTATTTTCCCTTCTTATTCTGAAGCTCAGCATTCAGTAGGTGGCAGTATTGTCATATAGTAAGTATCCAACAGTTAGCGGAGCACCGAGGAACAAAATCATCTGGTAGGATTTTAGAATTTCCCTAAGAGCTTTCACAAGAGGAGGCATCAGGGCTGTGCTACTTCTAAAGTCTTCTTTGTACCCTTGAACAATGGCTCAACCAGAAGTTTGAGCTGATCTGCTCCTAGAGGCGTGCAAAACATCAGCGGACAGATATTTTAAAGTGATACCTCAACCCTGTGGGCATTTGCTCACGTACCTTCTCCACAAGTGCCTTTGGGCCCAGCCACTGACTGACTTAAAGCCTGGAAATGTGGTTTTAAACAATATGACTGTGGTGGGATTCAGCTGATTTTTATTTTCTTTATACTTGGTGGTATGTTTCCGATTTCCCACAAAGAACATACATTGCCTCTGTAATCTGAAAAAAAGAAAACGATGAATCAACACGGGATATTAAAATTACGGTGGTAAAACGGGTGAAGGTGTGCCAGAAAAAGTTGACATCCTTTTCCAGTTTCCGCATGTGAGTACATGCAACGGAATGGGTTCAGTGTTCTCACCTTACCGCTGGGGATCAGCTCAGCGTTATTGCTAATCTGAAAGCGAATTACCAGCAGGAGGCCGAGACAGTAGACTTCGATCTCATGGACTACACCTGAGAAAGTCCTTTGGTAGGTGAGAGGAGAGTGGGGTCAGCTCCTAAAGAGATGCATTGGCATATCTAATGGGAGATGGTGAGCTATCTATTGCCATTACGAGCCAGTGTAGGTCATCACGACTTGGAGCACTAAATTTCACTTTAGGACCTGCTAGTGAAAGAAGATCTATAAATCTTGGAGTGTGTCCACAGGAACTACAAAACCAATCAAAGTCTGGGAAACAGGCACTATGAATAAAAGATAAGGTGGCTGAATTTATCTACCTTAGATATGGAAAGCCTAGCTGGGGAATTAGACAAATTCCCATCCCCATGAATAGCTACTATAGCCCTCCCAGACCTGGAGGTGAGACCTGAATTTATTTATTTATTTATTTTTTAAGATTTTATTTATTTATTTGAGAGAGAGAGAATGAGAGACAGAGAGCACGAGAGGGAGGAGGGTCAGAGGGAGAAGCAGACCCCCCGCTGAGCAGGGAGTCCGATGCGGGACTCGATCCCGGGACTCCAGGATCATGACCTGAGCCGAAGGCAGTCGCTTAACCAACTGAGCCACCCAGGCGCCCCGAGACCTGAATTTATTAACAGTCTTCAGTTTGTACAAAGGACAATGGCACAGGAGGTAAGTGTTCCTTTCATACCGGACTAAGGCGAGAGTGAGCACAAATGAACCAAGCAGAAGTGATTTAGATCAAGCATTTAGAGGAGGTTGGGCTTATTGGTTAATAACTTCGCATGAATTAATAGGAACTAGATTGAGGCTAAGGGTTCAGTATAGTGGAAAGGTGGGTGAGGGCAAAGGCGGGAGCCGAGAGCGGGCCCAATTGGGCTATTTTATAATTTCTAAAACAATGGACCTTAAGTGAATTAAGCACACGGGATGAAATGAACCATATTCAAAAAAAGATATTAAACTTTTGTCAAACCTGATTTATGAAATCAGGGTTTGCAGACCAGATAAATCTGGGAGTGGTTACCTGCTTTGCAAGGGGGTATTCATTCTAAGAGTCTCTAAATAGCATATTCCAACAACCGTTTTCCAAATATTTGACTTAGAAAGTTGTGGTTTTCTCATATAACTTTCAAGGATACCTCTTTATATGAAGTCAGGCACACCTGTAATCATTCGTTAATTACCAGTTCATTGGAGCACACAACTCTGGACGCCAAGAATAAGGCCAAAAACCAGCTGGTATGATCTCAATAGAGACCTGCATAGCCTTTTGAGATCTCTTCCAACCCTCTAATCCTTTCGCTTTCAATCACAAAAGCTAGAAGATAATTCCAAGTATAATCTTCACAACACCAGATATTAGGTTGAACCCTATGAAACTGCCATTTTTGTAGGTCAAAACAGTCAAATAGCAGCAATCTCATATAGGTCAATCTAATACAAGAATTATTCCAGTAGTTCGTATAACCTATCTTCATCTTCACTAAAGCTAACAGCTTTAATATATTTAGTTGCTGGGTCAAAATATTGGACATATAAATGCCTATGCACATAAGTACTGAGAAAGTATAGGGTTGGGATTAAAGATGCATCTTGGGTAAACCACTGATCGGCATCTAGCTCATCCTTTTATTGGACTAGACACTGGTGCCTCTTGTCTGACTTGAGGATTCCTCAGATTGTGGAAAGCAAGAAAAGAAGTCCAAAGGCCTGGTCTCTCAACCCATGGGAAATTCTGTTTGGGTAACGGGCCAAGGAAGAACAGGGGAAAATACAACAAAATTTGTATCATGTTACAAGTTTAGTGAGGAAGATCATAACAGAGCTGTGAGCAGAAAAACAAAGCATGTGGCCTCCTCCTTTCTAAAATATAGTATTGCTTAATGTGTCCTGCTTTCAAGATTCTAAGCTTAAGACAAGACACCAAGTACACACTGGAAAAGTCATATCTGCATAGTCATCTAAAATGAGACAAGCTTAGCTTAACTAAAAAGATTTTATTAACATAAAATGTTAAATATTTTTATGATCTGAGCTAATTCCAGCATGCCCTATAAGATTTAACACTATGCTGATGCGCAGACATCATGCTTCAGATTTCAATTAGAACAAAATATGATAATATTCAATTTTACATTTGAGGGTAATTGTATATGTTACTACACCATTTTCTAACTGGATTACTTCATTCTCCAAGAAGCTGAAAAAGACACCATTGGATCAAAAGGAAATTAGTTGCCCATATGCATTGTACGAAGGTATTAGGATTATTGTGTATTTACAAAATTTAAATACGTTTCATATATGGTTTTTGTTGCATTATAAATTAAGATATCTTTATGTAGAAGCTCTTGGATTCTGACAGAATGGAAGACTAAATGTAAATGGGTGCAGACAAAGCAATAGGTGAGGTGGTGTATGTTTGATTATAATATTATTTCTAATAATATTGATAGATTGGATTTTTGAACACAGTTTTGCAGTTTTAGATAGATTTGTATGTTTAAAGACTCTCATATATGATAAAGTGTTCACATGAGACCAGCAAGAGCTAAAGATATACTATTATACATGAAATAATTTTTCTCTGTATAATACATTTAAAAAAACTTTTAAATAATTTAAAAACCATAATTCTTGCATCTGTCATGGTATGGTTTGGAACAGACATGCACAATGTCAGCTTTAAAAATCCTTTTAAAAACAGCCTGCTTTGTGAATCTTTTTTTTTTTTTTTTTCCCTTGCCGGCAGCTGCTTTCAAATGTAAAATCATTTAAAAGGGTAAGGGGAGGCGAATAAAAGTAATAAGGAAGCATAGAAAACATAGTCAAAAACCAATAATTGTGGTTCAGCTGTCTGGAGGTCCTCAGGTTCTGTGATATTTTCAGGTCTTCGCAATGGTGGGTTTCCAGGAGGAGTTGCCTAGCTTGAGACCAGACAACACAGCCCAAAGAACCTTCTCTTCCGTCTTCTAACCAAGGGGTAGGGAGTTAGATTTAGAAGGCTGCTGTCATCTGTGATGGGACAGAATGTACATATGAGTGAATTACAGACAAAATAACCTGGGTTTTATGAATTGGCTTTAAAAATCCACCATCTTTTGAATCAAGGTTTCTTGACTTCCGCACTGCTGGCCGTTGCGGACCAGACAATTCTTTGCTGTTGGGGCTGTCCTGAGCACTGTGGCATACGGAGCAGCATCCCTGGTCTACCTACTCACCAGGTGCCAGTAGCAGTGCCCTACCAGTTGTGACGACCAAAAATGTCCCCAGATAGCGACGAAATGTTCTTTTTTTTGTTAGGGGGAGGGGCACGTAGCCTGCGGTTGAGAACCGCGGCTCAGAATTAAAGGTAAGCTGCTCGGAGGCGCTCTTTCAGTTGGGGGAAGGGTAGCTTTTTAGAAAGAGCCCCTGCTTTGGAGTGAGGTTGGCCTCTTTTCTAAACCCACCTCGGCTATTTCCTAGCTCTGTGACTTTGAAAATGTAACTGGAAGCTTGCTAAGCTTCAGTTTTCCCGTCTGTAAAACAGGGTTTAATAATACTTACCTTAGATGAAGATTATATGAAATAATCTATGAAAAACATGAAGCTTGGCTGGTATGCTACGTGCCTAGCACAGAGGAAGCACTCAGTAAATACAGCCATTGTTAACTATTTTCCTTTACAGAGGACTATTGTCTTGCTTCCACTCACCTACTTTACACCACGGCAAGAAGTTTCTCAACTATTCCTTGTTGAGTCTTTGCTTACCAATTTCTACAGATTTCTGTACACAAGGGCATTCTGAGAAGATTGCCAGCTGTTGAATTTATAAGTTTTCAGTTGAAATTTTTAGCACGATGACAAGGAGAGGAAGAAATAAACCAGTAAGCCAAATTCAGTTTAGGGAGCTGGGTTTTAAAGAAATAGTGCAGCCCAAAAGAGAGGTTGGGTAGAAATAGCCTGTTGCAGTAGAACCGGCAGTCTGGTCCTAGAGGCTGGAGAGGGACCACAGGATATGCCCTGGAAATTGCCAGTGAGGGCAACACTTGGACATGATCGGAATGGAGCGAGGCGCCACAAAATGGGTGGTTGGCTCTGGTAACTGTTAGGCATCTAAGCTTTTGCCAGCCCAGAGCAGAGCTAAGGGTCTCCCTCCTTTCCCCATCCTAACCTGGAGGATACAGGACCTTGGGAAGGAGCCCAGAATCAGGAATTGGATGAAGGGGTGGATAAAGTGAAAGATGTGCCCCACTTCAAGAAAACTAGTTTGTAGATGAGGGTGGGTTTTCTTGATTACTGAGTCTAGATGCTCAGTAAACTCTCAAGAACAAAAACAAGTTCTGGCTTCCCAGTCCTCTTACGTCAATTGTGTCCTCCAAGTGGTCTTGGGCTTTTCCTTCCCTTCCCCAAAGGCTGCCATGTGTCATACTTATTTGTAAATTAGCCTCCCTCACCAAGTGGACAGTGTTGCTTGGAATGGTGCCCTATGCTATACATTTAGATAGAAACAGAGTGGCAAGTCAGAGTCAGGGAAGAAAGCAGGTGCCCCAGCTGAGCACATCAAATTAATCAAACGCAGGGCACTCTGCCGGTCCCACAGATTAATATTCTCTCTTAAGATTCATATTCCACAAATGTGGAGAAAAACAGGACGCTCTTTGTCCTTTCTGTGATGAAAAGCATTTCACTATACTCTGGATGTCAACATTTTGAGACTAAAAATAGGACATCTCTCTTTTATACTTAAACCTGCCCCAAATAGTTAAGACTTGGAAAGCAGTGTCAAACAGTACATGTGAGCCTCATTTCTCCGGAGAATCTCTCAGGGATGAATCATGGTCTATTTAGAACAGAAAGAAATGATAACTCGCTGTCTCATCAGTTTTAGGACCCTTACTTTTTTAATCACCAAGTGACCAACAAACTTAACCTAACTGGAAATGGCAAAGGTACAGAAGACCCTGAAGAGTAAAGAATTTCATCTTTGGGTATCTCTTTGGATACTGACTATACTTCCTGAAACACAAGTTCCCCAGGAATTCAATGGTTGCTTGAACAGACTCACCAAAACTATGAAGATATTTGTAGGGAAGAAAAATCTCCTTATTTCCATTTAAGACTTGGAAGATCTATTTCCTGAATGCCCATATATCCTTCCCTTTCTCCACACATTTAAGAGATTTGGGGAGTGACCGAATGGGTATTTATATCTTGTAAACTGCATTGCTGATGTGTATTGTTCCCACTACGTGAGGAAATGTCTACTACATGTTGTATTTACAAAGAAGCTGTATATGTGTATGCTGTGGTGGGATGTTTGCTCTCATGTTCTCTTTCTTATGTATGAAAAGCACACAGGTATTCTTATGTATGAAGAGCACACAGGTATTATGGGATTTATATTGACTGACCTTTGTATCGGTGCATTCATTACCGTGAATCAAAAAACCTTTTGTGCTATTGAAATTCTCACTCAGCCTTCTTTTCATATCTACCTATCTCTACATAGCTAGATAGATATACACATATACATTCACTTGTGAGTGCTACACACACACACACACACACACAGCATTCACATGAATAGGAAGTGTTAGAATTGATGAGAAGGTGCTCAGATGTTAAGCAAAGGATGGGCTGCCTATTAAGGATGACTGCTGGTTTGGGGCATCTCTGTTGAGCATTTGTGACACATTTGCCTAGCTTGTCTGATCATCACCTAGGGTTGAGGTGACACAAAAGCTCAAAAATTCTTGGCAGAAATTCAGAGCAGCTTTCTACACCCTAGGAAGCTGACACCAGCAGTAAATGCTGAAATTCACCAGCAGTAAGTACGCCTAGAATGGTTTGGAGTGAATTCAACTCCAGGGAAAGATGTCTTTCCACGTTGATTGAAATCCTGTCTCTGAAATTACGGGTTGCCAAAAGACTGTGAACAAAATGGAATGTTTCCCCCACTCGTTCTCAGCTTTCTGGGCTAATTCACCTGACCTTACTGGGAAACCTTTGATTTTTATTGTGAATGTTTGAGATTTTATAGCATCTTTTCTCCAAAGTGCATGTTCTGAGACAGCTGTAACCAAGGACAGTTTTAGATGTGAAAATGAAAAGTGGAGAAAGGGAAAGGGAGGGGAGAAAGCAGAGTAGAAAGTGAAAGAAAAGGAGAATATACAATTCAGCCACCAGCAAGTTCAAATCTTGGTCCTTTGAAGCTTAATTCCTGGATACTACTAAAGCCAGGGACACCAGAATTCCCTAAGGCACAATGGTACCATTTCTCTGTTGCTCAAATTTCTTTTGCTAATACAAGATTTCTTACAAGGATGATGTGTCAAGAAACAGAAGGACATAAAAATAAGAAGTTTTCAAATAATCAACTGAGCATTTGAGTTTCAAGGTATGGTCTCAGATAGAATCAAGAGAAGTGCTCGTAATGTAACTGTAGTTGCAAATATCTATTCCAGAAAAAAAAGGAGACCTTCAGCTAACCCAGTGGTTCTCAAACATTAGCTGTATTAAGCATCATCTGAAGGTGTGTTAAACTACAGATCACTGGCCCTCCCTCCAGAGCTTCTGAATCAATAGGTCTGGGGTGGGGCTGGAGAATTTAGATTTCTTACAAGTTCCCAGAAATGCTGATGTTGCTGGTCCTGAGGCCACACTCTGAGAAGCCCTGAATTAATCAAAGGCCTTCTAAGGGCAGGTTCCATGTTGGGTGCTGGGGATTATACCTGATGGGTCCTAATTCAAAGGTAGTTCTCGGTCTCAAGGATGTTTGCTTGAGTAACTATGAAGCTTCATTAAAATGCCATAAGAGAGATACAGATACAATGCTATGAGAATTCCAAAGAGGGGAATTACTCCCAAGGGGAGAAGGAAGAAGATAATCACGGAAAATCATGGAGGTCTTGGTATTCGTGCTGGGCCACAAGGGATGAGGAGAACTTGTACATTTGATGAAGGGGGAGATGGGCTTTCTAGATGGGGAGAACAGTGTGAACAAAGTCAAGGAGGTCAGAGGCAACTTGAATTTGGGTCCAAGTAAGCAGTCTAGTCCGGAATGAAGGGTGGTACAAAGCAGAAATACATAGAATTCTCTAAATATGACCGTGACTTCTCTTGCCTCTCTGGCTTTACACATGCCATTCCTTTTTCCAGAGAAGTCTTCCCATCTTAAACAAATGCCAGTCCCTCCAAGATTAACTTGTAACTTTCTTTGACTTATTTCATAATGTTCTTCCAATTTTCTTCTCAGTCCCCTTTGTAAACTGCAGTTCTTCTCCCTCAGAACTTAAACTGTGGTATTCCAGGGCTCTTCTCTATGCACACACTCCTTGAGTGGTGTCAACCATTCCTAAGGCTTCAATTACCATTATGCCGATGATGTTTAAATATGTATTTCCAGCCTCCCAGTTTACACATCTCACCTCAGCATAAGACTTGTACTCCTGCTATTCACCACTGAACATCGCTCTTGGAGTCCCTCCATCTCCAAAACTTCAATTGTCTTCTATCTCTACTGCTCCTCCTCTGTTCTCTCTGACTTAGTGAATAGACACCAGCATTCACCCTGCTTTCCAAGTCAGAATCTGGGTTTTATCCTTGATTCTGTCTTTTCTCTTATGCAGCCCATCCAATTGTTCATATTCTCTTCTCCGACTCCCTGGCTTTCGGTCAGACCTTAAGCGTTTCTCATCTGGATTATTGCAACTGCCTCCTAATTGAATCCCTCCAGTGGCTTCAGGATAAAGTCCAAACCTCTTAACATGAATTATAGGGGTCTTAATGATACAGGCCCACCTACTTCTCTAGTCTTTCATGCCTCTTTTCTAACCACTTTCCCAATGAATGAAGTGCTTGTAGTTCATCAAAATGCCCTGTTTTTTCATCTCCTCATATACCTTCAATATCCAGAATCTTCTGCCTAGACTCTCTTTTTTTCCCCCACCTCTTTTTTCTTTTTCTTTTTTTCATCTCTTTCTTTGGCTAACTCTGATTCATCCTCAGAAATCTCAGCTCACTTTCCAAAAAGCAATTCTCAATACCAGCAACCCTCTCCCCCATCTCACACCCTAACCCCTTACAACTCTCATCGGCCTAGGTGAGAATCCCATATACCCTCGTAGTGACCTCTGTCTAGCTATTATGGCACTGTTATATTCTAAGCACTGTTTCTTTGTCTGTCCAATAGTGTGTGTGTGTGTGTGAGTTGTTTCCAGAATTCACATGCCCTACCCCAGAAACATTATTCCAATCTCTATGAGGGGACGCCTGTCATTTGGGAAGTCTTTCCAGGTGATTCTCATCCAGTCTGTTCTGTTGAGAGAGAGAACCTCTAGAGGGAGAGATATTCCCAGCCCATGTTAGATGATTGCAGGGACACCAGATGCTAGGGTAAAACGTCTGTTCTTCCTCTAGAAGAGGATGAGTAGGAATGTAACATTTGTGAGTAGGGGCTGAACATAGAGTAATGCATTAAGAAAGTGATGTGTGATCAGTGATGTGTGAATTAATTGGAGGACAGAGAGGAAGTACATATGGTATACTGAATCCTGGATGGAAAGTTGCAGAGATTACAAAAGATATGGAGCTGCTGGAGTAAAAACTACCCAGAGTAACATTCAGAGAACACCAGACTGAAGCACACAAAGTCCTTCTAGGAGGCCCTGGTGAAAGGACCTAAAAGATCATCTCTAGGCTATCGGGTGGCATAACTGCCTCATGTTCTTCAGCCAGATATCAAACCCTGCTCCATGACATGGCTAGAGTGGATATGGGGGCTCCAGACTGGAGTGGGCTGACAGTATGAATCTGGGGGAGCTGTTCCTAGATCCAATTTAGTCTGGAGTCGCACTGTCCCCAGGAGGGGACCCATTCTAGAACAGATTCAATTCCCAACGGATCCACCTCAGACCGATTTTAATGCCTGGTCTCAATGACCAAATTCTAGGCAAGAGTGAACATACAAACACACCCCACAGCATTCATTAAGTCAGAATTCTGGAAAAGGTGAAACTGTCTTTCAGGATTAATTTATTTCTGCCAACTTGTTTTGTTTGATTACAACATACATTTAGAAGATGCTTGCCCTTCACTTTCCAGTCTCCTTTTAGCCTTTGTCAGTAACCTTGCAGGCTCTCCACAGGTGGTTCCATTTGTAATCCATTTGACACAGCAAGACTATCATAATTAATGAAGTTTCCTACAGCACTGCCAGTGACCCAGAATGTAGGACAGGAGAGGCGCTGAAGCAGTGGAAAGAACAGTGGGCTGAGAGCCAGGAGACCTGGACGTGGTCAGGAGCCTGCTGTGGGGCTGCCATAGAAGGAGGACAGATTGCTTTTCTTTTGTGCCTCTCTGTGTCTCCAGCCTTAAACTGGAAGGATGGGAAAGAAAAGGCACCGTCTAAAAGGAGGCCATAATCACTAACCATTAAAATTCCTGCTCTTGGCTACCTTCCTTTATTTGTCACTGAAAATCACTTTACAACAAACTGTTGTCAAGTTTTGATTGTGGTAGGAAGAGGGGGAAAGATACGACTGAATCTTTAAATGAGAAAATAAATATGGAAGTTTCTGAGGTGAAGACTAGGGTGGAGCCTGGAGAACACAGGCATCTGAGCCCTTCTGGGGGAGGTTTCCCCAGTGCCCGCCTGGCAGGATCTTCACATGGTCAGGGTTTGAGGTAGGAACAAAGGAAACCAGGCGTGGTATCGTTCCCCTTTTTTTTCTCTCTGTTTCAAACACACATGTAAATGGAATAAAAAGAGAAAAGAAATAAGAAGCCAGAAAAAAAACCAGATGGCTTTCTATAATGGTTTTCATCCAGTTACAAAGATGTTTTGACAATAAGGTCCTAGAGAAAAGAACTGGAATATATTTTTCCACATTTCACCCCACACTGTTTCTTGGATATGTTCACCTACACCCATAGAATAAACAGATCAGCTGCAAAAGAATTCCAGGAAGGTCATGGGAAAGCTCCTATGGTCTAGCTTGGTATACAGAGTCAGACAGAAGAATCTGGCTGATTTGTTCATTAAAATGGTGCTATATGCATCTGCTAAAAAATGTTCCCAGAGGGACACGAGACTTGCTCTCCTTCCCTCAGGCTTTCTCAGACCCTCTGGTTCAGACTCACAACCCCCTGTCTCCACTGGTCAGCTTCAAGTGGCATCATGCTATGATTCCCATGAAACCCGTAAAGAACGGAGATGTGGCATCTCATGCCGAGGGTCCCATTTTTCCCCTAAGTGAAGAAACCTGAATTTACCTGAATCGAAGCCTTCACCTCAATTTTTTATTCTTTTTATTCAAAATCCTATTGCATCATTCCCTCCTAACAGGTCCTTGAATCTCCTAGCTTTTTCCTTTTCATGCTCTACACAGATTTAGGGCCCTTTTCACTCATGTTTTTACTCACAGTATCAATCATTTATTATTATTATTACATTTTGAAAATGTATTTAAAATTCTACTTTTTCCTGTTTATAAAAGAATACAAAGTCACACAAAATATTTCTACTCTTTATGATTATAAAAATGTCCCAAGTAATTAAACTGAAATTTCTGTTTTTCCGTTAATGCATGCTTCAGGAACCGTTGGATGTATTTTCATGAAATGTGGAGGGGACGTTTTGGATGGTTTGATTTACACTAGAAAGTACAGGGCACACATGCCATTCTGCACACCCTGGCAGGCGTTCTCCTGGGCAGCTGATGGTGAGGTATAGGGAGGGGCCTCCATGCTGCCCCAGGGGGACTTGCCAAACATATAAAGAAACAGAACAGCTTCAGACATGAACTCCAACTCCAAAGTCCCAGGGACCAATGTTCTGTACTGCGGGCTCCAGATCAACGAGCGGAAGCTGGGGCTGTTCTCTTGGATGATGATGGGGCATTCTCCTGAGCTGGGCTGGCTGGGCTGGCTGGTAAAGAATACCAGTACCAGCAACAGTCATCACAACAAAGCATCTGTCCAGGTCGGGAGCAGACACAAGACCTGCGGTGCTTCATTTAAGCCCCAACAGCCCCCTGAAGTAAGTAATGCTCTTATCTCCTTTTCAGGGATGAGGAAATTGACATCGCTGGATGTTAAACAGATTATTCCAGGGCACAAAGTTGCTAAGTGGCAGAGCCAGCATTTGAACCCAAGGATCGGCCTTCATCTAAAGGCCCCGGTCTCCACCACAATGCGCATTTCTAGCAACAATCTTCCAGGCTGTGGCCGGAGGGCTCTCTCCTCACTACACCCTATCTGCTTCCGGAAACCACCACAAGGTCTCCACTGCACTACGCCCAGGGCGCAAGCCCGTTAGTCTGATCCCAGGCCCTGCAGGGGTGCTTCCAGGTAGCTGACTGATGCTCCACACCCCTGCGTCTTGTCTTCTGACACCCTGCCTCCATCCCATGCCGCTCAGGCCACACTCCTTCTCGGCCTCTTCACCTGGCGTTCTCACTTCCACCTCTCCACCTTCTGCCACGCCGCTCCCCGAGCCAACAGGCTCTCCAGCTCTGCTACCAAATCCTCTCAGAGCCAGGCAGCACCCTGACCTCCCTCTGCTTTGCTCAGTGAAAAGCAGAGGAGTTTCTTTCTTACTCTAAAAACCCTTTCCCCACCCTCTACGTAGCACTCTCTCAAGCGGACTCTTCCTGGCAGGTGCTCGGCCCACGCATGCTCAGTGACAGTGCCGATGATGGTCCTTCGTACAGATCATCAGCCCCCGGGGCTGCAAAGTTGGGCGCAGATTTAACAAACATTTATTGTGTATGCCGGGTGTCGTTCTGGGCATTGCTCTAGGTACAGAAGATACAATAATAGTTAACAGAAACATGTAGAGGCCCTTCCCTCGTGGAAGTTACAATCTAGTGAAAATACCTTCTCCATTTCTGTGTTACGGTGTATATTCCCATAGGATAGCTCTGGAGACAGACTGTCTGGGATCACATCCCAACCTTTCTACTTACAGTTCTGTGTGACCTTGGCTGCGTTAGTTAACTCTCTTTGCCTCAGTTTCCTGTCAATTGGGAAACATTAATAGCATTTCCCTCAAAGACCTTACGAGAATTAAATAAGTTAACAGAGTTAATACATGCGAAGTATTTAGGATAGTGGTTTGTGATATTGTGATTTATAATAAGGCATGTCTTTGGTTTTCCACCTCATTCCTGGCTCAAAGCTCCTAAATCCCTTGGAATTTCCTAAGGGATGATAGCAAGAAAGGTGTCTTTTGTTATGTTAATGAGGATACTTTCAAAAACCGCCTAAGGATGGGGGCTGGTTGCTAGGGGAACCAAAAGTGTGATTAGAGGGTTGGAACTTTCAGTCCCAAACCCAAGCTCGGCGAAGGGAGATGAACTGAAGATTGAGTTCATCACCAACGGCCCGTGATTTAATCAGTCACACCTGTGTAATGAAGCCTCCCACAAACCAACAAAGGACAGGTTCGGAGAGCTTCCGGGTTGGTGAACAAGTAGAGACCTGAGAAGCGGGGTGCACTGGGGGAGGGATGGAATCTGCTTGCCCTTCCCCATACCCTACGCTTGCATCTGACATCTGGCTGTTCCTGAGTTATATCCTTTTGTGATAACTGGTGATCTAGTAAGTAAAATGTTTCTCTGAGTTCTATGATCCACTGTAGCAAATTAACCGAAGCCACGGAGGGGCTCCTCGGAACTTCCAACCTGTACATCTCAAGTGGTGGGGGAGGGCAATCTTGTAGCCCTTAATTTAGGGGATCTTGTGCTGTCCTCCAGGTCATCTCAGAATGCAGATGAATTGCAGGACACCGTACTGGTGTCCACGAATTGCTTGGTGGTGTGGAAAAGGGCTCCCACACATTGGAATTGGGTGCAGAATCACAGTGGCACACTGTAAGGTCTCAATATGTGTTAATTATTATTACTTCTTTTAGATAATTAAACATCTAGATGGCATAAGTCTTTCTTTGGAGATTTCTTTTCTTTCTTTTTTTTTTTTAAAGATTTTATTTATTTATTGAGAGAGAGAAAGAGTGCCCTGCAGGGAGGGTGAGGGGCAGAGGGAGAGAGAATTTCAAGCTGACTCCACCCTGAGCATGGAGCCTGAGCAGGGCTCCATCTGACGACCCTGAAATCAGGACCTGAGCGGAAATCAAGAGTCGATTGCGTAAGCCACCTAGGTGCCCTCCCTTTGGAAATTTCTTAAGTGTCCTCCTCTAGGCTGTAAACTTTTTATTTTTAATTTAAATTCAGCTAATTAACATATAATGTATTACTGGTTTCAGAGGTAGAGGTTAGTGATTCCTCAGTCTTAAATGATACCCAGTGCTCATTACATCAAGTGCCCTCCTTAATGTCCAACTTCTTAAAGTCAAGGGCCAAGTCTTCAGTTGTTTTGTGTTTGCCACACCTGGTATAGTGCTTTCCAGGGCTTGTTAATGAATACATGCTCTTGCCTGACAGGGCCAGTGGAAGAGGCCTCTGAGGGTCAGAGTGTACCTCAGCTCTCCTCAGAGCACAACTGTGTTTGCCTGCGGGGCTCCATTTTCATTATTGTATCTTCTTGAAGAGAGAGGAATGTATATTCAGTGACTTCTATTGTTTGTGTAAAACAAATTTGTAATTTCTCAAGAAACAAGTCCCAAGGTTATCATGTTAAAAACATCCTCTGCCTCAAAATGACACGACTTACCTTGATTTTTCAGTGGTAAAGGCATAGTTTCCCTGAGTTTGCTTAAAAGGTTTTTCATTTCTCGCATGTCTCTGTAAAAGTGATAAAAAGAAGAAAAAAATCAGCTGTGAATTTTTGAAGTGCAATCCCAAACAGTCTGTTCTATGAGACAATTGAGAGATGAGAGTCTGTGCTTAATTGTACTAGCTTTAGTTTCCAGTAGGCAAATGTTGAATTTATTTTGCTTTTATAAGAAAAAAAATCTGAGACTGATGGTTTTGGAAGGAATGAAAACTACTCTGGCAAACATTTCCACAGGGCATTCTGCTCTAGGAGCCTTCTCTGCCTTCGGTTGGACCTGGCTGAGATCAGAGAAGAGTCTCTGATAACAAGGCCAGTATTGCAGATTTCTAAGAGGGAGGTCAAGGACATGCAGGTAGTGTAACAGGGGTACTCTGGGCAAAACTGAGGCTGGGTGATGTTGCTCTCAGGCTTTAAGGTCAGATAGCTGTTGTGGTTGTACTGGTTCACTTGCTATTGTCTCATGATTGAAATTCAGCGTAACATAGATGTTAGGGATTCACAAGGTTCAGCATTGATCGAAATGACTTGGAATAATGGGAAACTGACGAATTCTAAAATCTTCAGAGAAGAGCTCTTCACGATGGGGTGGGGGGGCGTGGAGAGGGAGAAGGAGGGAGAGAGAAGCACCTGGGACAGATGGACAAATGGACCTTCCTGTAGCCTCTCCCACGCAGGTAAGCCACTGCATCCTTCCAACATCTCCGCTCTCTCATCTTGGAATATACGTGATCCTAAAACCACCCAACTGTGGAGCAGGAAGCCATACCAGGGGGCTTCTAGTTTGGGATAGGAATCAGTTGGACTTTTCAAATCCTTGGGGCAGTAGCTCTCCACATGTTCTGGTGGTCATCCCCTGGACTTAGTACTCTTGAAATCGCAGGACGTAGTGGTCGATTTCATTTATGAGAGCAAAAATCAGATACATCCTTTAGTTAGCTCTAGAATAGGCAAGCAATAGCAGCAGGTACTAAGGATTTAATAAAGTTTTGGGGGGAGGATAATCTGAAAGTTGAGGAAATTCTATCTACTAACTTATTTTTCTTTTGCTATATGAAGAAAAAGAATCACCATTTAATTTTAGGTATGAAATAGGGACCCTCAGTTCCTTTCTTTTTTTATTTTACATAGGCTCCACACCCAATGTGGGGCTTGAACTCACAACCCTGAGATTAAGAGTTGCATGCTGTACCAACTGAGCCAACCAGGCGTCCCTGTGTATTTCTTGATACACAGCTGTTCTCTTGAGTATGGGTTGAGGACTACTTGTCCTGGGGGAGGCCAGAGACCCCATAGGGTCTCTCCTTAAGTATTGGCTAACATGTAAAAAGGAACTCTTTCCCAGGAATAGCTGATTGGAAAAGGAGAAGAAAGCAGCCTTGTGGGTCAGGTGTAGAAATAAGCCCATAAAAACAATTGGAATTCTTTCCCATAAGTATGAGGATATGTCTGTGGGGCACGGATGCTGACGAGCCCCAAAGGGTATTTCTAGAGAGAAAAGGTGAGAGTGGGGGATTGGGAAAAAGAAGGGCAGGGCCCTTACATCCAGAAGTGCAAGGGGCATATTCTGATTTCCTGTAAAATTCTCAAGGGTGGATGGGATGGGAGGTGGACGGGCACATGGTGGGAACGGGTCAGGAATGCAATATGTGAGACTGAGGCAAGGTCTCTCTGGAAAGCACCAATTCCCAGGCGTGGTGCTGCACAGGAGAATCATCATGTGCCAGGACCCCACCCCATGAGAGCCTGATATAGCTGGTTTCTGGGGATGGGGCTCAGGAATCAGTGTTTTTAAAAAGCCCTTCTGGTGATTTTAATGAGCAGTCCAGTGTGAGACGCACTGATCTCTTAGGCAGAGAGAGGGAGAACTTAGGAAGCTGCCTTACCAGATCAGGTCTCTTGTGCCTACTTGTCTCAGTCATTCCCACCTCCTTGGACCTGAATCTGGACTTTAAGGCTGAACTTCAAAACTGTGGGCTATAGTCTTCTTTTTTTAAAAATTGAGGTAAAATTGGTATATAACATTATTTAAGCTTCAGGTG
This sequence comes from Neomonachus schauinslandi, assembly GCF_002201575.2. Taxonomy (NCBI): domain Eukaryota; kingdom Metazoa; phylum Chordata; class Mammalia; order Carnivora; family Phocidae; genus Neomonachus; species Neomonachus schauinslandi. The sequence continues at coordinate 46,196,511 of NC_058409.1, read as the reverse complement.
TGCAACATTATAAGTTTCCATCTGTATGTACTACAAAGTGATCACCACTACAAGTCTAGTTATGATGCATTACCCTATAACTGACCCCCTTCAACCATGTGACCCACCTCCATCCCCCCCACCCTTCCCCTCTGTAATCATCTATCTGTTCTCTTGCATCTATAAGTTTGTTTTTGTTTTGTTTTCCTTTATAGATTCCAGATATGAGTGGAATCATATGGTATTTGTTTTCCTCTGTGTGACTTATTTCACTTAGCATAATAACTTCACGGTCTGTCCATGTTGTTGCAAATAGCAAGCTGAGTAGATTCCATTATAGCACACACACACACACACACACACACACACACACACTGCATCTTCTTTTTCCATTCATCCATTGATTAACATTTAGGTTGTTTCAATTTCTTGGTTATTGTAAATAATACAGCAATGAACAGAGGGGTGCATATATAGTTTTGAATCAGAATTTTTGTTTTCTTTGGATAAATACCTAAAAGTGGAATAGCTGGATCATATGGTAGTCCTATTTTTATTTTTTTTGAGAAATATCCATACTGTTTTCCATAGGGGTTGTGCCAGTTTACATTCCCATCAATTGGGTGTGAGAGATCCCTTTTTTTCGACATCCTCCCCAGTATTTGTTATTTCTTGTCTTTTTGGTACTAGCTCTTCTAACTGGTGGGAGGCGATACCTCATTGTGGTTTTGATTTGCATTTTCCTGATGACTAGTGATGTTGAACATCTTTCTATGTGCCTGTGGGCCATCTATATGTCTTTTCTGAAAAAATGTCTATTCAGATCCCCTGACCATTTTTTAATTGGATTGTTTCTTTTTGTTGTTGTTGTATGAGTTCATTATATATTTTGGATCTTAACCCTTTGTTGGATATATGATTTGCAAAAATCTCCCATTCAGTAGATCACATTTTTGTTTTGATGACCTTTTCTTTCACTATGCAAAAGATTTTCAGTTTGATGTAATCCCATTTGTTTATTTTTGCTTCTGTTTTCCTTGCCTTTGGAATCAGATGCACAAAAAATATCACTAAGACTCATGTTGAGGGGCTTACTGTGTATGTGTTCTTTTAGGAATTTTATGGTTTCAGATCTTACATTCAGGTTTTTAATCCATTTTGAGTTAATTTTTGAAGATTAACTGGAATTTTGATAAGGATTGCACTGAATCTGTAGATTGCTTTGGGTAATATGGACATTTTAACTCTATTCTTCCAATCCATGATCATGGAATTTTTTTTTCCATTTATTTATGTCTTCATTTTCTTTCATCAGTGTCTTACAGTTTTCAGTGTGTAGGTCTTTCAACTTGGTTAAATTTATTCCTGGGTTTTTGATGCAATTTAAATGGAGTTACCTTCTTAATTTCTCTTTCTGATAATTTGTGATTGGTATATACAAATGCCACAGATTTCTGTGTGTTGATTTTTGTATCCTGGTACTTTACTGAATTCATTTATTAGTTCTAACCATTTTTTTGTTGGAGTCTCTTAGGTTTTCTTAGTATCACGTCATCTTCAGATAGAGACAGTTTTGCTACTTCCTTTATCATTTGGATGTCTTTTATTTATTTTTCTTGCCTAATTATTTTGGTTGGGATGTTCAATACTATATTGAATAAAAGTGGTAAGTGGCCATTTTTGTCTTATTCCTGATTTTAGAGGAAAAACTTTCAGCTACTCACCACTGACTGTGATGTTAGCTGTGGGTTTGTCATATATGGCCTTTATTATGTTGAGATATGTTCCCTCTATGCCCATTTGGTTGAGTTTTTATTAAAAATGGTGTTGGATTGTGTCAAATGCTTTTTCTGCAGCTATTGAGATGATTCATTTTGTTAATGCGGTGTGTCACGTTGATTGATTTGCAGATGTTGAGCCATCTTTGTATCCTTGGAATCAGTCACACTTGATCATGGTGTATGGTCCTTTTATTTTATTGTATTCAGTTTGCTAATATTTTTTTTGAGAATTTATACATTAATATTCATCAATGATATTGACCTACAATTTTCTTTTTTTGTGATGTTCTTCTCTGATTTTGGTATCAGGGTCATGCTAGCCTCATAAAATGACTTTGGAAGTGTTTCCTCCTCTTTAATTTTTTGGAAGAGTTTGAGAAGGATAGGTATTAAATCTTGGAATGTTTACTAGAATTCACTTGTGAATCTGTCTGTTCCTGGACTTGTGTTTGTTGGGACATTTTTGATTACTGATTCAATCTCCTTACCAGTAATTAGTGTGTACAGATTTTCTATTTCTTCATGATTCATGAAGAAATACACTCTTGGAAGAGTGTATGTTTCTAAGAATTTATCCATTTCTTCCAGATTGTCCACTTTGTTAGCGTATAATTGTTTGTAATAGTTTTTATGGTTCTTTGTATTTCTGTGATGTCAGTTGTAAATTCTGCTCTTTCATTTCTGATTTTATTTATTAGAACCTTCTCTCTTTTTTCTTGGTCTAGTCTAGACTTCTCTAGTCTAGATAAAGGTTTTTGAGTTTCTTTTATCTTTTCAAAGAACCAGCTCTTAGTTTCATTGATCTTTTCTATTAATTTTTAGGTCTCTATTTCATTTCTTTCCACTCTGTATTTATTATTTCCTTCTTTCTACTGAATTTGGGCTTTGCTTTTTTTTTTTTTCCCCCTAGCTCCTGTAGGTGTAAAGTTAGATTGATTATTTGAGATTTTTCATGCTTATGGAGGTAAGTCTGCTATGATTTTCCCTCTTAGATCACTTTTGCTACATCCCACAGATTTTGGTATGTCATAATTCTGTTTTCATTAGTCTCTAGGTTTTTTTTTTTTTTTATTTCTTCACTGACATCTTTGATGACTTGTTGGTTGTTTAAAAGCATGTTGTTTTATCTCCACATTTTTGTGTTTTTTTCCAGCTTTCTTTTTGTAATTGATTTCTGGTTTCATACCACTGTAGTCAGAAAAGATACTTGATATTTAAAAGTGGTATGTCTTTTTGTTGGATTGACCCTTTTACATTATGTAATGCCCTTCTTTGTCTATTATTACAGTCTTTGTTTTAAAGTCTACTTTGTCTATTATAATATTCCTACACCAGCTTTCTATTCATTTCCATTTGCATGAAATATCTTTGTTCATCCCTTCAAGTTCAGTCTGTGTGTGTCCTGAAGTGAGTCTCTTGTAGGTAGCATATAGATGGGTCTTATTTTTATGTATCCCTTCAGCCACTCTATGTCTTTTGATTGGAAAGTTTAGTCCATTTACATTTGAAGTAACTATATGTAAGTAATTATTGCCATTTTGTTGATTGTTTTCTGGCTGTTTTTGTAATTCCTCTATGTTTCTCTCTCTTTTCTCTCTTACCTTGTGGTTTGATGGCTCTCTTTAGTGTTTTGTTTAGATTCTCTTCTCATTTTCTTTTGTGTATGTGTGTGTGTGTGTGTGTGTTTTCAAAGATTTTATTCATTCATTTGAGAGAGAGGGAGTCAGAGAGAGCACAAGCAGGGAGAGAGGGAGAGGGAGAAGCAGGCTCCCTGCTGAGCAGGGAGCCCAATGTGGGGCTCGATCCCAGGACCCCAGGATCATGACTTGAGCCTAAGGCAGATGCTTAACTAACTGAGCCACCTAGGCACCTCTTTGTGTTTTTATGGTAAGTTTTTGCTTTGTGGCTTGCCATAAAGTTCACATGTAAGTTCCTATGTATATAATGGTCTGTTTTGAGTTAATAGCAACATTCCAAAACTTTACATTTCTTCTACCCCTGCCATTTTATGTTTTTGATGTCACATTTTACGTCTTTTAATTTTATGCATTCTTTAATTCTTGTAGTTTCAGTTAACTGTATTATTTTTGTCTTTAAACCTTCATAGTTGCTTTATAAGTGATTGATTCACTACTTTTACTATATGCTTACCTTTTCCAGGAGGATTTCATATATATTTCCTTGTTATTAATTAGTGCCATTTCTTTTCAGTATAGAGAAGTCCCTTTAACATTTATTGTGATGCTGGGTCAGTGGTGATGAGTTCCTTTATAGCTTTTGCTTATCTGGAAAACTCTTAATCTCACCCTCAATTTTTTTTTTTTTTTTTAAGTAGGCTCCACACTGAGTGCAGAGCCCAATGTGGGGCCCGAACCCATGAACCCAAGATCAAGACCTGAGCCTAGATCAAGAGTCGGACACTCAACCAGCTGAACTACCTAGGATCCCCTCTCCCTCAATTTTGAATAACTTGCTGAGAATTCTTGGTGAATTTTTTTTCCTTTCAGCACTTGAATATGTTATGCCACCCTCTTCTGGATTGCAAGATTTCTGTTGAAAAATCTGCTGGCATACTTATGGGGTTTCTCTTGCTGCTTTTAAGATTCTCTCTTTAACTTTTATAATTTTAATTATTATTAAAATTACCATTTTAATTCTAGTGTCTCTTTTTGTGGATCTCTTTGTTTCATTTTGTTCAGGACTTTCTGTGCTTCTTAAACCTGGATTTCTTCCCCAGATTAAAAAAGTTTTCAACTATTATTTCTTCAAATAAGTTTTCTGGCCTTTTTTCTCTATCTTCCCTTTCTGGAATCTCGATAAGGCAAACATTATTCCACTTGATGTCTCAGAGGTCCCTTAAATTATCTTCATTCTCTACAATTCTTTTTTCTTTTTGCTCTTCTGCTCAGGTGACTTCTATTGCTTTCTCTTCTAGCTTGCTGATCAGATTTTTGGCTTCATCCAGTCTGCTCTTGAACCCCTTCAGTATACTTTTCAGTTTAGTTATTGTATTCTTCAGCTCTGTAACTACTCTTTAGAACTTTCTTATATTTACTGTCTCTTTGTTGAGGATTTCCATATTCATCCATTCTTCTGAGTTCACTGAGTATCTTTATGACTATTACTTTAAACTCCTTATCACATAGGTTGCTTATGTCTGTTTCATTAATATTTTTCTCTGATATTTTATCTTGTTTTTTTTGTTTGAAACATAATGTTTTGTTGAAACACTTTGTCTTATTCTCTGTGTTTGTTTGTATGTATTAGTTAAATTCACTACCCCTTCCAATATTGGAAGAACGTCTTTGGGCAGGAGAGGTCATGTGGAACCCAGATATGCAATCCCCTCTGACCACCGGAACTAGGCGCTCAAGGATTATCCTCAATATGGACTGCACACACCATCTGCTGTGGCAGGGTTGTATCTGTGGTATGGGGGTGGGTGGGATTGGCCCTTGGTCTGGCTGTGACATGTGGTTTTGCTCTGATGGTGTGTGGGATTCTCACCTGAGCATGCCCACCAGCTCTAATAGGTTAGAGGGATAGTTCCAAAATGGTGCCCACCAGCACCAAACTTAGCAAGGTAGGAAGAGGTCATATATATAGTGGCTTCCATTGTCTCTGTCTCTATATAAGGTCCCAACACTTTCCTGCCTCTCTGGGAAGTGCTTTAAGATTAGTAAGTTGGTTTCCTTCACATACGATCTAGGAACTTTTCAAATTCATGTTTTTGTGCTGGGTCCCAGGGCAAGCAAATCTGTGCATGAGTCCTTAAGAGTGGGTTCTCCATTCCCTTCAGTTTTATAGTTATCCTGGATATAATCCTCATTGGCTTTCAAAGTCTGGTATTTAGGGGTCTCATATCTCTCATGCAGGGCCTAAGGGTTGGAAGCCTGACGTGGAGCACAGACCCCTCACTTCTTAGGAAAAAGTTCTGTACTTTTGAGACCCTTCCTGATTGTGGATCCCAGCACTTATGGTGGAGTCTTTTTTGGCAAGGCAGGGTCTTTGCTTCTCCTATCTCAGTGCTGTCCTTTTTGTCCTTTGTTGTGGAGGCTCTGGTCATCCAATTTGCTGGTCTTTTTCAGAGGAAATTATTATTGTATATTTGTTGGGTCCATGGAAGGGAGTGAGTTCACATCTTATGACACCATCTTGAACCTAACTGCACCCTCTCTTATTTTTATTGCCAGCCATAGCTTGCTTTCTTACAAGCTCAAAAGGCTTAGATATAGTTGCTGTGCAAGGTGCCTGAAAGGGAAAATGTCTTTGCTGATGGATTATGCCCTGATCATGGCACTCTGGCAGATATTTCTTCCTGGGAATAGAGCAAAGCATTTTCTATTTCATAAATTAAGATAAATCATTCCCTCACCATTTGTCTATAGCTGTATCAGACCGTGCCAAACAGCTTTATTGTTTGAATTGTTAGATTTCCAAGCTTATACAAAATCCAAGTTTTATTAATAGCACATAATTACCACATGCTTCAATTTTCTATAAACACAGAAATTCAGTAATTAGCTTTAGAATTATATTACAATATGAAAGTAGAACCACAATGGCTATAAATGCCATTGTGTGTTACATTTCTAAAAATAAAAAAATAAAATGTTCATTATCTTGTCAATGATTCAACTCCACACAAAGCACTCAGTGGAATTGCCCAGTATTCATTCAACTGCTTTGTGTCAGCTCTAGGGACATTAGTAGCAAAGGACATGAGATCACTATGAAGGCCAATAAACAAGGGCCTCATCTTCCTGCCTCACAGAATGGCATTTTTAGCATCTAGATGAGCCATGGCATGTATTATTATGTTATTATTGCTTCCTTTCCCCAAATGAAATTGAATCACTGTAGAATCACTTCTCAAGAAGGAAACTCCCTCTCTATCAGTGAGCTACTTCTTGTTAAGACAAATGCATTAACTTGCTTTGATCACTAAGGGGCCATCAGCTACATTCTGGGAAAGCAAGAGAAGGGAGCTCTATGAAAAGCTGTCAACTGGACAGAATACTTAGCCTCTGACTGACAGCTCAGCAGGCCATTCCATACACCTGGAATGCAAGAATTTACTGTTGACATCTTTGCATGATTTTGGATTCTTCTCCTTTAAACAAATGGAAATTTTGGTCCCTAGCCCAGTGGGTGAGCTGTGATGGTGTATAGATTCAACTTTCTCCCTTCCCAAGGAAGCACACTGTTTTCATTTCCATGGAGACACAATGTGGTAGAGTGGGATAAAAAGAGGCTTCGGAGCCTGTGACTACTGGAAATTCTGCTAACATTCTACTGCAGGATTTAGACTCCTTACCTTCTGTTGCCTCAATTTTCTGAGATTTCTAAAATCTGAATCTGAAAGACAAAAGCTGAATCTGAAAGAGAAAAATCTCAACTTTTATAGCCCTTAAGAGTATTAACTGGAGGAATACTGGAAGTCTATTTAGGGTTACTTCCCACTTACCTTTCAGTGTTCTCGATGTCTGTGGAAACCTGCCAGGAATGTTGCTGAATATCTACAGGGGATGATGAGGAGTCCTCTAGAGCAGGTGTTTCAGTACTCTCCTCAATTTTGCAATCCAAACTCTTGGTTCCCCCACCAGGCTCCTTTCCTAAGTTGGGGGTGGTGGTGGGGGTGTTGGTAAAGAGAAAAAGACAAGAAATCATAAATTCAAGTTCTTTAGCCAAGATATCATTGCAAGGATTGTCTGTGCTTTGAGTCAGAGGCTCCATTAACCCCAGTTACTTTCTGAATACTAAATACAATACTAATTCAGTTGTTTCTGAATAACATGAATATAGATATCTCTATCTCTAGCTATATAAATATATGTATTTGTGTGTCTAGCATGTTTCACAAGATAGTTTGTAGATCCCAGTTTGTAGATACCCAAGATCAAGGTAAAAGTCAGTCTTTGATGGAGTACGGGGACTCTATAATCCATTCTTAGTGAGCTTGAGAGGGGAGTTTCAGCCTATGAAATCGAGCTGCTTTTTTGTTCTTTGATTCAAGGGCAACTAAGACGGCCAGGAGCAGGTGACACCCAGCAGGAAGAATGGGAGCTCCTGCCCTTCTCTCTGACTCTGACACTGTCTTGGATTCATATCCCTTAAACAAATAGAAGTTTTGGGACCCAGTATGTGGAAAGAAGTATTATCTTAGAATGTAGGAAACAGGAGATTGTGGACTTGCCTTCCATTTCCTTGGCTTTCCAACCTCCTTCCGTTTATCCTTCTATGAGGAAACAGTTCAGCCTCAAGATCCAGACTGGCTCTGCTGGGACCATAAAGTGCCATCGACTAAAGTGCCATGTACTTACTGGGTAGCCATCCACAGCAGTGCACTGCCAGTCCAGGACTTGCATTTACCATGCCTCATCTCAAGTGAATAAATCAGTACTTTCCAGAAACAACTCTCGAAATTGGTTCAGTAATAAATTCATATGAAAATAAATGGGAGTTATATTCTATGGCCCAGCTATCGTCTGTTAACATCTTTTATTTAGGGGCGCCTGGGTGGCTCAGTCGTTAAGCGTCTGCCTTCGGCTCAGGTCATGGTCCCAAGGTCCTGGGATCGAGCCCCGCATTGGGCTCCCTGCTCGGCGGGAAGCCTGCTTCTCCCTCTCCCACTCCCCCTGCTTGTGTTCCCTCTCTTGCTGTGTCTCTCTCTGTCAAATAAATAAAAAAAAAATAAAAAAAAAACCCATCTTTTATTTGGCCTTGAACATTGTCATTTGCAAGGGTGTGTCCTGGTATCATAGGAATGGCTTATGAAGCGGGAGATCTGAGTTTTATCAGTTGTTCATTCACTCTTTGATTCATTTATTCACTTACAAACATTTCCCGAGTGTTAGCCAAGTATCAGGTACTGGGCTTGATGCTAGATTGTTTCTTTTACGCTTTTATTCAGTGTTATTTGTAGTATGTAGCTGCAGCTGTAGAGGAGTTGTTAAGAATATGTGATAGCCCATATCATTGAATATTCATGAGATAGCAGCTACACCAGGTTACCTCTTAGCTCAGTTTCCCTAATCTTGATGTGTGTTTTGCATGGTTAAAAAAAAACAATATAGGGGCGCCTGCATGGCTCAGTCGGTCAAGCATCTGCCTTTGCTCAGGTCATGATCTCAGAGTCCTGGGGTCGAGCCCCGCATTGTGCTCCCTGCTCGGTGGCGAATGGGCTGCTCCCTCTCCCTCTCCCTCTACTCTTCCCAGCCACTCGTGCTCTCTCTCTTCTCTCAAATAAATTAATAAAATCTTAAAAAAAACTCAATATAAACAGAAAAATTAAAGACACTTGTGAACAGGATGGTAAAATCTAATAGGAAGATTTCCCCTTGGATTCCTGACTGAAGGAGACTAGCAAAAATCTCATCCCTGTCATTTCTAACCTATATGGCAGCAACACGAGGAAAAAGAGACAAGCGATTAAGTGGTTATTAACTGTACGCCATTCATCAACCTATAGTAGAAATGGACCTCTGAATTTTCAGCCAAAGCACAAACATAAGTTTACTGATGAGAACTTTTGATCCTTTTGTGTGTACTTTATGCTCATTGCTCCTGAGTGATGGAATTGCTTTTCCAATTTTATGGTATACTGTTGGGGTGAAATTTAATTAAGCACGTAATTTAGCATATTACCATTTCACAGTTGGAGGGCACTGACCTCTTAAAAGCAATTGCATCGTGCTTCCTGGGAGAGTGCAACAAATACAGTCCATCTGCCACCCCCCCCCCCGCTGAGCAGGGTCCGCCTTAGGATGCAGTTCCACAGGGGTGGCTAAGATCTGAGAGAGAAGCAAAAGGCGGGGGTGGGGGGGTGGGGGGCTCCTTAAACCCAGTCCTCTGCTGCTCAGAACTCTGAAGGATTGGGCCATCTGAAAGCCCACATGGTTCCCGTGGTCCTCCTGTGGAGTAGAAATGCCTTGGGGGAACACAGTATGGTTTGGGCAGTAAAAGGGAAAGGAAGAAGATACACTTATGGGCTTATGGGCTTTGCTTGGCTTGGGGCCACCGTAGCCCCTGTCCTGTGGTCAGAGCTTTCATTCGGATGAGGACAGGGGAGGACACACTCTTTCTCTGAGTCCTCTCTCTACCTCCCTATATATATATATATATATATATATATATATATATATATATATATATACACTTTTTACACGAAAAGGCATAAATAAAATCCAATCCACAATCAGTGTGTTTATACTTACTGCCTGTAATACTTCCATAATACTTACATAAGACAAAGATCATTCTATAACCTTTTCAAAGTAAAATAACTGTTCATATATTCCCAAAACACACCTGTGAGCTTGTAATGCCAAGTCATCTCCTGCTTCTCCTCATTTCTCAGTGACTAGTTCTAACTCTGCTAATATAGATGAACAAAAATAAAAACCTTGGATGCTGGGCTTGCAGTATAGTGCTATCAGCTCACACAATCTCTGCAGAATTTTGATCATATTGTATCTTCTCTGGCTGAAACATCTTAAAAAGACAGAAGGGATCAGTATGAATTTAAGGGGTTTTCAATTCCAGAGTATTTGTGGGGTCAAGTTCACTCTTCACGTAGATAATAATTGCTTTCATGTACTCCGTGCATCCCTTCCCAGTACAGAGTCTGTTTATTGCCTTCATGGTACTCGTCTCTTAGAAATTATCTTGCTTATGTATTTGTTAACAAATTAAATACATTTTTAATAGTATATAAATTTGAATATGCTTCTTTCTTGTAGCTCTTTCATATCTCTAATCCTGTGTATTCATGGCTCCTGATTTCTTTGTATACCATCTCTTGAGTTCCACATCTTTAGCTTTCTTGGATTCAGTTTTGTTGCAGCATATCCTCGACTAATTATTTCAGAGCATATCTGTGGAATGCAAAATTTTTTACTCTTTAAGTAACCGAAAATACTTTTTTCTTCTCTCTTTCTCTCTCTTTGTGCTCACGCTTAAATTTTAATTGGCTGGATGTAGAAATCTATCTTCAAAGTAAGTTTCTCTCAAACTTGGAAGATACTATGTCCTTATCTTAATGTCCATATCCAGAGTGATTTGTATGTAGCCTGTTTATGGCTCTCTGAAAAATTTTTAGGGTATTATCTTTAAATTTTTAATTATTGAGATGGCTCCCTAAATAGTGTAAGTGTAGCTTCTCTTTATGTTAATCTTTGTTGTCATTTGCAATCTCTCATCTCCTTTTTTTTATTTTGAAAATTTGCAAACCTACTGTAAACTTGCAATAATACAATGGTCACCCAGATATTCTTGTTTTACCAACTGTTAACATTTAGCTATATTTTCCTTTATTTCTCTCTCTGTATCTCTCTATATGTATGTATATGTATATAGGTTTCATATATAGAGATTATATGTCTTATATATAATTTATATATATAAAACTATATATTTAAATATAATTTTAATGACCCATTTAAGAGTAAGTTGCAGTCATTAATGGCACTTTATTTTAAATACTCCAGCATATATCTCCTAAAGAACAAGTATGTTTTCCTCCATAAACTCAAAATAATGATCACGCCAAAAAAAATATTTAACTTGGATTAAATATGATTCAATACAGTTTGATACAATACTATTATTTAATATATAGATTATATTCACATTTCCCCAATTGTTTCAATAATGGTTTTTTCTAGCTTTTTTTTAATTGAAGGCTCCGGTTAAGGATTGTGCACTGCATTTGGTTGTCCTTTTTGTTTATTCTCCTTTTATGTAGAACAGCACCCTTGTCTTTTTGTCTTTCACGTCATTAATATTTTTGGCAGGCGAGAATTCTACCACTGAACCACCAATGCATTAATATTTTTGAATGAAGAGTTCAGGCCAGTTGTTTTAGAGAGAGTCTTTCAGTTTGGATTCGTTTTCTTGTTTCTGCATGCGTAGGTTCAGCATAAACATTTTTCGGCAAGCAATTTATAGAAGTGATATTGTATCTTTCTTAGTGCAGTGCATCAGAAAGCTCATAAATCACTTTGTCCCATTATTGTTAGTTAAGTATTATTGATTGCTTGGTTTCTGCCAAAAGCTTTCATTCCAATGGGAAAAAGGGATCCACCATTATAGATGTACCCTTTTCCCTTAGTGGTTACTAAGTACTCTATGGAGTGATTCATTGAGATGTTATGGCATTTTCAATTTAAGTATTTCTTTCTTTTAGGTTTGGGAAAAGTTTTTCTATTTTTCTTGGTTATCTACTTCTCTGTTCTCTCCATTCTTTCAGAATTCCTCTTTCTTATTGGAGTCTCTGGAACCATCCTATATGTTTCTTTTCTTTCTTTTTTTTTTTTAAGATTTTATTATTTATTTATTTATTTGCCAGAGAAAGAGAGAGAGAGAGAGCACAAGCAGGGGGAGTGGCAGGCAGAGGGTGAAGTAAGCTCCCTGCTGAGCAAGGAGCCCGACACGGGACTTGATTCCAGGACCCCAGGATCATGACCCTAGCCGAAGACAGACACCCAATGACTGAGCCACCCATCCTATATGTTTCTTAACTATTCCCTATACTCCACATTTATTTTGGAGGTTGAATTCTGGGAGAATACCTTGACTTGATCTTATAGTTCACTATTTTAGGGTCTAAGCATATTCATTATAATAATTGTTAAGAACTGTGAAGGGTCCGAGATTTTACTCTACCTGTGAGTTAGCCTGCCACAGTCTCATGGATCGTGGAAGAAGACTTGAGACTTCTCAGTCAGAGACAGAAACAGTTCATTACTCACAGAACAGCAGTGGCCAGACTATAAGCATTTGTGTTGGTTTCTTGAGTCCTAATTCCCACAGGGAGACACAGAAAGGGCCAGATCACTACCTGTGGAACATAGGGCCGTGTGACAGGAGAGGAACCCTGAGCTTGGGGATCCTGTCTTCTATAAGCATGTCTGTCCTTTGCCCCAGAGGGAAACATTTTCATTATACTGAATAGTCAGTATGCCCTGCTCTGGAGACAGACATTATCTCTATTTTCCAAGGCATTTACTAAATAAATATACTTGAAAAGATACTATAAAACAAAGGGCAGTCAATGCCTCACTGTGCAAGATGTACAGAAATGCAAGAGACTGGAGGGTTGGCTCCCAATACCAATTAACCCATCTATTTAGTTTTTATTTGATTGATAACATTTTTATCCCCAACAAATCTGGCTGCATCCTTTTTGTTACAGACTATTATTGTTTTATGGGTATGGTAAACTCATAAATCCCTCTAAGATTATCAACTACATATATTTTAAATTCTTCATCTGTTCCCACTTTAAAATTTGTTCTTCAAGAATTAGTTGTTGCATTTGGCATCCCCTTTCTGGCGTGTTGGCTTTTTTATTATTTTTTAAAAATTTGACATCCCTGGATGTCTATCCAGATTTATCTATGAGGATCTCTGTTTGCCTATCATTCTGATTATAGTGTCTTCCTTCTGGTTATTGAGGAGAAGGGACAGGATGTGTGGCTGCAAAATGTGTGTTTCAAGCTTGTCTTCCGGGTGTTTGTCATCTCCAGTGATAAGTTACCTGGGCACTTGGCCTGGTTTTTGGGCCCCCTGTCTACTCAGAGTTTCCTGTTTAAAACTCCTACCACAGCGACATACACTGAGCAATTTAGCCTGGGAAAAACACTGGAGTAATGTGCTCACTTTCTTTTTCTTCTACTGCTGTCTTTATGGAGGCGCAGAGTTATTTCACACTCTGCTCCGCTGTCCCGTCCTGACAAGTCACACCAGATGTCCTCCTGGGGCGAGGAGCAGTGATGGTCTCTATTGCTCAGTGTGGGGCAGCCCAGCTTTTTCTGAATGCAATTTCAAACCTAATTTCCCTGACAACAGTCCCAGAAATCCTTCCTGTGATTTGCATTTGTTGATTCCAACTTCAAAGTATTTCTGGAATTGATTTTATTTTTGCAGTAATTTTCTCCTGCTTGAATTTCTTTTGTTTCTTTTTGAGTGTCTTATCAGCTATGGTTTCTCCTGTTCATTTATATCCACCAATCCATTCCCAATAGCTTTGGAGTTTTGCGAAATTCTCCAAAATTTCTGGTTTGTGGAGGGCATCCTTCCTTGTTTTTCAGGGGCATAGAAGACTATACTCTTTAGCTGATCTCTATTTTCTTTTCCTCTTACAGTTAGGAGGGGCCACATGACAGAGCTACGGCCAGTGGATTGTAAGTAGGAGTGATGTATGCCGCTTCCAAATTGGCTCCTAAAAATCTTCCCATGTGATTCCACTTGCTTTCTTTTCTCCTTCTGACCTTTGAATGGATGTGGATAATGGAGAGAGCAACACTGCCCAGCCATCCCAGCTCTGGCATTGGACTATGATGTGGATAAATAATGAACTCTTATTGTTCTAATCTGTCAAGATTTGGTGTTGTTTCATGCAGTAGTTACTCTACCCTGACAAATCTAAGAAATAATATGGATTTTTTTTCATTATATCTTCTTCTGTTATTTCAATGGATTTTTGTACGAGGGGAAATACAGGAATGAGTTCAGTCTCATATCTCTGGACAAGATTTTCCACCAATTAAACTCCTCTTTTGGTGACAGATGCAGAATGAAAGCTGTTCATTCATTCGTTCAGTAGTTATTAATTGGAACTCTCCTCTAGGCACTATGCTAAATTCTGAGGATACAGAGGTGAACACACTCAAGGAGATCAAATCTAGAGAGGACAACAGACAAGAAACCAGGTAACTACCCCTCCATGTAAAAGGTGTTAAAATCTGTGCCATGGAGATGTGTGGAGGACATACTGAGTGTGTATCAGCCCAGCATTGGAGGGCCACAAAAGGGTTCCTGTAGGAAGTCCCATCTCAGTTCTGACCCAGAAACTAGGCCAGATGAAAGGGATGGATGTGAAATGGATAATATGTTCCAGGTACAAGGAGCAACTGAAAAGAAGGTGCAAGTTCAGGTATCTACAAGTAGTTCAAAATGCCTGGAGAGTGGCACGGTAAGGTATGGGGGAGCTGGTGAGGTGGGGGTTGCTACTGAAAGAGGAGGCTGGAAAAATTAGGGTCAGTTCATACATATTCTTCTGAGCTACATTCACGAGTCAGCAGAGGAGTGCTCCACAACCCTGGACAGTGGCCAACTGGAGTTATCTGTAGCTCCCTGCTTTGACCAGGTGTCCTCAGAGTGGAGTACCAGTTCTCTAACATCAGGTGGGCTCTCTGCCCTGCTCTCAGGAAAGGGACCAACCAGCTTGCAAATGGTAACTTCAAGTCAATGTTTTACTTTACCCAAGAGAGTGAATATGCATTTAAAATAATTTCTGATTATGAAATGAAAAACTTTGGCCCCTGAAAAATCAATTTCAGGCTTCAGTGAACAAATATTTGCTCAAGTTGGGGACAGAGGTAGGGGAGAGAGTCCGTACGGTACCTTGAAATCATACTAAGCTGGCTTCATCACTGTTAAGAACTAAGACATCAAAAAGTTGGCCACTTTCCTCAGGGCCTTGCAAAGCTTTTTGCCTTTAGCTCCTTTGGGATTTCCATGTATTTTTAGCTTGTTTATGGATAATATAATAGGCATGTTTGAGGAAAAGTTAAGGGAAACCACCCATGAAGCACATACCAGTTTGGAAAGCTGGTTATTCTTATATTCGTGAGAAATGGTCAGTTGTTTGGGAGAAATAAAAACACATCTGATTGTGGGGCAGCCTCAAGAGTTCAATAGAGCACCCTCCACCGCAATCCTAGGCATTGTCCCTGGCAGATGGGGGTGGGGTCCTTTATTTATAGTGAGAGTTTCTTTATCACACTCGACTTTGACTTTCATCCTCCTGATTTCTTATTTCTCCCACCCTTTTTCTTCTCTATCCATATTTTCCTCAATTCCTTTTCCATTTCTCCCTTCCATTCCTTCTTGCTTTCCTGCCCATCTTCAGTCCACCAGTGACACTGGGAAGCACTGTTCCAGACAGTGTCTCTTTGGAGGCCCTGAGTTTGACCTCTGGTGTCTAGCAAGGTCAATATTATCCATTTTCGTAAATTTCCCCAGGAATCAAAACAAACCAAACCAGTCTTGTCTGAGCTAATATTATACCACTGCACTATCATTTCCTTGATGATAGGGACAAATTTCCTATGTTCTTTGTACTCCTGACATGGAGTATCTGCTATGCTCAGGGAAGGCTTTTACAACAGTTTCATCCCGATGGTGAACAAGATGAACACGGTATACATGAGATGCATGTATGGAACCTTATCTAGATAGTTCTTCTCACTTTCAAGCATTTCCATAACTGGTAGATGCACTGTGAGAAAAATGGAGGAAATGGAGGCTGTTTGTGGGGTATTCCACCTTTACTCCTGTGTTTCTAAAAAGCATGTGATTTACATAGAAATAAGTTATATTAATTCAGTCAGTTGCTTACCTGTATTAAAAAGTAGTTTCAAAGGCTTTTCTACACTGTGGTAGGAAGATACTCACAGTGCCATAAAACACATAGTGGAAAATAAAAATGTTATCATCAGCAGAGCCCCTTTCTTACCCATGTACTGGAAAATAAACATTTTCCAATTCAGAAGAGATACAGAACCCTCCTCCTTTCCCCACAGTCCTTCTCTGTGCTCCTTACAGTGCTGTAGTCCTAGCACCGCCCCCCAGAGTGTCAGCCATCTTGGCGGCTCCACGTAGCCGTGTGAGAAAGCAGAAGCACAAGGCACCCCCTCCCCCGCCCCCGTAGCACAGGACAAGAGCAGATAAGGAGATGCATTTGGAGGAGGTCTCTACGAGGCTTTTCCTGCTCAATTTCTGGCCCCCCTAAAGTAGAGCAAAACAATGCACAAGACATATTTACTGTATAATTAATTAATTCCAACTTTCCCATAATGGGTATCGTGGCTGAATCATGCTGCCTTTGGATCACAAAAATGCTATGTTTTATTTTATTTTATTTTATTTTACTAAATATAGTCATTTCTTTGTCAGAATTCTTCACCCAAAGTAAAATATTTTATAAATCATTAAATGTTCTATGGAGTTAACTTTCCCTCTCGTCTTAGAACTAACTCTCCAACTTAGTGTTATTTTGGTAAGAAATTAAATACATAATGGATTTTAGCCATTAAACATGGTATTTTGAAATATTGTACACTAATCATTAAATAAGTCAAATCTGTGGAAAAAATTCAACTAATCACACGACTGTTTTTTCTTTCTTCATTTGATAGGTTCTCTTGCCCTTTTCCAATGTAGCTTAATGGGAAATGGTCTGGTGTGGTAGGACAGTCAGAACTCTGCCACGGGATTCATGTGCTATGGGACCTTGGGCCAGTTCTCTCCTTCGGCTTTGGGGGAAATAACAGTTGAGGATAAAATGAGGTAGCAGGTATGAAGCACCTGGCTGTAGAAAGTACACAGTGAGTGGAAGCTATTGTTACTGCTGTCATCCTAGTCCTCAACTGACATCTACTTTGACAAAGTGTGGTTAATATGGTGCCCTACTCACTGTTTGGCATATGAAGACATGCAGAGAGAGTAATAGATGGTACTAGATGACCCTAGTTGTAGATTCCAGAAGGTGGTTATGTTTATATTCTTCAAACAGTCCAAGTTTGTCCTAGGCTTGCATTCTTTGCATCAGACACCAGAGTTTATGAGGTTGTTCCCTTCTTGTCATTCAAATCTTAGATTAAATGGTATCTCTTCACAGAGCTTTGACCATCCCTTCTGGGTTAGCCACCCAGTCACTTTCTAGGATTTCACCCATTCTGTTTTAATTGAGACATTACTGACATTACACTTATTAGTATTTGGGATTTTTAGAACATTTGGATTTTTTTTTTCCTTTCTTTCTTTCTTTCTTTCTTTCTTTCTTTCTTTCTTTCTTTCTTTCTTTCTTTTCTTTTCTTTCTTTCTTTCTTTCTTTCTTATTTCTCTGCATTAGATTATATACTCCACAATAACCGGGATCTCTTCAGCCTTGATCATTAAAGTCCCCTAGCACCTAGAACAGCAGCTTAGATATGATAGCTGCTCATTAAATTTTTGTTCAAAGAATGAATACATGTTTCCACACAGAATTTGAATCATAGTCTGTTTTAAGATTCATTCTGCTTCATTTCTTCTAACCTGCTGTTCTATTTTAGTATCAATTGCCTCATTACTTTGGAAAATAAAGCCTTTATTTGTGGCTGTATTCTGTTTTTATGTTGCTTGTTTCTTTTATTGGTGTGGGTTATTTCCTTTCCATTTCTTAATAGGAGGCTTGAATACTTTGGAGTCTTTATTGCTCATATTCTATTCTTTGTCTTGAGTGCATCCTGTATTTTGCTGGATAGTAGTTCATTAATTTCTCATTATAGCATCTTGAGCTCTCAGCTTCCACTAGATTTTGAATTAAGATTTTTCAACTTTTAACATTCCTCTGTCCTTTCCCTTTGTGATTACAATACCCTCCGAGGACTTGGGGACAATTTTGATGTAAGCTGGGGCCGAGAGGTGGAGCAGGGTCAGAGAGGGCCACTGACGGGGCAAGGTGAGACAAAAACACAGATGGAAAGCTCAAGTTCACACGTGAAGGGGAGCTGCATTAGAGTGTTCTATGGTCTCTGCTCCTTTGAAAATGGCTATGTTGCCAAAATGGATTGAGTGGGGAGAGAACGGGAGACAAGAAAGCCATGGTCAAAATAGCAGGGTCATTCGATTCCTTTAGAAATCTGGCTCCACTTTCTGCCAACAGAGGGAATGAGACCTGCAATCTCATTTCCTCGGGAGGCAGGCAACAGGCACTGATGGTCAATGCGATACATGAACTCACTTATGGAAAAAGATTGCCTACCTAAGTGTGAAGAAGAGAGAGCAACTGTTTTGCACTATAAACATAGAAATTACACTCTGTCAAGCAGTGGTCCAATCTATAACTTTAAGTGTTAGAATATGAAGCTACAAAATGACTAAAATTATTCCCATCTGTCATCTTCTCGAAACAAACAATTCTTCAGAACCACATGCTACGTGGTACAACCCAATGCCTTCATTAAATCTGGATTTTACCTCGCATTACTGTAATTGACTTTAATTTTGTTGGCCATGAAGAAAAGCATTTTATTGCTGTTTTTCTTCTTTTCCTCCTCCACCACTCCCTCCTCCTCCTCTTCCTTCTTCTTTTTGGCAGTAGCATGATCTTATAAATTATAAAAGATTTCCAAGTAGACTGTACCAATGAGGCTTAATGAGACAGCAAAAATGCAGAAGCATGGTGCATGGAAAGAGCATGAAGCTCCACTGAAGATACTGTTAAGGACTAAGGATACTTATAATTGGCTTAATTGGGAGAGGAAAACAATCATCAGTACTAAATTCAAGCTCACTGAAGGAGCTTTAAAATGATTGGAGCCTTATTTTCCCAGAAAGAAACCATGCTCCTTACTCTTGCAGTGACTGTGTGTGCCCTTTTTCTCCAAAGGGTAAGCTCATGCCTACTCAATGGTAAAACTAAATGTGAAATGGTAAAACTCAATGGTAAAACTAAATGTGATTTCTAAAGGAATCGAATGACCCTGCTATTTGGACCATAGCTTTCCTCTCTCTCATTCTCTCCCCACTCAGTCCATTTAGTTTTACCATTGAGTAGGCATGAGCTTACCCTTTGGAGAAAAAGGGCACACACAGGACACATTTAGTTTTACCATTGATTACCACATTTACCAAGGACGTGGCTAATACCAAAGTCCAGTACTTGCTGGACTTTGGTGTTAGCCACGAGGTAACTAGAACTGAAAATAAATTAGAAGTCCACATAAATGTGAAACACTTTGGCTTCAGTATCTAATCTCAACCAAAACCAAAATTGGCCAGACTGGGTGACTGGGTTACAATTCCTTCCTTTTCCCTGATGGAAAAGCAATAGTGAAGTAGAGAGGAATGGCCAGCCTGTAACATGCACACAGAGTGAGAAGAAATGAGCTAACCTAGAAGTTATCCAAATACCATTTTTTATCATACTTAGAAGAGACATACCAGAAAGAAATTCTAAGCAGAAAGATACTGAGAGTGTCACAGACTAGAATGGGAGTCACTATTCCTGAGACTGAGGACTATTGATTTCCTGAATGAAGGGACTTAGTGAGATCTTCTAGACAGGCCACTCCCCTAGCTGGAGGCCACACCAGAGATACCACTGTGTTTGGATAGAGAATATGTTATCCCACATCTTAAAACTTGGTAAACAGATTTGTGTATATCTGGTGGAAGGGGACTGCCTCCTGCTGCCACCTCTACCACCTTGCCTGAAGTTTGGAATCACCTACACTTCAGGTGCCACTCCATTGCTCATTTAAAAGCTTTATGGGGCGCCTGGGGGTGCTCAGTTGGTGAAGCGTCTGCCTTCGGCTCAGGTCATGATCCTGGGGTCCTGGCATCGAGCCCTGCATTGGGCTCCTTGTTCAGTGGGGAGTCTGCTTCTCCCTCTCTCTTTGTCCCTCTTCCCCACTCGTGCTCTCTCTCTCTAAATAAAATCTTAAATAAAAGAAAAAAATAAAGGCTTTATATATTTTTCCTTAATCACACATCCTGACTCCATTTCTTAGTAAGTCCCACTGGCAGAGCCTTCTTCCCACCCCTTCCCCATTTCTTGTTCTCATGCAGTAAGACTGCTTAGGCTTGCTGATTCCCCTGTGTCTACTAGTCTGCATAGGGACTTTATGTTTCTAGGACAAGATGCATGTTATATCTCTTAATTTGCCCAACTCTTAAACACTCTCTTGTGCTGTGGTCTATGGATATATTTTCTCCTTTTTTTTTTTTTTTTAAAGATTTTATTTTTAAGTAATCTGTACATCCACAGTGGGGCTTGGACTTATAACCCTGGATCTAGACTGACATGCTCTACCGACCGAGCCAGCCAGGCTCCCCTGGACATATTTCTTCCAGTCATTTCTGGCAGTCCATGGTCATTGGAGTCAAGTGTTTCTATTCTTTTTAGTCAGGGCCTTCCAGATTGCTAGCAGCAGATGTAATATACTTATTGTGTATTAGCTGGAGCCTTCTGGACACAGGTTACTCTCCAGTTTCCGATGATACCAAAGAAAGAAAAAACAAAAACTAGTGACATCAGCTGACATTTTCTATGCTGTCCTAACGGGGGGAATATAAACTAGAGAACAAAGCCAGGAGTCGAAATCAATAACTATAGCATTAATCTCTTAGGTGTAATGAGGAAATTAATGGAGATAATAAAGAAATAGAGAAGTGTAATACAAAAATGGGACCAGAAAAATTAAAAATGATTTCTTTAATGGAACCATCCCTCTCCCAAGAGCTCGTATTTTATTTGGCATTCCAGAAATTTTCAGGGTATTTGTCTGGTGTGTATTTTCATACATGTTTTCTAGTGCCTTATTTTCTCTGGTTTAATGACATTTTCCTTGGGGCCTACTTTTAGTGACTTATTTCCATTTTCAATGTCATTTTTAAACTTTATTTTATTTTATTTTATTTTTTTAAAGATTTTATTTATTTATTCGACAGAGACAGAGACAGCGAGAGCAGGAACACAGCAGGGAGAGTGGGAGGGCGAGAAGCAGGCTTCCCGCTGAGCAGGGAGTCTGCTTCTCCCTCTGACCCTCCTCCCTCTCATACTCTCTGTCTCTCATTCTCTCTCTCTCAAAATAAATAAATAAAATCTTTAAAAAAAAAAAAAAGACTATTTTCTTTACAACTAGTTTGAAGATGTCGCACTAATAAGAAAATGTCCTTCTCCTCACTGCCTTACCTCTACGGGTTCTCAGACAGAGGTAACAATCCATAAGACAGTCAGCTCTTGGAGGGGTTTTCTGGAAACACAGGAGGCTTGCCAGGAGTAGATGGTATATACATACTTGAAAAGAGTAGAAAAGTATGGTTTGCTGATTATAGATGGAGATTAGAGAAGGTTATAAATGTATTCAGGTGAATAAACGTCTCCATGAATTATTCTTTTAATTTTTGTCAAGCAGCAAAAAAGTAAATTGAGGGGAGTTTCCGATTCAGTAGGTCTAGGGTGGGGCCGGTAATTTGCATTTCTTTTTTTTTTTTTTGAGATTTTATTTATTTATTTGAGAGAGAGAGAATGAGAGAGATCACATGAGAGTAGGGAGAGTCAGAGGGAGAAGTAGACTCCCCGCTGAGCAGGGAGCCTGATGTGGGACTCGATCCAGGGACTCCAGGATCATGACCTGAGCCGAAGGCAGTCGCTTAACCGACTGAGCCACCCAGGCGCCCTGCACTTTGCATTTCTTTTTTTTATTTTATTTTAAGATTTTATTTTATTTATTTGAGAGAGAGAATGAGATAGAGAGAGCATGAGAGGGGGGAGGGTCAGAGGGAGAAGCAGACTCCCTGCCGAGCAGGGAGTGATGCGGGACTCGATCCCGGGACTCCAGGATCATGACCTGAGCTGAAGGCAGTCGCTTAACCAAATGAGCCACCCAGGCACCCGGTAATTTGCATTTCTAACAAGGGATGCTGGTGCTGCCAGTGCAGAGGCCAGAGGCCGGCCTTTGGGAACCACAGCTAGACTTCAAGGTCATGTGAAGGGCTGGTGGAGAAAGCGTGAGCCATCACACACAGCTCTCGCTACTACTTTGGTGTTTTCTTTTCATCACCTTGGGTGATAAAGAAGAAAAAGCTGAGAATAAAGTTGAAAGCATATACTTAGGTGACTAGAGAATGGCAAGGTGAGGAATTGGAAGTTTTAATTTGTATTCATATGGTGGGGAGATTTCCTTTCGTTTCGAAAGGAAACAGCTCTCAATCCTCACTGTGTGGGTTTCAGAATCACCTGGAGTGCCCCCAGAGATTCTGATTCAGTAGGTCCTGGGCAGGATCCATGAGCCTGCATGTTTATTCAGCATCCTGGGTAATTTTGAAGCAGATTTTCTAAGGATTTGCACTTTAAGTAATACTGATTTTAGAAGAATAAAATAAGATGTCCAAGCGGAGCTTAATCATACATGTGGGAGCAATCAAAGACGTTATCAGGCAGATTCTTTTTAGAGTTGTACATAGAAGGCCGGGTGCTAGAGTAGAGAGAAGGGGGGAATTATTTTTAAAAGAAGAGGCAGGGAAGGAAGCAGATCAGAGACTGACAATGAGGACAGGAGGCTGTGAAGACCAAATGAGCTGATCAGTTAAGAGGTGATGCTTTTTTTTACTTGAGTGCTCAAGACCAAATACAATAAGGAAAAAACCTGGATGAGGGACTCCTTTTTCCTTTTTTTTTTTTTTTTAAATTTATTTTAGAGTGCAAGCATGAGCCGGGGCAGGGGGAGTGTGAGGGTAGGGGGAGAGGAGGAACAGAGCGGGGCGGAGAGGGGACAAACAGACTCTGTGCTGAGTGGGGCTCCTTGAGGGGCTTGATCCCAGCATCCTGAGTTTACGACCCTGAGATTATGACCTGAGCTGAAATCAAGTCGGAAGCTCAACTGAATGAGCCATCCCGGCACCCCTACCTTTTACTTCTAAATAGAGAGCTAGCAGAAAAGAGGCCATCTTTCAAAAGCCAATCATGGAAAGACAGAGTAGGAGTGGATGGCAGGAGAGCAGGAGGTACCCCGAGGAGTTAGAGTGAGAGTGGAGGTGGAGACAGTGGGTGTTACAGACATGTCATCAATGAGGGCGATTCCAGTGGCAACACGGCCATGAAATAAAATACTGTAATAGTAGCCAGTGCAGCCCTCAGAAAAAAACTATTTTGTTCTGTTCAACCATGATTAAAAAGAGTGAAAATACTACTCTGTGAGTTTATGTGAGAATGTGTGTGTGTGTGTGTGTGTGTGTGTGTGTGACAGAGATTGAGAGCAGACAGGGTAAGTGAAGACATTGGGCCAGGGACAACTTGTTGGAATGGCATCAGTGTATGTGAATATTCAATTTTCTGATCAGGCATCAGGAGTGTGTAGAAGCTCATCTCTCCAAACATGTTCACTTGCAGTAATAACAGAAGTCAAGAAGGAAACTGTTGAAAGTTCTGCCATTAGAAGGAAAAAGGAAAAAGAAATACTCATGTTTCCAGAAAATGTTCTCCTCACTCTGGAGCAGTGTAGCATAATCCTATTTTTAGTTCTGCCTTGTGCATATATCCATGAATACACAAGATTTGATTTTTTACAAGTACTTTGTCATGCCATTTACTTCCCCCCCAAATTCCACGCTCATATGATTTCAAATCTCTACTTTAACTGCTTCTTCCCTTGCAAGGTCCTGCTTTTTCCTTTCCTACTTGAACTTTATCTTCATAACCTAGCTCCACCCTTTCTATAAGATTTTCCCTGAATATTATAGGGCTTACTCTCTCAGGATTTAAATCACAGACAAGGATTACCTTCTACACATCATCCTATTTTTCTGAGCTCAAGCGACAAGTATTTGCATTCAGGAGCTTCCCAATAAATTACTATGCAATAAATGAGTAAAGAAAATATAGCTTGAATCCTCCACTAACAGAAACTTTTGGTTTCCTCCCCAGCATCTGTTCTAGTCCACCTGCTCCCATCATGTAATGGGCACTGGTTGGGTAGGGAGGACTCCTCCCTTAGCTCCAAGAATGGCCTTTGATTGCCTAAATCAATCGGTATAATTCTATCCCTCTGGCTAGAGTGACTGGTTCAAGTATAGACCCGAAATCCAACCTGGTCCAATCAGAATGAAGCTCAGGACATTTTCTAGGCTCCGGTGGGGAGAAATTCTCTTTATGGACCTTTTAGTATGCAGATATGATGACTGGAACTGTGAGAATCAGTTTGCTAATGTGGGGGAAAGCCAACACCCAGGAGAAGGCAGAGTATCATTCAGTGGGTGAGGTAAAAGACTGACAAAACCACGCTAAAGTCCCTGCCATCTCTGGATGGTTCAGCCATTTGAGCCAATATGTTCCTTCATAGTTTAAGTCAAGGAATGAGACTTTTCTGTTGCTCCTATGCCTCCCTGTTGTTGGTTGAGTTCCCCCTATTTTTAAATCTTTGAGACATAATATGTAATTTGTCTTCTTGCAGCCAAATTCAGTTAGGGAAAGAGCAGCGGTCTTGGATGGCATTTACCCCCAGTAAGATTGTTATATATATATACACATATATATATATATATATGTGTATATATCTATATTTTTTTTTTTTCGCTCTGTGCTGATTGTAACCAAAGCCATGTTCACAAGTGGTAAAATAATACATTTGAGAACAGTTTCTCCCACAGTTTCTGTTCAAGATGATTGGTGTTCTTCACACTTAGTACTGGTATAGACTTCTTTTATTAATTTGTATCAAATATTTCCTGAACATTTACATCCATTCCAATTGTGTGTAGGCAGGGTGCTTAGAGGCCTTTGGAAAAGGTAAGCTTTTGTTTAACATCAGTGCTTATGGTGGTATGCTAAAGGCAGATACCTTTTCGGTGAAACTGAAGAGACCCCAGCAGACATATGGATTTGAGCATCTCTGTTGTGTACATTTCCAAGCAGCACTGCAGCTGGATATAAAGCCGACAGATTTCTGGGTGGATCTCACCATCTTCCGGGCTGCAACAGAACGAAGGCGAAAAGCCGTGAGCATTTCTCAAGATTTCACTCCTCAGCCATTTGTCTCAGCTCTCGGGGGGGGGGGGGGGGCGCAGAATGCTCAATAAAGATTCCTTTAAGCCTTGACTCTAAAATATAGGACTTCCTGCTTTCATAGCAGTGACCGATGTCACAGTTCTTACATAAGCGTCTTCCTAACAGCTCTTAATTTTTTTTCTCCCTTCAGCAGCAGATTTCTGCTGGGAGCTTAAAATCATAAGTGTTTTAAGTAATTGAAAGTATCAGACATTTTCCTTTTACGTGTTGAAACAAATTTCCAAAATACATGTAAGTCTTAAGACTCTCCTAGCATGCAAGAAGAGATTAAAAACTCTTATTTTTAGAGAATCTAAGGAAGAGCTATTCAGTTACCAATTATGAGAGCTTTTTAATATTAAGGCCCTGGAATAATATGATTAGAGAGCCAATATATCAGTTATTTTGATCAAGGTCTTTTGTCTCAGTCTGAAGGATATTCCTTTATTGTTTGCTATGGTTAATTTATAAAAGGCCAACAGATTTTAATGAAAACATAAAAATTTTATGAAGAAGAAAAGTAATATAATTCTAATAAGTATGCTTAACAATCTAAAGCTAATTAATTACTGAACTTATGCTCTAAAATTTATTCGGAAGTCCTTGAGCCTTTCTCTATTGACTATGGTAAAATGTGTAAGTGGGGGGCACCTGGGTGGCTCAGTCAGTTAAGCGTCTACCTTCAGCTCAGGTCATGATCTGGGGGTCCTGGGATTGAGCCTTGCGTTGGGCTCCCTGCTCAGTGGGGAGTCTGCTTCTCCCTGTCCTCTACCTCTTCCCCCTCCCCCCCCCACGCTCGTGCTCTTTCTGTCTCTCTCAAATAAATAAATAAAATCTTTAAAAAAATGTATAAATGGGAATATGATAAAACATGGAGCGATCACTTTTATTTTTATTCAGGGAATAGTTAGTTGTCATTAAAACTCTTTATATGCCACTAAAATAGCATGTGTTGAATAAAGCAAACTACATAAAGGGGATAACATTTAGAGATACATTAGAAATGGAAGGGGCCTACAAGTGAGCTCTGTCACATGTCCTAATGTGTCATCTTCACTTCTATCCCCGTTCATTTAGAATGCAATGAAATCTGATTAAATAATGCAGCATTTGCATTTGATTCCTTTATAAAGTGGTCGCTGGCAAAATGTGAGGGGCAATTATCAGAAAAGAATGATGACTTGATTTTTATTTAAGCTCTGGACTCAGAGTATAAAGAATTTGCATTTACGCAGCACTTTACAATGATAATCAATCTTCATTTTCCATATTTATTTAGTAAATGAACCAGAGTTTATCTAACTATCTGGCTGATGTAACAGGAAAATGCACCATTTTTTGCCTCAGTAGTATCGATGCCTGCAAAGTTACTGTCTTTCCTGTGTCAGAACAAAGTGCCTCAAAAGAGCTTAGTGCAAAATCTGGCTTTCTCCGTTAGTTTCTCGTTTGTGTCTCATGGGTCCAGCCCTAGGCGAATGTTGGAAACAAGTGTCTCTTTTACCGAAGTCCCAGATAGTCTTTCAGAGCTTCCTCCCACAGGTGCCTTTCACCCTCCAGCTGCCCTCCTGCTCCCTGGGGTTCTTCCCCGCCCCCTGCACCGCACAGACTCAATGTCTCATTACTTCATCTCATCTTCAGCCTTTCTTTTTTTTTTTTTAAAGATTTTATTTATTTGACGGAGAGAGAGAGACAGTGAGAGAGGGAACACAAGCAGGGGGAGTGGGAGAAGGAGAAGCAGGCTTCCCACAGAGCAGGGAGCCCGATGCGGGGCTCGATCCCAGGACCCTGGGATCATGACCTGAGCCGAAGGCAGACGCTTAACGACTGAGCCACCCAGGCGCCCCTCATCTGCAGCCTTTCTAATGTCTCTGACTTTGTTCCATCCCTTCATGGTTCTGCTAGACGCTGGAGGGATAGTGGCCATTAATGGTTCATATAATAAAAAGTGATGTTCGTATATTTCCTGCTAATATGTTGCTTTTGATAGGAAAATCTGAAGATAAGTGTCTCATCCCTACGGCAGGCTAGAGGAAAAATATTTTAAGGCAGGCAGGTTTTTCCTGTGCTGCTACATCATCCCAAAATAGTTGCCTGTTTTCACCTGTGTATAACATTGGCCCTGGTGGCACATAGACACATTAAAAAAAAAGAAACCTATGATAAATCTGTGGTATATATTGCACATTTGATGTGTGGGACAATTAGTCACTGTCATATCATTTCAAGCCGTGGAATGTTCTTATTTTCAGAAGTACAAAATATCTGCCTAGTGGTTAGTTCCCAAAATATGCAAACTCATATATAGGTGACATTTTATGTAATTTCAACAAATGATTACCATATTAACATATCATAAGAACCAGTATATTTTTTTATCTTACAGCTAGGCAGTGAGCGATAAAGCTGTGTATTTAGTGCTCCCGAAAAAGGCAAGTCAGGACAGAGATTAAAATGTGTAATTCATAACATTCCCTCAGGTGCCATCTCCCTAACGCCTCTGTAACCAGGGGGATTCTCGAAACCGTGGAAGCGTTTTGCCCTTCCTAGATGTTACGGGAAGGAACTGAATAGGTGCCACCAGAACTATAATCTGCCCGACAAAAATTAATCAACACTAAGTTTGCATTATAAATCTGCCGGTTCACAAATTCTTACACATCCTTGCAGAGTATCCTTTAAACTGAAGTACGAAGAAAGAAGTTTGTTAAAGAGCAGTGGCAAAGTTAACATACCATTCATGTGAGTGTTTCATGAGCTGCCTTGACCAAGTTCCATTAGCTTTAAGACTTGTACAATTTGTTTCTCCCACTTCAGAGCTCTAAGCAGCATTACTGCTGCTGATCACTAAACGTTCCTTAAAAGACAGAATGTCCGATGACTTATAATATGTCTAATACTATAAGCAGTGGACTGAGATACATTTTTGATAAGCATTAAGATCATGCAGGTTATTTTCATAACGAATAAGCAATAAAGTTAGAGCAGGGAGAATGCGGCAAAAGCCAAGAAAACAGCAGTGTAAAAGCTTGAAAACTTTCTAAGGATCAATTAGAAGGCCTGAGGAAGAATTTGCATTAAGAAAGAATTAGGCCTATGACTTCCTCCGGCACCTGGAAGCAATTGAACCGGGAGATGACTTTACCACGTATTGCTTAAGCTTCGTCTAAATGGATTCACTCTTATTAATAACAAGTTTAGGTCTAAGAGAGTCACCGCTGTGGTGGTGCCCATTTAATTCAGTCAAAGGCATTTTACAGGTTAGTGACTAGGTTGTGCTTAGTTACTTATTTTTCTATTGAGCATAAGTCAAGAGCTCACCTGATCATTTTGATGAATTTGAAAGTCTTAGTATTAATGAAAAACATCCTAAAGATTAACTTCAATGACATTCAGTGACTTGGAGCTCAGGTTGAAGCCAAAATCATTTAAATTAACTGTCAAATAATGAATCTTTCAATCAACTCCTGAAGGAGGAGAATCAAGATTTAATGTCTTAATCACAATATAAATCACAATATTGCCCAAGATGTCCCTTGGTAATGCAAGTCTGGATATACTTGGTGGATATTCTTGTTTGGTAATTCAAAAAGTAATATGCTAAACACCCACCAGAATGGCTAAAATTAAAAAGCCTGAAAACGCCAAATGTTGCTGATGATATGGAGCAACAGAGACTCTGATACATTGTTGATGGGAGTTAAAACAGTGCAACCGCCTTGAAGAGGGTTCGGGAAGTTTCTTATGACAATAAACATATACCTACTTATGACCTGGCAATTCCATTTCTAGGTATTTAACAAGAGCAATGAAAACATATTCACAGCAAGATCTCTGTAAGACTGTTCTTAGTTTTATTTAGAATACCTAAAAACTGCAAATAGCCCAGGTGTCCGATTAGAGGAAAGTGGATAAAGAAACTAGTATATTCTTACAGTAGAGTAATGCTCAACATTTAAAAGGAGTAAACTCTTGATACACAAAACAACATGAATGAATCTCAAACACATGATCTTGAGTGAGAAAATCCTTACACCAAAGAGTAAATACTGTAGGACCCCATTTATATATAGTTCTAGAAGAGATGAAGTCAGTGATAAAGATTAAAATAGTAGTGAGGAGGGAATCTGGGAAGGGGCATGAGGAGAACAAAATTTCTGGGATGGGGATAATATTCCATATCTAGATGGAAGTTTGAGTTACATGGGTGTATACATTTGGCGAAACTTATTGGATGGTACACTTAAGATTTGTATATTTGATTATATGCAAATTCTACTTTAGAAAATAAGAACCATCAGCAAATACTGAATTCTAATTAATGATATGCAAGCCAAAGTACTTAGGGGTAAACTTTACCGATATCTGCAACTTCAGAAAAATAATATGGGTTGCTGGTTGGATAAAGGAATGGACAGACAGGGTGATATGCGGTAAAGTAAGTATAATAGAATGTTAATTGTAGAATCTAGGTGATGGGTATTTACTTGATGTCCAAGGATTTATAGTCCCCCAAATAATTACATGCCATAAATTGAACAAATCAACCAAGAAGCTTTACGACTAGTAATGTCAAGTTCCAGAGAGGACACACTAGGGATTTTGGTTAGGAAATGCTCTGGCCCTGCATCTGTCCCGTCTTTGGTCGAGGTTGCCAGATTTTGGTGTTCTATGCAGCTGCTACCAGCATTTTAAAAAACAGCAAAATGCTTGTTGTTTTGAAAGTCTGTGCCCAGTGTCATGGTTTGTATATTCAGTTGAAGGCAGCACGACATAAAAACAGGAGAGTGGGTCTGGAGTCAGAAAACTCAGCTCTAAATATAGACTGCTGCTTAGAACTGTGATCCTAGGAAAACCATGTTAACTTCTCTGAGACTCAGTTTCCTCAGCTGTGAAATAGGGGTAACGGCTATTCACGATTGACGTACCTCAAGGGGCTTGCAAGGATCAAGTGAGATCATGTGTGGGAAAATAAGTAAGAACTGGGAAGGACTGTTCGAAGTTGGCTGCCATCCATCTCAACACCTCAAAGTTGTGTTTACTTAGCTTTATGCTGGAGCGAAGTCTTTGGTTTTAAAAATGATCTGTTATTCTATAACATTCTTTATTTGCTCACAGTTCCCAAATATGGACTTTGCTTAAATAAACATGCCGTTAGGCTGAGAAAAAAAGGCGTGACCCCATTGACAATCCCCTCAGCATTTCACAGACTTGGGTGATGACAGATGAACACTTGGGGTTCGTCAGCTCCCGGAGACGGAAACCAGGACTCGTGCTTGCAGCAGATAGATCCCAGTTTCTCTTTTCAGAATCACTTCTGTTGCCAGCGATGAGGCGAAATGGCAAGGAAAGACTCAGGGAGCCAAACGGCATGAGGGAAGGGGATGATATCCTTTGCTTTATTTTTCAGGGCAAACCGCTAGAGAGGATGGGGATTAACTGACTTAGCCTAGGATAGCGAGCTCTAGGATGTCTCTGAGTGCCTCCAGTAGTTTCCTCTCAGATGGATTCCGCTTAACGACAGTATAGCCTGGGTCTGGGTCACATGCAGTGACAGATGCAGAGGCCTGCCTTCCTGTATTTTCTGTGAAAGAGACTTCTCAGGGTGGCTTTCATAGCATAAGTGATCAGTGGATACTTAGAGGACAGAGAAGGCACAAATGTGTGTGTGTGTGTGCCCCAGTTATTATTTTAGGTTTCAAATTCTTAAGTATAATTACAAGGCTAGCCAAGTTCATAAACACAGATTAGGGGCTGAGAACCTACTAAATGACTACACTCTTTTACACCAAAATAAGCACTGCAATAAAAAAAGGAGCCCAGTTAGGGGCGCCTGGGTGGCTCAGTTGGTTCCACCTCTGACTTTGACTTAGGTCATGATCTCAGGGTCCTGGGATCAAGCCCGGGGT
Source organism: Neomonachus schauinslandi (assembly GCF_002201575.2). NCBI lineage: Eukaryota > Metazoa > Chordata > Mammalia > Carnivora > Phocidae > Neomonachus > Neomonachus schauinslandi. The sequence goes on along the minus strand of NC_058409.1, from coordinate 46,165,246 downwards.
CAGGCTCTGTGCTCAGCGGGGCATCTACTTGTCTCTCTCCTTCTCCTTCCGCCCCCCCCATCCCCCCCCCCCCCCCCCCTTTCATGCTCTCCCTCTCTCTGAAAAAAAAAATCTCTCTCCCTAAAAAAAAAAAAAAAAAAAAAAAGAGGAGCCTAGTTAATCAGAAGAACAGAAACAAGGCATTTTTCAGGGTATCTATGTATATTACAGTTGACTTTTCCTCTTGTCTCCATTTTTCTCAGAAACTTTCTTCAGTGAGTTTTCATGAAACTTGTGTTTTCGGTGGCAGTCTCTTCCATGATCTTCATAGAGAGTCCTAGCAAGTTTGGTTCCCCTGGGAGCCTTTGAAGAAGACATTGCAGAAACTCCCCTCCCTTGCCAGTGTGTCATCCCATAGGAACACAGGGCTCCGGGATTTCCTCACCACTGAACCAGAGCTGGGATCAAATTCTGCCCTGAAGCTGTTCGGGTTCAGTTGGAAATGAAACTTGACTTTTAACAGCCAAGTGAAATCTGAAATGCACCTAAATTATCTGTGGGTGGTTTCTTCAGGTACCTTTATGCAAAGCCTCAGGAGGCAGAGAGAACCTTTTCTGATTTAGGGCCATGTTCTGGTCTTCATCTGCCTGTGGCTTTTGGTTTGCCCTCTGGCAGGACCTTTGACATTTCCCCATGAGCCAGAAGGGAAAGTGGATAAATAATGGGTAGCATTACTGAACACCTTATTCATTTTTTTTTTCCATTTGAAGAGTAAAAACTGTATTTAAACACTTAAAGAAATCAGTAGCCATCAGTTTCCTGACATTATGATACTTATAATGAAGACTAAAAATATGACTATTGAATTAAAATCATCTTTTATTTATTTTAAATGTCACCGTTTAAGGCATTCCTGGGGAGGGTTGGGAAGAGGTGGTGACTTTTGTGGTGATTGTGAAGGGACTTTCTGGGCATTTCTTGGGGCATTAGAGGTTGAAGGAGTTAACAGGCTGCACATTATGACTTCCTTTGCTTGATACTCGAGACTCATGTTTATCGATCAGGGGAAAGCTAACATTTACAAAGCAATATTTCTTCAGTCTCCAAAATGAAATATCTTTCTTATCCTGTCTTGGCCTGCTTCCCTGCCCTTTATCCTTTCTTGGAACTTCCATTTTTCCTCTCTGAGTCTCTCAATGTTTTTCTCTTGATAGTCTCTGGTTAAGAGTCATATGGGGCCTGCAAACAGCTCTTTAGGTCCTGGTCTCCCAGGTCTTGTGATTCTTACAGGCTTGCAGAGAGAGGTGTGTGGCTGATAGAGTGAGAGTCCTGGATTCTTGAATCTCTGCTGGGGTGAGAATCAGCAGGGGGTTACGTGCTTCCAACAAAGCCCTAGCCCCCTGACTTTAGCCAGGACCAGTTTAATTTTAAATATATATACGTACATCGTGTATATATATTTATATTTAAATTAAATAAGCATATGTATGTTTTCACATTATAATTGGAAAATATTTTTTGCATCAAAAATCAAGATTTTCATCCTCTAATGCTTACTGTTTTCACCTGATACCAATAATCTTCAAAGGTCAATTATAATTCAATTATCATGTGTTGCACTGGAAAGAATTCAGCTCATTACTTTTCATTATATTCAAAGTCTGGGTCATTAATTGCAGCTTGCAGTTAATTCCTGCTTTTATCCCCTGGAATTGTAGGGCTCAGTATATTAAACTGTTGGTTTATCTAAATGGCATTCAACCCTTCATTCTTAATCATGTCATTAATTTAGGGGATGTCATACTTCCCTTTAGCTAAAACTACGGGCTTCATTGAGCTAGCCAAAATGATAATACAGTTTTTTTTTTTTTTTAATCTTTTTTTTTTTAAAGATTTTATTTATTTATTTGAGAGAGAGAGAATGAGAGAGAGCACATGAGAAGGCGGAGGGCCAGAGGAAGAAGCAGACTCCCTGCTGAGCAGGGAGCCCGATGCGGGACTCGATCCAGGGACTCCAGGATCATGACCTGAGCCGAAGGCAGTCGCTTAACCAACTGAGCCACCCAGGCGCCCGATAATACAGTTTTAAAACAACTTCAGATAACTCGGCTGACCAAATTTAACTCATTCAGTTTATCCAAAAGCGAGTTTTTGATAACTCATCTCATTTAACTGTAACAACACAAAGTGATCAATATTTGATCAACACTTGAATAAGTAATGATGATGTATCAGTTGTATAATTAGAGAATAACGGTCACATTCATTGTTGTCAGTGCCAAAGGCCTCCTCCTACACGTGAGAAGCTATTTAGGCTGATGGCCTGAAGGGTGACAAAAGACGACAAGAGTCCAAAATATGGCTCACACAGGCCTGAAATTATTTTTTTTTAGCTTCATAAAAGGATTAAACTAGGCTCTTTGGGGAGGATTCAGGACTAGGGTAGAAAGTTGGCATCTATGGCATCTGTTTTTCATATTATAACAACAGCAGATACACAGAGCTTCTGCTACGTGCTAGAACTTCAGTTTAGCCCTCTGGTTCATTCTTTCGTTTACGTGAAGGATTTTGAGAAGCGTTAAAACTTCTTTAGCATTTTGCAGTTTACTTTTTCAGCCTCAGACTCCTACCCAACATTGGAGGTCCTTTAAATATTAAATCTAATAAGATCCTGTGGGGTTATTCTTTCTGTTGGCATGTAATGATCATTTGTGTTTTTTACATGGCTCTCAAAAGATGACACTTCATGCCAGTATGGCCGTGTGCATTTCTAGATGGATGTAACAGCTACTTGCTACAAAAAAAAAGGCAAAAGCTTCATGCAAACCAGTGTCTGTATACATGGAAAATATCATATTCCACCATTTTTCCACTGGAAAGTTTATCTTATTTATCTCTAGAACTTCCAACATTTAACAGATTGTCTGATACATAGCAGGTTCTCAATTAAAGAGTTTCCCACAGTGGCTTTATTTTATTTATTTATTTTTTTTAAAGATTTTATTTATTTATTTGAGAGAGAGAATGAGATAGAGAGAGAGCAGGAGAGGGGGGAGGGTCAGAGGGAGAAGCAGACTCCCTGCCGAGCAGGGAGCCCGATACGGGACTCGATCCTGGGACTCCAGGATCATGACCTGAGCCGAAGGCAGTCGCTTAACCAACTGAGCCACCCAGGCGCCCTCCCACAGTGGCTTTAAACAATAGGGCTTCTAGGGTGGAAGGAGTCAGAAGCCTGGGGTTACACTGCTGGTTAGAGATCAATTCCTTAACAGTTTCTTTTCTTGCAGCCCCCACCCCCCTTTTTTCTTTAAGCTATTCTATAAAAGTAACACGTATTAGTAGACATTTTATGCAGGTAAGAAAAAAGAGGAAAAGATGACTTAAACCAATGCCAGAGGTATCCATTATTATCGTTTTGGTCTATTTCCTTCCAGACTGATACCCTGAGGGGCAAGAAGTTTTATCCATTATTTCTGGTTCCCAAACCCCTAGCATAGCGCCTGGTTCATTGAAGGCTCTCAATCCCTGTTTTTTGAAATGAATCAAACTGAACGTTCACGGCTGACCCTGTACCTGAGTCCATGTGACAGATCTAGCGGTCTCAGAGGGGCAAGGCTAGTGACTTCAGAGTGTTCTAGTCAGTGAAGGAAAAGCAGGGGTAACGTGAGTGCAGGAGCAAGGGGTCCACTTTACGGCAGTAATTCACATTTTCTCAAAGAAGGAAAAGAGATGAACATAAAGGCCCCTTTCCATCCTCCACATGAAGCCGTAAGTGGTTTGGGGTTTATATCTCAATTTCATGACTTATAACTGTGACCTTGGGCAAATTTCTCAAATTCTTGCTGCCTGAAATACCGAGTTAGGATGGTAATACCTACTTCATACAGTACTGAAAATATTTAAGTCAAGCCATATATGGGAATTATGTGATTATAACAAGCACAAATGAACAGAAGTGTTTCAGGGAAGCAATTCTGCACTTTATGCCTTGACATCCTTACACCTTTGTCACAGGCCTTCTTCTTCCTTATTAATTCAAATCATATTTATTGATTTCCCATTATTCACAAAGGGCAAATCTGGGGGAAAAAGAGGAAGGTGTTACTTTTCCTGGAGTCCTTTTTTTCAGAGTTCGTGGAAACTTCCATTGTTATCCTCTGGTGTTTTTCTTCGATAACATGTTATAAAGTCTCCTCTGAGACAAATTAATTTTTCTAAACAGTGATAGAAAACTTGCAGTCTTTTATTCCTTCCTTGATGTGGTATCATTTTACTGCCATCAAATTTTCAACTAAATGGCTCCCGCGTGGAGATCTACATATACTTTTCCCCTTCTCTTTTAATGATGAAGTATAATGTACCATTAGGTGAAACGGAATGAAAGGACTCTGCACCTCAGCCGGTAGTTACAGCTCAAGAGCAAAAATAGCTCTTCTGGGCAGACAGACATATGGGCAGGAGGAGAGAGCGATTAACGAATGTTTAGGTCAGTCTCTCCAATAAAGGTGTTACTTTTGATTTTCGAAATAGCATAGATTATGTAAGATCATTGGCCTGAGCTAGGGAAAAAAAAGGGGACAGGGCTTGTGAGCTTCACTGACAAAGGACCTGAGGGTAGGAATATGACTTACTCCTTTTTGGCATTTGATTCAGCGTTAGCAACATACAACATAGCTCACCTTCCCTGGGGGTTGATTATGTGCCAGATACCATGCTAAGCTCTTACATCTCATTTAATTCTCACAGTGAGTCTATGGAGTGCTTAGTATCCTTATTCTTAATTTACAGAGTGAAGGAAATGAGGCTTAAGAGAGGTTATGGGACTTCCTCAAGGTCACACAAATAGTAAGTGCGTTGATAAGGCTCAAACCTGGATTTATGCTTTTAGCTGGTGTGTACGAGAACTCAGTGCTTGGGAACTGAACTGTATTTATGTGTTTGTTCATTCATGCCATGCACAGTTTTGGAGAGCATACTTTATGCACATATTATGCTAAGAAGGAAATAATCATTTTTTTTCTTTTTCTTTGTTGAGCTTGTAAATTATTGTGGCTTAAAAGTCAGCCCTACTCCTAGTTCCTCCACTTTTCCATTTATAATAAGTGCACAGTGGTATTTTCTGGGTAGCTCAGGAATACGTAAGACAAAGGGAGCATAAGTGTGTAGCACAGGAGGCCCGCTGGGCCAGTGCAAGCTGGTATTTGTGGGGGAGTAAGGAATGAGAACAGAGTGCCTCCCCAGACTCCAGGGACTCCTCCATCTAAGCAGAGCAATGGGAGTGGGAAAAGGACATGGCACAGAATCCTCTTTCTAGCTCTTTGTACCCTTTTCTCATGCACATATGATGAATGCACCGAGGGGGACGTGGGAAGGGGCCGTTGATGGTGTTCATGGGCCATCACTGGTCTCTCCTTAGTTCAAGAACAGGCAAAAAGAGTCCAGGATACAACACAGAGGCTTCTTTTTCTGACTTTACTGGAAATGTGAGAGTTCTCTGCACAACAGGAGAAATAAGCACTATAAATTACGTGCAAACCATTTTAGAACTAAGGAGAAAAATATTAACACAAATATAAGACATTATTGGTGGCTAATAGCTCAGTTGGATTTAAAGCATAAGTGTTTTTAAATGTTATACAAGTAGCCTTCGGACTTTGTATATCATGCATCCCTGTCAATAACAAAATTAAACATGAACTCTTAGTATACAATATGTATTTGTTGATAAATTATACATATATAGGGTAATACATATTTTGTATCTAAAAATGCACAAAAATAGAAATTAGAAAGGGAGACTATGAAATTGAAAGTTGCAGTATCTTCTTTCAGATCATCTTGCACATGTCACTTTGAAGCTCACAGGCTTCAGTAGGAGGCTCCCAAATTTTAGTGAGCATTAGAATCACCCGGAAGGCTTGTTAAGCCACAGAACGCTGAGTACTGTCCCTAGAGTTTCCAGTTCAGTGGGTCTGGTATGGGGCCTGATTATTTGATTTCTAATAAGTTCCCAGCTGATTCAGGAACCACACTTTGTGAAGCAATGGGGTAGCTTATTACAGCCATCCCCTTTAGGGAAGGCATCCAGCATCCAAAGGAAAGAAGTAATAATGTTAGTATGCCAGTGGTAAGGCTGATATTTAAAGCAGACGACCCTATGGAGTGCCCCCAAATCATGACACACAGCTGCAAATCCAACTCCGTTACACAAAAGAGTAGCTTCAGGAAATATCCTGGTACATTTGAGGCCCATGGAGAGAAAAATGTTTTCAGATAACATTCAGCATCCACATTAGGGAAATGTTAGTAAGTAGATCCAAACCCACACCTGAGCTCAAACTTAAGCAGATGGAAGACCATAGGAGGTTCTAGAACTGCAATGATAGGGCCTCCCGCATCACAAGCACCCCTGGGAAGTCAAGCCTTGCTTGGCACGTTCTTCTGAGAGGCCTCCTGAAGGGTGTGCATTCAAGTTGCAAATCCTATTTCGCTCATGCTCCAGGTTTTACTGGGCCAGGTTTTATCCTCATTTTAAAAATGTCTTGTTTTATAAATTTTACTTCAGTGTGGCCTTCTTTCATTTCCTGTCCCATAACTCATGTCGTAACACCCTTAGAATGAAGTGACATCTGACTGCAAAGCAAAGGGAAATGCGGCAACACCCACTTTACAAATTAGTATATGAGTTCACAAAGAGCCCGACGTGGTGAGGCCACTGGAAGGTGGCACTGATCCAGGAAGGGCAGGAACGATAAACTCAGAGGCTCTCTGCCCCCCTGCTCTGAACAAGCCACTTACAGGGGTGCTCATTTGGAAGCAAGTGGGAAAGGCAGAGAATGTACAAAGGCACATTCCAGCTCACACTACTAAAATGCTGGAGCTCCCTAGCATAAACAGACAAAAACTGCTTGGAGAATGCGAGGCTGCAGCATCACCTAAGGGCCTGTGGTCTCCGTGAGCAGGTAGTAAGACAGCCCCTGTCTGTCTTTGTTAGGGGTATAAATCCTGCTTGTTCTCTCCCGACCTGTGTACAGAGCGCTTGTACCAGGGATGGGAAACATCATTTAGCAGAGCGTTAACAGGGAAATTGGAAAAGTTGATCCAGATAGGAAATGAAAGAATAATAGAAAAGGGCCTGGTTGACGATAAAACAGAGGGAAAGGACCAATAGGGGACAAATCTGCGTGGGTACGTGTGGGAACTTCACTGCATTTCACTAGCGTGGAAGGTCCCACGTGCTGGAAGCCAATGTTGCCATGAAACATGCTAGGGAACACGGCCCATTTTTCCCAAGGATTTAGGTTGGGCAGGAATTAATTTCTGTTCAATTTTTACACTACCGTTTCTCTTCGTCTTGTTTTTGTTTTTAAACTGTGCTGTTCCACTTCTTTAAAGAATGTCATCTCTTTTCTAAGCTGACTACTTAGACAAGTGTGTGCTTAAGTTAATTTCCACATCATGAATATGTGAAATCTCCAAGCAATATACACGAATTCATTTCCTTCTACTTGAATTATGAAAGGCAGTTTCCTTTGCAATTTAAACATGTACTCTAATTAAAGATACAGATCTTGAAATGTTGTTTTTCTCTCACTGCTCAATCCTCGCTTTTACACACAGACACACCACACACACACACACACACACACACACAGAGACACAGATTTTTTTTTTTAGGTCAAGCACACAGTGTTCTACCAGAAAGGAATAATGTGAAATAAAAATAATAGCAGGGATAAAGAAAAATAATCACTCTGTCTACATGGAGCCAAGAGGAAGACTTAAAAAGAATAAGAACTTGTCCTTTTTTTTTTTAAACTTGTCACTACATCATAAACATTTTCCCATTTTAAATAATTGCAACAGGGTTATGTGGAGAAAACAAACAAACAAACAAGAAACTTCCTGAAGAGGAAATATGAAAGGCTAATAAATACATGAAAAAATACTTGACCTAATTAGTAATCAGGAAAATGCAAATTTAAATCAGTGAGAACTATCATTTCATACCTATTAGATCAGAAAAATAAGTCTGAAAGTACCAAGTGTTTAAGAGGAGTGTCCTCCATCCAGTTCAATAGAAGAGAGATATTCTGTGCTGAACAGTCTGAGAGGCACTCATTTCATGTGGATTCAAAATAGGCTAGTGGGACTAAGGAAGTGAATTTTTTACTTTAATTATGTAAGTATAAATTTCTATGCCTCTAGCAATATCTAAGTATACCAGGATTACCACAGAATTACCAGAGCTGGCTGTAATCATTTTTTGACATTTTGCTAATTTATAGTATGTGTAACTCTATATTTTGTTTTAACATGTTTTTTTCAACTACTAACAGAGTTGAATATTTTCTCTCATGTTTGCTTATTCCAGCTCTCTGTCCATACCCTTTACTTATTTTCTAACAAAGAAGTCCTAGGTAGTATTTTCTTTTTCTTTTTTCTGGCACTGGTTCCTACCACTTCTATACACTCCTTAATTTCTTTTCAGTTTGTATCCTCTAAAACTTCAGTGCAATTTTTCTCATTGCATTTTTCAGTAAGCATTAAAATATTTCTGCATTTTTACTTCCAGCTTCTTGTATGAAGGTTAAAACAGCTTTAGTTAAGACCAGCCGGTTTAACTAGATAAAAACTAAACTACTGTTGGGGTGTCTGGATGGTTCAGTCGGTTAAGCATCTGCTTTCGGCTCAGGTCATGATCCTGGGGTCCTGGGATCGAGCCCCCAGCTCAGTGGGGAGTTTGCTTCTCCCTCTCCCTCTGCTGCTTCCCCTGCTTGCGCTCTCTCCCTCCTTCCCTCTCTCTCTCAAGTAAATAAATAAAATCTTTTTTATTTTTTTTTATTTTTATTTATTTATTTTTTTAAAGATTTTATTTATTTATTTGACAGAGAGAGACACAGCGAGAGAGAGAGAGCACAAGCAGGGGGAGTGGGAGAAGGAGAAGCAGGCTTCCCGCGGAGCAGGGAGCCCGATGCGGGGCTCGATCCCAGGACCCTGGGATCATGACCTGAGCCGAAGGCAGACACTTAACAACTGAGCCACCCAGGCGCCCCAATAAAATCTTTTTAAAAAAAGATTTTAAACTAAGATTTTAAGCCTACACTACTATTAAAAGAAATATGCCACACTGGATTGCATTGAGGAGCACAGACAAATATGTTTGTGTAACATACGGAAAGCTCATCCAGTTCAAAAGGAAGCAGTCGACTGAGACGTGTAGCAAGGGTTCTTGTGCATTTACTGCGTGCTTGTTACTGGCTACTATTTTATTCCATTGGCCACCTGGCTTCAGTTTCTGTTGTGGAGAAAACTGCTTCCACTTGAATTGCAGTTCTTCTGTAGGTAATGTCTTTTCTTTCTGGTTGCTTTTAAGATCTTCAGCCCCCCTCCCTCCCAGTGTCCTGTGGTATCCTTTCTCTATTTTCTCTTTCAGAAACTCTGATTAGAAACATGTTGGACCTTTGCATTTCTAGTTTTCATGTCTTAACCCCCTTCTTCTATTTCCTGCATCTTTACCTTTCACTGTTGAATTCTTGGCATTTTCCTCATATCCACCTTCCAGTTTACTCTTTTTGCCTGTGTATAATCTAGCCGTTTGGTTTTATTTTTAATGATTTATATGTTTTTCCTTTCTGGAATTTTTTTGAGTTCTTCTTCAGGTGTGCTTGGTCTTTTTACATACTCTCTTTGGTCCCATGTTTTCAAGTCTCCGTCTGTGTCTTTAAAGATTGAAGACACACTTCCTCTAAGTCCTTATCAGGTAATGCTGTTAACTAAGGCTCTTGGAGAGTTAAATCCTCTTGTCTATTTTGCAGGTCTCACCGTTGCAAGATTCTTTCCTTGTGTGTTTTACCATTTAAGCTTGTGATCTCCTATTCAGCAGGACTTTCTCTGTAGATACCTGAGATGGGTTGCTTTTGGACTCCAGGGCAGTGTAAAGCATGGTTATAATTTCTTAGGAGGCTGAGTCAAGCAAGTGCCCTCTTGGTGCTGGTTGTACATTTTCCCTGGACTCCCTTTTCACTAAACATGTAGCCCTTTGAGAGTCTTGGTTTGTATCAGAATCTCAACCAGAAAAGGTTTGAGGAGCATTTCTTCACATATGGATCCATTACAAAGGTATGGGGGGCAACTGGGAGTCACAGCAACTTGAAGCTGACCATGTGGTGCTGTCACCACTGGGTAGGCACTGAGGAATGAGAGGAGAAAGAGGTTCCTGGGACCGCAGGGGAGAGAGTTATATAAAGCAGGCCTCCACGGGGCCTGGGGTTATGGGACAAAGCCACTTCAAAGGGACTGCATAGGGAGGGAATCAGGAGAATAAATACCCTGACCTTACTCTTCTCCTTCTTTCCCAACTTCTTCCTCATTGGCTAAGGCCAGCTGGAAGCCAGAGGAGAAGGGAGCCCCATGATACAGGGTGGAGATGGGCGAAAAGTGGATCTGGAGGGGCAGAGAACAGACAGCCAGCGCCTGACTTTATGTGGGTATCTCACTTCTAATTCCTGTCCCCACATGACCTTCCCACAGCCAGCTCCTCTGTAAGGGAGCCAGCAAACGCCCTCAGGGAAGCCATTGGACCAATCCATGCTGTCTACCACCCCACTTTTTATTCCTTCTTCATTTTTGAACTTACAGATTTCTCTTTCCTACAAGCTCAGTTATACATTTAAAAGCATGTTGCTTGTCATATTTTATACAAGGCAGTTGCATTGGGGCCCTAGAGTCACCTAACTGTACTACCAGAAAGAAAAGAGACAAATTACCCTGCCCAGTCTTACACAGACTCTCTGATGTAGATATCCTTACACATGTTAATGATGGGTTACTTTCTCCTGGGGCACAGAACGAGTAAGCTGGGACTCGAATACCGCCTCCAGAGTCCCGGCTCTTTATGATACATTACACACTGTATGCAGCCATGCTGTGTGCCTGCCGTTTTGGGAAAAAAAAGAAAGAAAGAAGGAGGAAGGAAGGGAGAGAGGGAGGGAGGGAGGAAACCTAGCAAATTCAAGCAATATGAGGTCAGCTGTGAAATTAACTGTGAAGCTCCAAAAAGAAAAGACAAGGTAAATAGGCTGAAACACAAGAACACCAGAGATGTTTAATAAAAGGACTAGCATTAAAGTATTACAGCTCACAGGTGTGAATCTGACATTGCTTCTTCCACAGAAGCCATCGTTAATGTAGGAAAAAAGGCAAATCTTGATCATTTATTTTCCTTTGGATCATACAAGACCATGAAGTAAATAATCCTGATTTCAGATTATCTGAGCATTTACAGCTGTACCATGACCATGTTGTTGCAAAACAGAATCAAAGGCCTCCAAATAGATGAAATGGTCAACACACTCCATGGAAAGAAGAAAGGAACATTGAAAAGTCCAGAAAACCCTGATTTAAATTCAGAACCAGGTGTTGGGAGCAAAAAGAAGAAATTCCATTTCCAGATTATGTTGAATCAGGTCAAATAATTGCTTCACATGTAGAAGAAATTAAAAATGAATTTATGTTAGGTGTATTGGATCATTTTTATTCCAAAACTTTTGTTTTACAAAAGCAAAGAAAAAAATTCTGCTTTGTAGAGAAATCAGTGCAAAGAAAAGGGGAAAAAAGATACGCAGTAACATATCCTACTGGAAAGGCTAAATAATCAAGAAAATGTGAGATGTAGCAAATAGAGTCTAAAAACTAGACAATTTTGGAAAGGTACATAAAAAATATTACTGATTTTAGAAGAAATAATCAGAATTAATAGAAAGTAAGAAGTTAAAAAAGAAAAAAATAAGAATTTTTCTTAATGTGTACATTTTAAAATATCATTTCAGGAACTGTTATTTAGTGGGTAAACTTCTCTAGACTTTAATTAGACCACATTATCAACATTTTGTGATCACCAAGAGGCATATTTTATTGAATGTTGGGGAAATTTGTTTTAGAATATATGTTGAAAATAAGAAAACTGAATTCTGTAGATAAAAGATAAAGAGATGCTTCAATTTTTCAAAAATATTTGAAAAGGGCACATACCCAGATTCCAATTAACAAGGAAGGGTCAAGTTTGTAAGGTATCAGACATGGAGTTGGGTACTGTCCCATAGTAAACTTAATGTAAGGATGTCAGGTTAACAAATATATTTTAAAAAGAAACTACATTTGGGGTGCCTGGGTTGCTCAGTTGGTTAAACTTCTGACTTTATTTCAGCTCAGGTCATAATCTCAGGATGGTGAGATCAAGCCCTGAGTGGGGCTCCCCGCTGAACGTGGAGCCTGATTAAGATTCTCTCCCTCCCCCTCTGCCCCTCCTCCTACCCTTCCACCCCCACACCCCACTTGTGCACTCTCTCTCTGTCTCTGTCTCTGTCTCTCTAAAAACAAAACAAAACAAAACAATAAAAAGAAACTGCATTTGAACCAGGTGATACCTAATTGGAAGAATTGAAAAACTGTCTTAAAATTTGAAAAGTAAAGGATTTTAGATTAACAGTAAAGACCAGTAAACAGTATACTAATATGTAATGGACAATTAATTCAATATTAATAACTGCTTAACACATAGTGAAAGGAAATAAAGATGCAATATTTCAAAAAGTACAGAAAAAACATACTGTATTATAATGACTTAAAAAAAGATCAGGGGGTTCCCTGGGTGGCTCGGTCGGTTAAGCAACGAACTTGCAGGCGCCTGGGTGGCTCAGTTGGTTAAGCGACTGCCTTCGGCTCAGGTCATGATCCTGGAGTCCCGGGATCGAGTCCCGCATCGGGCTCCCTGCTCGGCGGGGAGTCTGCTTCTCCCTCTGACCCTCCTCCCTCTCATGCTCTCTGTCTCTCATTCTCTCTCTCTCAAATAAATAAATGAAATCTTTAAGAAAAAAAAAAGCAACAGACTCTTGGTTTCGGTACAGGTCTAATTTCAGGGTTGTGAGATTGAGCCCCATGATGGCTCCATGCTCAGTGTGGAGTCTGCTTGGGTTTCTCTCTCCCTCTCCCTCTGTCCTTCCCCTGCTACCACCCCCTCCCCTGCCCTGCGTGTGCACGCTCTCTCTCTCTCTCAAATAAATAAATAAAAAGAAGATCGGGAGTTGCATGACAAAAATCCCTTTGTTCTTACTAACCAAGTGCTGATCTGCTATACTTTTTCTGAATACTTCATGTCTAAAAATGAATTGAAGCACATTCTATGGTTCTGATATAGGCTGACTTCCCATAAAAATCCTTGAGACACAAGTGTGTTTCTGTAGAGAGTAATCTTTTTCTATTTTAATAACTGTGTTGGCAGAAGGGGGCACATTCTTGAACGAGGGTGACACATAAATAGAAAGCCCAATACAGAGACTAGCTGGTAATGACTGGGGTTTCAACACAATAAAATATCAGCTCCGTGAGCACTCAGTTTGGGAAATTGCTATGATTTTATTCTGGCATAGTGGCTTTAGAAAATACTAATTTATGGGTTTAGACCATTTCATTTCTAATCTACCTAAAAATGCATCTGTTTTACAAAATGAGGACTGTTCTATATTGTGGACTGAATGTATCCCCCTCAAAATTGGTATGTTGAAGCCTTAAGCCCCAGTGTGATGGTGTTTGAAGACGTGCCCTTTGGGGAGTGAGTCAAATTAGATGAGGCCACGAGGGCAGTGCGTTGGTCTGATATTAATGCCCTTAAATGAAAAGCCAGCAAAGAGCTTGTTCTCTCTTTCTCTCTGCCGTGTAATGACATAGTGAGAAGGGAGCCATATGCTGGCCAGGGAGAGGGCCCTCACCAGAACCCGACCATTCTGGTACTTTGATCTTGGACTTCCAGCATCCAGAACTGTGAGAAGATCAATTTTTTGTTTCCACACCCTGTCTATGATATCTTGTTACTGCAGCCAGAGCGAACTATGTTGCAAATGGCAAGATTTAGTGTTTTGTTTTGTTTTGTTTTGTTTTTGATGGCTGCATAATATTCCATTGTATATATGTATACCACATCTTCTTTATCCATTCATCTGTTGATGGACATCTTGGCTCTTGCCATAGTTTGGCTATTGTGGACATTGCTACTATAAACATTGGGGTGCATGTACCCCTTCAGAGCCCTACATTTGTATCTTTGGGGTAAATATCCAGTAGTGCAATTGCTAGGACATAGGGTAGCTCTATTTTCAACTTTCTGAGGACATATCAGATAAAGGTCTAGTATCCAAAACCTATAAAGAACTTACTAAACTCAACACCCAGAGAACAAATGATCCAATCAAGAAATGGGCAGAAGACATGAACAGACATTTTTCCAAGGAAGACATCCAAATGGCCAACAGACACATGAAAAAGTGCTCAACATCACTTGGCATCAGGGAAATCCAAATCAAAACCTCAGTGCAAACTAAGAGTTCTATTAAAAAGGGAGGGCTCTTTTTTTCAAAAATGTGATAAGATTAAAAAAATAAATAAATCTTTAGAAATACCCCAGACTAATAGAAGCTAAAGAGTCATAACACCTAAATGCAATACCTGACCTAAAGTAAAGCCTGTACTGGAAATTTGAGGAAAAATTGCTATAAACAACAGTTATTAAGGTCAACTGACAAATATGAAATATAGATTACATCATTATTATTTCAATGTACATTTATGATGTTGCTAACTGTCCCAGGGTTATAGAAGACAATATCCCTATTCTTAGGAAATATCCACTGAAATATTTAGGTGTCAAGAGCCATGATAATAGTCGGCTTACCCTTTAATGATTCAGAAAATAGTCATATATTTAGTGATACATATATATAGCAAATGATAAAGCAAATGGGGTGAAATATTTACAATAAGTGAATAAAATATTTACGACAGGCATGCAGATATGGCACAATCTTTATTTCTGCAACTTTTTTTAAGTCTGAAATTATTTCTAAAGAAAAAAATTAGCAAAAATTTTATTTTGAGATTCACTTAAAAAGGAATATTTAGGTTTGATTCGGGGAGGTTTTCAGTAAATGGTGTCAATCCCCGAGAAAATAAATCAGGTACAGTTGGCTTTGTTAGCATGATGTCCTTCAGGGACAGGTGTTTAAAAAATGACTCTTGAGGGTCTATGGAAAAAGTTAGGAGACCTGGCTCCCCACTCACTACCTTTCCCCACTGACTGAGGGGAAAGATCCAGCTCATCACTGTGACCTTCTCTTTGCTTAATTATAAAAGCAAGAGATCAGACTTAGTTCAAATGCCATCTTGGGGTTTTGTGTGGGTAAAATGTGGGAAAGTACTTCATATTTCCAGATACCGATTTAAATCAGACAAAAATAAAGCAGGGGCTCCAATCAAGTTGGTTCTGAACACTTTTCTTTGTGGCAAAAGGCAGTGGAAAAAAAAATCTTCTCAAAAGACCGGCAAAGCTCCAAATAGATTGCTTTCTTTTAAAGGTAACATTTTCTCCCCCTTAATAAGGAATGAATACATGCTCATCATAGAATCTTTGGCAAGTCACTTTAGAATAAAGAAGGCAAAAAAGTTACCCATAATTCCTAGTAATAATTGACTTTCCTTGTGTTTTTCAGATGTTTTCTTAGGTAAATGGATAATATATAAACCCCACAAGTTTAGAATGAGTGGGATCATGTCATAAACAGTATTTTGTAACCTGCTTTTAGAATAATACTACATTGTGAATTTTTCCATGATAGTACACCTACAGAACTCCATTTTATGGAAAATTTATTCATGCGTACTTGCAAAATGCAGGATTATTTCCTTAGGATAAATTACTACAATTGGGATTTCTCATTCAAGGTCGGAGGATTTTTAATAAGCTTTATTGAGGTATAATTGACAAAAATTGTATATATTTAAGGTGTCCAATATGATGTTTTGATATATGTATATATTTGTGAAATGAAGCTAATTAACATATCCATTACCTCATATAGTTACCATTTGTGTGTGTGTGTGTGTGTGTGTGATGGGAAGATCTACTCTCTTGGCAAATTTCAAGTATATAATACAGTATTATTAACTGTAGTCACCATGCTGTACATGAGCTCTTCTGAACTTATTCATCCTGCATGCAACTTCACACCCTTTGACCAACATCTCCCCATTTCCCCGACCTCAACCCCTGGCAACCACCATTCTATTCTCTCCTTTCATGAATTTGACTTTTTTTTTTTTTAAAGATTTTATTTATTTATCTGACAGAGAGAGACAGGAGAGAGGGAACACAAGTAGGGGGAGTGGGAGAGGGAGAAGCAGGCTTCCCGCTGAGCAGGGAGCCCGATGCGGGGCTCGATCCCAGGACCCTGGGATCATGACCTGAGCCGAAGGCAGCCGCTTAACCGACTGAGCCACCCAGGTGCCCCATGAATTTGACTTTTTTAGATTCCACATGTAAATGAGATCATGTGAGTATTTGTCTTTCTGTGTGAGGTTTATTTTACTTAGCATAATGTCCTCTAGGTTCATCCATGTTGTTGCAAATGACATGATTTTCTTCTTTTTTAAGCTGAATAATATTCTATTTTATATGTATACCATCTTTTCTTTATCCATTCACCCATCCAAAGACACTTTACTTGTTTCCCTATCTCAGCTATTATGAGTAATGCTGCAGTAAATGGACTGCAGATATCTCTTTGAGATCCTGATTTCATTTCTTTTGGATATGTACCCAGAAGTGGGGCTGCTGGATCATACAGTAGCTCTATTTTTAGTTTTTTGCGGAACCTCCATACCGTTTTCCATAATGAAGCACCTATTTACATTCACACCAACAGTGCAGAGGGTTTTCTTCCCCATATCCTCATCAACACTTGTTACTTTTTGTCTTTCTGTTAATAGGCATCCTAACAGGTATGAGGTAATACCTTATTGTGATTTGGATTTGCATTTCCCTGATGACTAATGATGTTGAGACATTTCTCAAAAGAAGATGTACAAATGGCCAATAGGTACATGAAAGGGAGGAATCAATTTCAGGCTTTTGATAAATGTTGCTGAGGAGTCACCCATCAAGTGTAGACTAATTTATGTCCTGTACCAGCCATTTCTGAGAATATATAGATTTCCTAACTTTTTTCAATCCTTAGCAATCTAATTTGCATTTCTTTGCTTACCAGCAAACTACGAAAAATTTCCATAAGCTTTCTGCTCCTTGTATTTCTTTTTTCATGATTTTGGATTTCACATCCTTGGCTTATTTTACTCATGAAGTGTTTGTCTTCTACTAATGTGTAAAAGTTTTAAAGGTAAGTTATTAACTTCTTTCTGAAACACTTGTTGAAATATTTTTCTTTGTATGTTTTCCCTTCAATTGCTAAATAAATAGCTACAGAAATGAATTGATAAATACATTAGATATGTAATCAGTTAATAGAGAAAACATGTTTAATACTATCTGTTTTCAAATTTTCTCAATAGTTGCTAAATATCTTTTTAAATTTTTCAAACCCAAAATCAATGAAGGTTCACACAAGGTGTCAAGTCTCTTTCATCTCTTCTTTTTTTTTTTTTTAAGATTTTATTTATTTATTTGAGAGAGAGAATGAGAGACAGAGAGCACGAGAGGGGAGAGGGTCAGAGGGAGAAGCAGACCCCCTGCTGAGCAGGGAGCCCGATGTGGGACTCGATCCCGGGACTCCAGGATCATGACCTGAGCCGAAGGCAGTCACCCAACCAACTGAGCCACCCAGGCGCCCCTTTCATCTCTTCTTAATCTATGACAGTACCTTACCGTTTTTTTCCCCATGACATTGGCTTTTCTTTTTGAAGAGCCTGGGTCAGTTGTCCAGTAAGATGGTTTGCATTCTGAATTTATCTGTTTCTATGTGGTGTTATTGTATTTGCATATGCAAATTTAAAATTTTTATATACTCAAATGTACCTAACATTTTATTTATGATCACTGGCTTGGGTTCATTTTTATTTTTTTAAAGATTTTATTTATTTATTTGACAGAGAGAAAGAGATAGCGAGAGCAGGAACACAAGCAGGGGGAGTGGGAGAGGAAGAACAGTTTCCTGCAGAGCAGAGAGCCCCCGATGCAGGGCTTGATCCCAGGACCCTGGGATCATGATCTGAGCCTAAGGCAGAGGCTTAACAACTGAGCCACCCAGGCGCCTTGGGTTCATTTTGAGAAAGGCCCTTCCCAAACTTAATTATGTAAATGTGTGTGTATCTCTATTATTTGCAGTACTTTTATTGCTTTGGATTTTAAACCTCAATCTGTTACCCATCCTATTATGGTGAATGTGCGAACTGATTACATAACAGATTTACCATGATACATGTAAGAATTAAATAAATTATTAGCTGATGGTGTTGACAACCAATTTTGATTGTAATATTAACATGAATAAATATTTATTTAATGCAACAATTATAGAGATAACATTATTTGAGTGTCCTATATTTGCTTTCTTTGTCAAGTTTCGGATATTGCATCAAACAGAAACTGCATCAAAGAGAGGGAAACTGTGAGTCAAATACGAAATAATCAGTATTTAATTGTAAGTGAGTAGTTTATTCTATTTCATTATTTTCCCCCAAAAGACTCGCTTGCTTTTTTCAAAATAGTAGTTTATAATTCTGATCGTAGTGAATGATGATTTCAAATATAGTTCATTAAAATGAAAATGAGAAGAGGAAACTAAACCATTATCTCCAGACTCATTGCTTATACGGAATGCAAATTGGAATAGATGTATCAATGAAGAATTTCCATCACCATGTAAGTTACTTGATTCTTACTAGTATATTGGATGAGAATACTTCCTACATCTTCATATTTCATGGTGAGACTCTTTCTGACAGGATTTTCCTGATCATTATGTTAAATTTAGCTAACTTTAAAGGAGAATTACATTATCTTTCTATGATGAAACATCTTGAATTTGTTTACATGTTTTTAATATTAGATTTAGATTACTGAAGGTCAATTGCCAATGGTGGGAAGTGCTTAAGGAGGAAAGCTTTGAAATTTGTATTTGGGCCAACTGAGAGGCTGTGGTTTATTATCTCAGAAAACCTGACTTTCAAAATGTCTGCTTACCGGAAAGCAAAAATGAAAAAGAAAAATAATACCAAGCTTTGGTGAGAAGAATTTCTATAGATTGATTTGGGGAGGGTAATAGGTACTGCCCCTTTAAAAAAAACTGTGGCTATATTTACTCAGGCTAAATACATATCTATCCTATGATCCAGCATTTGACTCCTAGGCATTTACCCAAGAGAACTAAAAACCTATATTCACCTTTCTGTCTGCTAATATTTGCCTTAATGTACTTAGATGCTCCAATGTTGGGTGCCTAGGTATTTATAGTTGTTATATCCTCTTGTTGGATTGATCTCTTTATCATTATGCAATGTCCTTCTTTGTCTCCTGTTATAGTCTTTGTTTTAAAGTCTATTTTTTCTGATAAGTATTGCTATGCGTTTTTTTTTTTTTTTAACTTCTATTTGCAGGGAATATCTTTTTCCATCCCTTCACCTTCAGTCTGTGTGTGTTTTTAGGTCTGACATGGGTCTCTTTTAGGCAACATACAGTAGAGATCAATAAAACCAAGAGCTGGTTCTTTGAAAAGACAGACAAAATTTGAGAAACCTCTAGCTAGGTTCATCAAGAAAAAAATAAAGAGGACTTAAATAAATAAAATCAGAAACAAAAAAAGGGAAGTAATTGATACCACAGAAATACAAAGTATTAGAAGAGACTACTACAAAAATTGTATGCCAACAAATCGGACAACCTAGAAGAAATTGATAAATTCCTAGAAAAATACAGTCTGCTAAATCTGAATCATGAAGAAATAGAAAATATGAACAGACCAGTTACTGGTAACAAAATTCATTTGGTAATCAAAAAACTCCCAACAAAACAAAATCCAGGACCAGATGGATACACAGGTAAATTCTACCAAACATTAAAAGAAGAGTTATTACTTACTCTCCTCAGTCTATTAAAAGAAAACAGAGGAGATGGAAAGCCTCCACGGAGGCCAGCATTACCCTGGTGCCAAAATCAGACAAAGATACCACAAAAAAAAGAAAACTACAGGCCAAATCCCTGATGAACAAAGAGGCAGAAATTCTCAACCAAGTATAAGCAAACTGCATTCAACAATACATTAAAAAAATCATTTTTATTCTGGAGATGCAAGAATGTTTCAGTATCTGCAAATCAGTCAATGTGATACACCACATGAACAAAACAAAGGATAAAAATCATATGATCATCTCAGTAGATGCAGAAAAGGCATATGACACAATTCCACATCCATTCATGATAAAATCTCTCAACAAAGTGGGTTTAGAGGGAACATATCTCACCATAATAAAGGCCATATATAACAAACCTGCAGCTAACATCATACTTAGTGGTGACAAACTGAGAGGTCTTCCACTAAGGCCAGGAACAAGACAAGGATGTGCCCTCTCCCCACTTTTATTCAACATAGTAGTGGAAGTCCTAGGCACAGCAGCCAGACAAGAAAAAGAAATAAAAGGAATCCAAATAGGTAAGGAAGAAGCTAAACTGTCACTATATGCAGATGGCATGATACTGTAGAGAGAAAATAGTAAGACTTCACCAAAAAACTATTGGAAGTAATAAACGAATTCAGTGAAGTTGCAGGATACAAAGTTAATATAAAATACTGCATTTCTATACACCAATAACAAAGTAGTAGAAAGAGAAATTAAGAAAATAATTCCATTTATAATTGCACCAAAATGAATAAATACCCAGGAATAAACTTAATGAAGCAGGTGAAAGATCTGTACTCTAAAAAGTATAAAATATCGATGAAAGAAATTTAAGATGACATAAAGAAATGGAAAGATAGCTCATGCTCGTGGATTGGAAGAATTAATATTGTTAAAATGTCCATACTACCCAAAGCAATCTACAGATTCAGTGCAATCCCTGTCAAAATACCAATAGGATTGTTCACAAAATTAGAACAAATAATGCTAAATTGTGTAGAACCGCAAAAGACGCCAAATTATCAGAGCAATCTTGAGAAAGGAGTATAAAGCTGGAGGTATCAGAACCCCAGATTTTAAAATACATTACAAAGCTATAGGAATCAAAACAGTATGATATTGGCACAGAAATGGACACATAGATCAACAGAACAGAATAGAGAGCCCGGAAATAAACCCATGCTTATATGGTCAATTAATCTATGACAAAGGTGGTTAGAATATATAATGGGGAAAAGACAGTCTTTTCAATAAATGGTATAGGGAAAACTGTACAGCTACATGCCAAAGAGTGGAACTGGACCACTTTCTCATACCATACATGAAAATAAACTCAAAATGGATTCAAGACCTACATGTGAGACCTGAAGTCATACAACTTCTAGAAGAAAACATAGGCAGCAATCTCTGGCATTGGCCTTAGCAACATTTTTCTAGATAGAGCTCTTGAGGCAAGGGAAACAAAAGCAAAAATAAACTACTGGGACACAGCAAAATAAAAAAGCTTTTGCACAGACAAGGAAACATCAACAAGATGAAAAGGGAACCTACTGAATGGGAGAAGATATTTGCAAATGATATATCTGATATGGCGTTAATATCCAAAATATATAAAGAACTTCTACAACTCAACACTAAAAAAAAATCCAATTCAAAATGTGCAGAGAAACTGAATATACATTTTTCCAGAGAAGACATCCAGAGGGCCAACAGACACAAGAAAGGATGTGCAACACCACTAATCAACAGGAAAATGCAAACCAAGGCCACAATGGCATATCACTTACACCTGCCAGAATGGCCACTATCAAAAAGATAAAGAAATAATAAGTTTTGGCAAAGGATGTGGGAAAAAAGGAACCCTTGTGCACTGTTTGGTGGGGATGTATATTGGTGCAGCTACTGTGGAAAGCAGCAAGGAGGTTCCTCAAAAAATGAAAAATAGACATACCATACAATTCAGTAATTCCACTATTGGGTATTTACCCCCCCAAACCCCCAGAACACTAATTCGAAAATATATATGCACCCCTATATTGATTATAGCATTAGTTACAATATCAAGATATGGAAGCAACCCATGTGTCCTTCAATAAATGAATGGATAAAGAAGATGTATACAATAGGATATTATTCACCCATAAAAAAGAAAGATCTTGCCATTTGTGACAACATGGATGGGGTTAGAGGGTATTATGCTAGTGAAATAAGACAGAGAAAGACAAATACCACATGATTTCACTTATTATGTGGAATTTATAAGAAGACAAACGAAGAGACAAAGCAGAAATAGATTCATAAACACAGAGAACAAACTGGTGGTTGCCAGAGGAGAGGGGATGGGGGGATGGGCAGAATGGGTGAAATTCAGTGAGAGATCCAGGCTTCCATTTATGGAAACAATAAGTCATGGAGATGAAGGGTATAGCCTACGGAATATAGTCAGTGGTATTGTCATGGTGTTGTATGGTGGTAGATGGTAGCTATATTTCTGGTGAACATAGCATAACAGAGATTTGTCAAATCATTATGTTGTACACCTGAAACTAATATAATATTGTGTGTCAACTATACTTCAATTTAAAAAAAGCAGAGAAAAAGAATTAACTATACATATGGTTTAGGTTAAGTAGGTAAAATAATGCATAGTTATTAGGTTTATCAACTTTTAAAATTCATAAATCCATAAGAAAACATGTTAAAGCAGAAGGAAAAAGGAGCTTTGTAATTAATTGGTTGGGTCAGTTATGTATAAGACTATGATTTCTCTTCGATTTCTTTCTTCTTTCCCACTCTTCCCACATGGATGCCTTCAGGCATTTAACAGAGTGAAGTTTATCATGCGATTCTTCATGTATGTACTAGGCTTTCAATGGTGTATTAGCTTAAATATCAGTTTGACAAACTAGGCAGAGATATTCTTCCCATGATCATTTCTTTTATGGGTCCTTCATAAAAGTCAAGAGTCTGACACTAAAATCATGTTTCTGTGAAGGAATTTCCATCATTGTCTAGAGCACAATAGTTTGCAATATAACTTTTGGAGGATCTGACCTGATCCGGAGATAGAGCTTAGAGAAACTCATGGCTAACATATTTCTAGGATATTTCTCTTGAGTATAAATGATTTTAGCCAAGCTTCTAGTGAGAAGGAAAGCTCAGAGGCTCCAAAGTGTATATCCCTACAGGTACAGTTGAAACTCACCCAGTGTCACTTAGACTGGCAATTTGGTGGTTAATACGTTGGCTATAACTCTATAACTTAAACTGTTATTTTAAGCTGAGACACAATTACATACTCCTCCAGCAGTCTTCTGGTGAAAAGCTAAGGACTTCTCTTTGAGTGTGGAGCTCTCCATCTGGCAAAAACCACACTCATAATACGTCATCTCCAATTTCCCTTTATGGTTTTTTTTTTTTTTTAATGTACCAGAACTTAAAGACACTCATGATGCACACTGAGTGTAGAATCTTCCTAGAATTTTATGATTATTGTTCATAGCCTTTTATCATTATCTTGATATTAAGTTTTGATATCATTATTTGATATTAAGTTTTTTCTTATCAGCTCACTTTTATGGTTACTTTCTAAAGTTATTCAACTAAGTTTTTATACTAGCATCTCTCTTTTTTTCAAGATTTATTTATTTCTTTGAGAGAGAGAGAGCGCATAAGCAGGAGGGGCAGAGGGAGAGGGAGAGAATCTCAAGCAGATTCCACGCAGAGGGTAGAGCCTGACGCAGGGCTCAATTTCATGACCCTGAGATCACCACCAGGTGCCCCTACTAGCAGCTCTCTTTTTGTCCCTCCTATGTCATATTACCTAATCAAAATTACAGCATAAATATAAACAGGTTTGGAAACCAATATGACTTGACTCTTGATAAGCTTAGGACTTGGCTGGTGGGGCAGAAGTCCAAGGCAGGGTTAGAAGATGCTTGCTAACATGAGCATCAATCAGTTGGTTTTACAGAGGGAATGGGGAGCTTCCCTTAATCCAGTGACTCAAGTAAGTGAAGGTCAGGTAAAATAATACCTATCGTACTTGAAATGTAGGTATTCTGTGTTGTTGACTGACATGCTACATGCGCACTTTATGTACATTTTGTTTTGAAAAGTGAAGTGTGTGGTATGTCTTCCTTGCCTTGATTAGAAATCAACCCCCCTCTGCACAAGGATGAGTTGCAGGAGTAAGTGCAAATAGGGTCAACATCTTCATCCTACAACTACTACTACTACTTCTAAACACATTTGGATTTCTTTAATGTGAATGTACATAGCAGTCAACACCAGAAGGAACATAATCACCCTGGTTATAAAACTTTTCCTTTTTCTCCTTGCTCTCCCTGATGCCCACTGAATTCCTCACATGGTTTCTCTCAGAATTTTCTGTATTTCTCTAATTTCTTCACCATGATCCCCACCTCTTGCTCCCAGCTGAGGTTTGCCCATAAAAATCAGAACGAACTTCCTTTTGCTGCTATGGCTACAGGCTTCTGTCTTCGAACTTGGCCCTGCTCCAAGATTATGGGCCACTTTTTTAGCTATTCCTTGATGTCTACTGAAGACGTTTACTATCCAAAGAGACTTGCGGACTCCAGCTCGGAAAGCCCGTTATGCAGAGCAAGACTATGTTGACTTGGAAAGTTACAAACTATCCTTCTCTGCAAAACAGAGATTTAAATTGGCACCTCTGATAGTAATTTATGTCAGTCATGACCGTACCCCAAGGGCTCGTCTGCATGGACACCCAGACAACTAAGTCTCTTTGAATCTTTTTTGTGTTATATCCATTTTGATTTCCAGGTCTCTCTTCCAAAAAACTATATTTTTGCCTTAAAAAAAAACAAAACAACAAAAAACTGACATTAAGCTGTTTCACTGACAGTTACTGTCCAAACACATGAAACTACTTCTTGAGGCCAAGACCTAAACGGTGTTGGCAGGACCATTTAATCTCTGTAAAGGAGGATGTACAGCTTCCCATCTGCTGTGGGAGAAAGTGAAAATCTAGCGTACCTAAAAGCCATAGGAATTTATTCAAGTTTTATGTGAAAAGGAATAGGAATGTGAAGAAGTGTTATTTTATGTAATGTAAGGTTGAAGATATATTAACTTTCCCTGTCATTTGACAATCAACTTCCATTTATAGCTTTTTAAGCTGACCGTATATTTTGCTCTTTGATCATGGCGGTTAGCTGGAGAGGTGGGCCTCGTAGGGAGCAAATTTTCAGAGGGAAAATGCACAGGTTAAGGGCAGAATCAATCCTACCCCAAACATTCATTCGTGTTTCTTGTGGCCATTATTCCAACCAGGTGATACGCTGAATATATGGCATGCAAACTGGGGGCAGGCATCTAATGCATCCCCCTGGGTCCTGACAAGAGAAGTGTGCACATTTGTCATGTGTCCTTCTGCTCACAGTGTAAGTCAGGATGCAGAGAAGCACATTCTCCCAGCACAGCAAAATTTGTTGGTATGTGTGTCAGTGGCCACCACCCATGGCCTTCCTCACCTGCCACCATTTTCTCACCCCTCCTGTCTGGACTTCTGTTCCCATTGCCTCACTGGCTGCTCCTGTCAAGGTCACCAAGAACATCTCACAGAATCCACAGTCCCTCTGTCCTCCTCTTATTAGACCTTTCTGACATTTCCATAGCCTTTGGCACAACCATCATACCTTCCATCTTGAGACACTTTTTCTCTGGACGTCCAGGGCCCTGCAACTCGAAATCCCTGGCCCCTCCTCAGTCTCCTTAACTGGATCTCTCTTTTCTTCATAAACTTTAAGAGTAACTCAGTGCTCAGTCCTTCGCTCTCTTCTGGTTTCTGTCTACATTTTCTCTCTAAGCGAACTCTTCCAGTCCTAGGGTTTTAAATACCACTTCCATGTTAATGACCTTCAAATTTAAATGTACAGCCCTGACCTTTCCTCTGAGCTCCAGACTTATCCTAATGGACACTGGCTTCTAATGGATCTTAAGGAATGCCTGAAGGAATCTCCAAGTTATTATGTCCAAAGAAAGCCGTTGATTTTTGCTCTCTCATCTCTCAAAATGCTCCCCACCGAGACCTCCCTGTTCCACGACACGGTGGTACGGTGTGGCCAGTTGCTCAGGCCAGAAGCAGAGGCCTCAGTTTTGAGTCTTCCCTTTCCCTCATCCCTGCCCACCCTGCCCCCTCCAGCCCTCAGTCCATCTGGAAGTCCTTCTGGCCTTATCTCTAAAACAATACCATGAGCCACTGTCACCAGAGCAACTGATTTCTCTCTTGCCCTCAGTCATCATTCCCAACACACTTAAAAAACAGGAATCTCCTCCTCCAGTGGCTCCTTACATTTTGAATCCTATCCCCTCTTCCCTGTGACGTAACAAGTTTGCGTAGCTTCTGGCTCCTTCCTTGACCTTGTCTTATCCTTCTCTCCCATGCTGTCACCATATTCCAGTCTGTCAGAATCTGGAACTGGCCAAGTTTGTTCCTGCCTCAGGGTCTTGGCACTCACCTCTCCTTCTGCCTGGAATGCTCTGCCCCCGATCTTCAGCTGGCTGGTTCTTTACCATTCGGGTCTCATCTCAAATGTCACTCTCTCAGAGAGGCCCTACCTGGCACCTAAACCAGCTGCCCTTTCCCTGTCCCTGGAAGTGACACACTTGCTGCCACATTATGCTTTTATATTAGATTCTTTGTCCGTGTACCACATTTGTAATAATCTTATTTGTTTTCTTATTTTTTGTGTGTGTCCTCTATCAGATATAAATTCCAGGAGGGTGCATCATGTCTGCTTTATTTCCTGGGTCACCCTCAGTGCCTGGTAAATAGTAGGTGTTCAATCAATCTTTGTTGAAAGAGTAATGTAGCTCAGAAACAGACGTGAGGGAAAAAAGTTGGAGTAACCTCTAACCTTTACTTGTAACACATTTTTACCTCAATGTGCGTAATGACAAAGAGACATAAAGCTTTGGAAGGGTGTGAAATTGGTCTTAAAATCCAGGTGCCTTGTAGATACTCAAGTTAGTCTATGAAGAAAAAATATCAGGTGATGATATTTATGTTGAATTCCTCCACCTGGCACTTTTGAGGTCAATGGTTCTCGACTTTGGTTGACCTTTGGAATCAGCTGAGTAGCTTGGGTCTCACCACCAGAGATGCTGATGTAATCGATACGGGTTGTGGCCTGGCCATGAGGGGTTGTAAGATCTTTCTGGGTGATTCTATATGCATCCAAAGTTGAGAACACTTGTCCTAGAGGATATTTTTGGATCTCATGAAATATACTTCCCAAAGCCCATAAAATGGAAAGTAGAGCCATTTGTCTTAGAACCTAGTATTAGAGGTTTTTTTACTACGACCAGGGTTGGCCTGAAAAAGCCTTCCTTATCCTGGCCGAGTTTGGGTATCACCAACCATATTGGTCCCTCTAAAGCTGGGAAGGCAACACAAAGGCTAAGACTTTCGGAAGCCACGATAAGGGAATTGAATGCAGGTGGGGAATGATGTTTCACTCAAGAGGAAAGAAATGAAGGGGCTGCCTGTGTGATTCAATGGTTCTCACCTGGATCATATCAAGACATGGACGAATTCTCAGGGATGGCCTCCAGGGGATGCCAGTGCAGGGGGAGAGGTTAATTGGTAACAGCAGCTTTATGTTAGCGTTCCCTTGGGAAATGGTGGCACAAGAGTGGTGAGCCAAAGTCCCATCAGTGTGTGTATGGGATGAAGCTGTGAGGAAAGAGCCAGCGACTCAAGAGGCGAGAGCAATACCCCGGGGGTTAGTCTGGTAATATGGGCGATTCAGGCTGCAGCGGGGGCTGATTCCGCAGCGAACGTAGGATGAGCCCCCTGCTACCCAAATGCGTGGGAGCAGAATGGCCTTGCCCAGGAGTGTGGGGAGCACTGGACGCCCTGAAGGATGTGGGAGGGCCACTAAAGGTAAGAGTAGTGCAAAGGAGAGAAACTTTGTTTTATTATTTATAGAGGTATTCCAGTAGCTGATGCTTTTACTTTCTCTGTGAAGCGGGAGAGGAGATCATCCTCGGGTTTTTTTACCTCATGTTTTTAAATGGAAATGGCCTTCTAAATACCTAGAAAAGCAAACACAGATGCTCTAACATTCAAGTTCCAGAAATAAAAGGTGATTATTTTGACACTTGAAAAGGTATTTACACAATTTCTCCTAAGAGTAAATGCTCTTTAGAAAGCCCATTCTGCCTCTCTCTGTTTTGCAGATTAAGCCTCATTGTTCTAGGGAGCTCTTTCTGTTTTGGTTTATGAAAACAGACACTGAGCTGATACAGCCCAGGTACAGCTTCAGGAAAGAAAAGATATCACCCAAACTGTGGTGGAGCTTGCACTGTTTCGAAAGAGATTTAGTCTGATAACATGAAGTGCTTGTTGAGCTCTTCCCATATATGGGCTCCAGCTCCGTTTTCATCCCTTAAATTAGCCTGACTGTAAGTATAAACCTGTCTTTGGTGAGCTCCCTCCTTTTTATTTTTCTGAAAGACAGCCTGCTGAACAGATTTATGGAGCAAAATCTTGCAAGACCTAAGATTCTCTCTAAAAATAGCACTTAGCAATAAGGAATTTTTATTTTTTAGTTGAGTATGTATGCACATAGCCAAAAAAGGGAAATCTGGCAGGTAGGAGACTCGAGGATCCAGCAGGAGGTGAATTTCCAAGATGATAAATTTTGATAAGGTCTAAACATTTTAGTCTCTCTGTTACTCTAGTAGCAGATTACCTAAATCCCCTATGTGGTTTGAAAGATTAGATTATCTCTAATTCTTGCATTGCAACATACACAAACTCAGAATCATACCTGCAGAGGCAGGCTCAGCACACACATGCACAGACAAGATGTTTTTCCAGGATCTCTGAATTTTTCTTTGTATTCCTAGTACCAGGTACTGAAAACCTCAATGCCTAGCACATAGAAGAGTGCATAATAAATGTAGGCTGAATGAATGAATGGACAAACCATGTGTTTGCAGACTGGCTTATAGCAGATGTGACCCTGTTGTATGGGGCAGTTTTCTTCATGGACCGAAACTGGGTTGTTAGAAAGCTAACGAGAGGCTGACTCCACAGACCTCCTAGCACACTCCCCAGGGGCAGAGTTTTGTTTTCTCAGTGTGCAAGCTGACTAATGTCACCAGTGACTTTGAGTTATTAACCACAGAATATTTTCATAATGAAAAGAATAAGTATACTTTTTATAGTGCTTATAATTTTCCTTAGAAACTTTTCTTTTTTTTAAAGATTTTATTTTATTTATTTGAAAGAGAGAGAGAGAGAGACAGCTAGAGAGGGAACACAAGCAGGGGGAGTGGGAGAGGGAGAAGCAGGCTCCCGGCCGAGCAGAGAGCCCGATGTGGGGCTCGATCCCAGGACCCTGGGATTGAGTCCCGCATTGGGCTCCCTGCTCAGTGGGGAGTCTGCTTCTCCCTCTTCCTCTGCCCCTACCCCCTGCTCATGCTCATGCTCTCTCGCTCTCTCTCAAATAAAATCTTTAAAGAAAAAAAAGGTCTAATACTGCAGGAAAATAGAAAAATATAGATACGTCCTTTTAAATCAGTGTTGTTTTGCAGGAGATAATTGTCATTTCTTTGGTTGTCCCAACATCCTACCCTTCGTTCTGTTGGGAGATTCCCTATTATCCATGGTGTTGAGGGGTTCCAGTGTCCTCCTTCCCACTGTGGAAGCTGAAAGCAAGAGGGCCTTTCTCCTGGTGCGGGTAGCGAGGACGCTGTGCCTGACCAACTAGGGCTTTGAATCTATAGTTTGTGACCTAAGAGGAAGGGATGGTTCTGACTTATCTGAGCCAGCAGCGTCGAGCAGTGGCATTGGCCAGGACAACACTTTAGCCAGCCTGTCTCTATTATGTAGTCTGTGCAATCTCTTTGGTTCGTGTCCATTTTCCAAGCCCTCCCTCATGTTGCCCTTTTGATTGTGTGATCCCCGCAGAACTACATAACCTCCCCAAAAAGTCCTCCTACTTAAAGTATTCAGAGGAACCTGCTCTTCCTTGCAAAAAAAATCCTAATATATCGCCTCAATTACTGATCAGTAACAGAACTAAGCCTGTTCGTGGCATTTGTAGAGAAAATGAAGGGAAAAGCAAAAAGTTAGAAATTATCTAATAAATTTGAGTCATAGTCAGCCATACTTGAATTCTTGTTGTGGCACAGTGGAAAGTCCAGTGGCCTTGGGATGAAGAGGTCATGAGTTTGAGTGCTGGCCCTATTTATTGACCATGTGACCTTGTGCAAGACACTTTGTCTTTGTCAGCCTCCATTTCCTCAACTGGAGCACGAGAATAAAAATATAACGCAGGTATATTCTCAGGACAAGATGAGATTATTTTTATCATGAAAGCACTTTTAAAACTTCAAGCTATTTTAATCATTCCAGGCCAACAAAATTTCTTCTCTATAATTTCATTTTGTACATAATCCACATCTGTTACATATTTCCTAGTTTCCTTTTTGGATGTTGCCTGGGAGGTAAAATACTTGGGCCTTCAAATTTTAGTGCTAAAAGTACCTTATATCATTACTTCATGTGTAGGCAGTAAAGCTTAAACTCTGTTAAAAAGGTGAGTAGATGACTTCCTTCTTTCTCAATTCAAAAGCTAAGTTTATATTTGACCCAACTTAGCTCAGTCCCAGACAGACAGACACACGCACATAGTGCAGAGCCCAAACCACGGGGCTTTTGCCTGTGGCTCACCAGATCCTTCAAAGCTACCATCTGAACTTTGGCTTCCATCTAAAATGAATAGTTGAAACATAGTTTCTCATTTTATTCATATCATTGAGTACAGAATTAAAGTCCTGCCCATGGAGGCTCTTCGGTGGCTAGAAATGGAGGAGTTCTGGTTTTGTGACACAGATAAAGGAAGGGTGTCTGAGCTGAGATGGAGATGCAGAGAAAGGGAGGTGGCCTGATGCTGGCCCAGCATGAATTACAGTCTGAAATCTGATTATTGGACTTGGATGATGCAACCCGAATTGTTTCTGGGCAGTTGATGTAACTTCCAGCACAGGGCAGGGCAAAAAGGGGAAAGCAAAGAGGGTCCCCAGTGTGTGCTGCTCTCCATGCCATGCCCTGGGAACACCCCCTTGCGGAAAGAGGAAGGGAGGCACCTGGGGGCCATTTGCTCGGACGGATCCTTTGTCTCTGGCTCTCAGACTTGTTCATGCATCAGAATCACTGGAGACAATAATAAATTCTGGAGCCCAGGTCATGCCCCACACCATGTAAATCAGAATCTCTGAGGGTAAGACCCTGGCTCTAGAGTTTTTTGAGGCTCCCCAGGTGATTTCCATGGCATCACACCGCTGCTCTATGTTGTTCTCACACCCTATTTATTTCAATAAAGCTTGTGAATTGAAACCATCAATGTCCACCTTTCTTTCCCCCCCCCCCCCCCCCCGCCCCGTTCCTCTACCAAGTCCTGGTCCTCTTGAAACCTCGAGCCCAACAATGAAAGTCATTATACATTCATTATATTATATGCATACACTGTGTTGTTTTGAAAACCTTTCTAAAGGCCTAATCACTTTTATAACACAAAAGTACTTGCCTTAAACCCAAAGTCATTTTGTAGTGTAATAACCTTTATCGGTGGCTCATCATTTCTCTTAGGCATTCTTTCTGAAATGAAATATTCTATTCTTGGTGCTAAACCACAGAGGGATTATTCTTGAGCACTTGAAATAATAATCTTTTTTTAGTACTGAAATGGTGAAAAAAAAGTACGTTTTTCTAATCAAAATTTAATCTTCCAAACTATTTTTATCCTTCTCATCCCAAACTGTTAGAGCTATGCACTTGTACAATTCTTTCTCTGGATTACAATGAAAATCTTACCAATACTGCAAGGTGTTTTTGGTTAAGGAATACTGGACTAAGTTGTAATATTAATAGTAACTGGTATGTATTGAGTGCTTATTATGTGTTCAGTGTTTTGCTTAGTGCTTTACCTACATCACCTCATTTGAGTCTCAGAGCAACCAGGGAGGATGGGTGATATTTTCCTACTTTTTTAGGGATGGAAACAGACATGAAGGAGATGGGAACACTCTGAGATCACACCTTGGGTAAGAAGCTAAGTTATTACCTTCACAGAAACATGCATGAATGAATGGGACTTTGTTGAGCATTGGTGTGTCTAAAGGTGTGCTCAGTCCTTTCACTTAATTTCTCATTTTATCGTCATAACCACCAACATACCAGGCAAAAAATGTGACAGAATGTTCTAGAAAAGAGATCAAAAGCCTTCTCCCCTGGCTCTCTGGCCTCCTGACTTTCTCACTCTAGCTTCCTGTCTAATTATTCTCTCTAAGCAAATGGGGGCAGACCCACCAGTACTCAGAACAAATACTGTAGGACAATTCATTTGTCTCATTTTTTTTTGCCTCTGGATCTTTAGTTCCTAATAAGGAAGATGAACAAGTTTAAGACTAGTACCTTTTTTATAAGTAACTTAGAGGAGAAGCAGAGCATCAGGTTTTTGCATCTACCTGCGTTATAAATACAAGAACTAGAACTTTACCTATATAAATAAATAATTATTTTTCATATTTTCTCCACTTATATTCAAGACTGATATTCAAGGCTTGACAGTGTGAGTAGATTTTGCTCCTTAACATTTAATACAGAATATTTAGAAAATACAGATGTGTAAAAAGAAGGTGGAAGTCATTTATCTAGAAAGTAAAAATCTGGGTGTATATCCTTGCAATTATATCTAGTTATATAATTTTCATTTTGGTTCAAAAATGGGGTCGTTATGTGAAACTTTTATAATATGCTTTTTTTCACTTAATGTCATTTTATTTTATTTATTTTTTAAAAGATTTTATTTATTTATTTGACAGAGAGAGAGAGCGAGAGAGGGAACACAAGCAGGGGGAGTGGGAGAGAGAGAAGCAGGCTTCCCATCAATCAGGGAGCCTGATGCGGGGCTCGATCCCAGGACCCTGGGATCACGACCTGAGCCAAAGGCAGATGCTTAATGACTGAGCCACCCAGGTGCCGCCACTTAATGTCATTTTAAATGTTTGCCCAGTATCTTAGCACCTGGCTGTATTAATCAATCCTCTATTGGATATTTAGATCATTTCCCGTTTTTTTTTTTTTTTCTGTTACAAGTCATGCTATAATGTGCACACACATTTGTGCAGCTCAAGGAAATGTAGGAATGGTATCTACAGCCCAGCGTAATCAAGGGGATTGAATGAAATAACCCAGTTGAAAGTATGGCCATAACTCGAAATAGGGTCCTTTGATTATCAGTCCCATCCTCTTTCCTTTCAACTTCTCAGTGGTTTTCAAACCCGGCTGTAGGTTTGCAAAATACTTGTAGAGGTTTTGTTTTTGTTTTTTAAATAAATACTGTGTCCGGGCCTCACCCCGGGCATTCTGATTTAATGGATCTAGGAATGGAGCCCTGATAAGAGTGTCTTAAAAAAACTCGTCCAAGAACTAGAATGTGCAGCAGGGTTAGGACCACTGCTGATGCCACGCAGATTCTGGAACCACGAGCTCACAGAGAGGTGATCCTCCTGGCACTCACTTGTGCAAATTAACAGTGGAACTAAAAACATCTTGCAGTTATTCTTTCTGGAGCTACCAGCACCCAAGTATATTACTTGGGTGACTTCATAGTTAATTTTCATGGGTCTTTGGTCTTGAAAGTGGGAAGAGGAATGCATATTCTTGTAACCAAGTTTTTTGAGAGCTTTGAATGTTTGCTTTAGGGCTGGTACAGTGGAAGGGCAGTAGGGCAGTGAGGAGCTGCAGCTTGAGGGCGGCCACCATCTGCCCCCACAGCTACAAGACCCCTTCGCATTAGCCCTCGGATCTCCACAGCTTTTGGCCCCCACCTGCTTGGCGGCCGCCAGCCTCCCCCAGGCATCTCCAAGAGCCCTGGGGTGGTTTCTGTAAAATATTGGTAGGTGTCTAAACAATGTCTTTTGTTGCTCACTGCCACAGTTAGCTAGCCTGATCCTCTGCAGCCTCAGTCCCCAGCTGTCCCAGAGAGGTGCCAATTGCACTAGAACTGTCCATCACTGCCATTGTCCCTTCCTGGCTACAGCAAGCTGGAAATTGTACCCCGAGGCTGAGCGAAGTGGAGCTTACCTACCACTCTTCGAGGGCAGAGGCTGCAAATTAGAAAGACTGCCATGTCGCCCGTTTACCTGAAGAAGCTTCGGGAAGCAAAGTTAATTGGACTGCAGAGCTCTAGCATTTAGTGATTCAGCTTTCAGTTCAAAACCGCAGATTCCATCTCAGGGCCTGGGCTAGGGAGAGTTGAGGGGCACGAAACCTCAGGATGTTAAGGGGCTTTGGGGGCAGAGGGCAGAGGCTGAAGTAGGACAGAGGGAGCAGGGCTGAAAGAGCATGGGACCTGCGATGACAGACACATCAGTGGGCTCCTGTGGGCTATCTCTGTGGGACTTAGTATAATAATAATAAAAAATTCTAAAGCACTTTGAAAGCTCAGAAACTGGGGACCTTACTGACCTCAAAATCCCCGAAGGTATAATGGTATCAGCAATAAAACATTGATGTTTCAAATGTTGATGTTGAATCATAGATATAGACCCTGAATCTATAACTAGAACAAACTATCAAGAAAAAGTTAAATTGCCCTAGAATCCCAGCCTCTTAGCGTTTTCTTGAACTTATAGGTCAGCTGTTTGACCCAGCTTCTCTGCAAAATGCTTAAGTTTCTCCTCCAAACTTCCGTCCCTCTGCTGGGGCCACCTGTGCCTTTCAAGCCCCGATCCCCTGTACCTTCACCTTCCTTTACCTGCGTGCCCATGGTCCTGGTCTCAGGATGGTCTGATTTAGGATTTTTAAACTTGACGATGGTGAGAAAGCAAGACACATTGAGGAGAAACTATTTTCAGTTCTAAATTTTGCCCTTTTCCCAGACTAGCAAGGTACAGTACGGTGCGTTCTCGGGACGCTGGGCACTGACAGGGAGCCTTGGCTCGCAGTTGGCCGCGCGGGCGTGAGGGCGCACACGCCATACGCTGGTAACCACTCTGGGTCTCACTGTCAGGTTAGTGGTCAGTACATGACATGAGCTATTCACCACTTGAATATAAAACAGGCTTGGTGTTCGATGATCTTACCCACCGATGGCCCAATGTGAGTGTTTCAAGCACCTTGAAGGGAGGCCAGGCTAAGCTATGATGTTCAGTAGCTTAGGTGGATTAAATGCATTTTCTTCCTAGAATATTTTCGATTTACAGTGGCTTTATCAGGACGTAACCCTATTGTAGGCTGAGGAAGATCTGTGGGTTATTGAGGGAGTGGGGTGTGATAAGCAGGGGGAAGGGCAAGAGATGAATAGATAATCCACTGGGCTACACTAAGTCTTCGATAGGGACACATTGAGGATCGAAAGGAAAGCTTTGATGTAGGTTCCACACTTGTAAGCAGAAAAAACAGGTCATGGAATGAATACCTTTTGCTGGGAATTCAGAAATAGCTGTTTAGAAATGGTCATGACTCTTGGGTGAATGGGCATTTGTCAGTACTTTGTATAGAGTACCTTCTTTCGGTGAAATCCTGTCAGCTGCCAAATGATAAAAATAACAGGAAATCAGGTTGACTCTTGCCCCTCCCCTCAGTATTTCATTTATTTAGAAAAATTGCTCCCTATTCAGCATTCACGTGGACCTCAGACTCTGTTACATATCTGACAGGCTATTTGTCTTGATAAGATCAATGGCTCCTGTTTGATATGAGAAAGTAATGTGTCAGCTGTATGATAATTTAAATAATTGTCCTCTTATCAAAGGAGAAAGGGTCTTTCAAGGAATTTGACTTCAGGGCAAATACACAAATATTCTATTTTCTCTCCTTAGGTTCAATTCCAGAAATGTTTAACATGTTCCTAAGGCTAATTAAGTATTTGGCCTTACTTACCTAACAATTCAAGGCTAAAAATATGCATATGTATTTCTGTATTTGGTTATTTTTTATTTTTATTTTTTAAAAAGATTTTATTTATTTATTTGACAGAGAGAGACACAGCGAGAGAGGGAGCACAAACAAGGGGGAGTGTGAGAGGGAGAAGAAGGCTTCCTGCAGGGCAGAGAGCCCGATGCGGGGCTCGATCCCTGGACCCTGGGATCATGAGCTGAGCCGAAGGCAGACGCTTAACGACTGAGCCACCCAGGCGCCCCTGTATTTGGTTATTTTTTTAACAAGGTAACAGATACTGACAAGTTTTAGATCCCCAAGGTGCCATTCTGAAAGCAGCAAAAAAACTGAGAAGGTAATACAGGTCAGAGTTACTAATGCCAACCGAAATGAGAAGACCTCCTGGTGTTTCTTACTGTTCACATCTGATCGTCTGTAAATACTCCGAGCAAGAAGCAGGTGATCATTAACAGAGGTAGACACTAATGGCTGAGGGCCACTTGTAGTCTGTAGCGGTTTTCTCTTGGCCAACATTGTAAAATCGGGTTATTTGACACACAAGCATGAATTCATGGATTCTCTTAAACAAAAAAGCCCACAAATATGGCACATTCGGCCCACCTCTCCACATGGGAACCAGCAGTCAATGAAACCTGGGGAGCAACTGCCTGCTTCAGACACGCAGGCGCGTGCTCTCTCCCACACCACTGCGCCTGGCTCACTTCACTTCTTCACATTGTCTTTTGGGCCTGTGGTGGGCCTGGGTTTGGAAAGCTTGAACTTCCTCGGACCGCTAACCCCATGACTGTCTATTTCCCTTTATCTTCTCTTCACTTCATTCCTTTGATCTCTTGGCCATACCAGCTCCGTAACCAGCCCATTCCCAAAGAACAAATTCATTCTTTCTTCCCCACTTTCTTTCTTTCCTCTTTTCCAGATAAATCGTTCCCCTTTCCTGTATCTTTCCCTTTCCTGTTCCACAGAATTTCCTTGTCTGAACTTGGGGAATGCCTTTATAATGCTGAAGTGGGAAGAAAAGACAGTCCCAGAATGACTGTGATGATCTTTCTTTTGCAAAGATGACACCTAAATAGATACCCGAAATCATTTCACATTTTCACGTCAGGTCTACAGTGGTGCCCGTAAGATAACCCAATACTGAAAGTCAGAGCATAATTTAAAGGCACTCTGAGTCTGAACAGACTTGGTAACTTAAAACATATTTCATCCTCAGAAAACAGAAGATTGAATCTATGAATATAAAAATGGTTGATAAGGCTTGTTTTATGGAGAGAACATTTGCCGAGTGATTTTGCATTATGGTGCATGCTGTGGCCTAAAATAATCTGAGCAGTTTCCTCATTATTCAGTGATGGTACAGTACTAAAACAGATGCAGCCATTTGAGCTCAAAATTCAGATAGTAAGAAAACATGACTTCTTGGTGAAAGATGTTCATGGGAGTCCCCCAGTTGGGAAGATCCAGCCATCTCCTTCAGAACCTACTGTTTGCCCTGTAGTTACTCCCTGGTAAGGGGTGAACAATGTCCTCATTCCTGACCATATGCTGACTGGTAGGGGCTTCCTCCAGTCTCTCCTCCACTGTGCACGTAGAGAAGGCCTCTCCAGTGTCCACAGGTGATCTCCCCACAGCTCTGCTCTAAGAGTTATGGGTTATGGGGCTTTTAGCCATCTGTGGTGATCAAGGGAATGGACCCAGTGTGATGGTTCATTTTATGTGTCAATTTGATGGAGCCATAGGATGCCCAGATACTTGGTTAAATATTATTTCTGTGTATGTCTGTGTGGGTGTTTCTGGAAGAGATTAGTGTTTTAATTGGTAGACTGAGTAAAGCAGATGGCTCTCCCTAATATGTGTGGGCCTTGTCCAATCCACTGAGGGCCTGAATAAAACAAAAAGTTAAGGGAGGTTGAGTTCTCTCTGCCTGGCTACGGAGCTGGGACATCAGTCCTCTCTTGCCCTTGGACTGTGACTTAAACCACTGACTCCCCTGGTTCTCAGGCCTTTGGACACTGACTGAACTATACCACCTGCTTTCTTGAGTCTCCAGCTTGCAGAGAGCAAACTGTGGGATTGCTCAGCATCCAAAACTAGGTGAGCCAGTTCCCCATTTTACACACACACACATACACACACACACGCACACCCCCCCCCCCCGCACATATCCAATGGGTTCTCCTTCTCTGGAGAACGCTAACACACCCACTTTAGAAGGTATCTTCCACTCAGCTCTAAGTAGGCTATTTCTCTGTTCCGTGGAGGGGACAATTATACTTAAACCACACATTCCAAATCACCACCATAGGCTTCTGATGCTTTATATTTGCCTTATCTAGTTCATTTGGGGGTGAAAAATTCTGTAGTGGTCCTCATAGGGAAGGTCTTTGTATACCAGCCACTGTTTTTAAGTAGGACCCAGATAAGGATTATTATGAAATCAAAATGAATAGATTTTTATGAAAGTTAATAAAGTGCTAGTAAGAACAATAGTCTTAAGATTAAGATTTATCCTTGACTAGCTTTCCCATTATTCATTTCTTACTCCACCTGCTGCTTGTTATAGTAGAGTAAGTACAGACATGGGATACTATAGGGAAAAAAAAACACATTTGAACAAAAATAATGACATAAAACCCAAAATGTTTGAGATACAGAATTCAAGAAGCATAAAGGGCTTACTATATACCAGCAACAATTTTAGGAACTCTACTTCTACCCAATAAGTCGACACATCAGAAACCGGCATCAGAAATATGTCCATGTGGGTGAGGGGGGAGTGGTTTATTCATCTAAGATAAATAGGAATTTCCACAGTGATGAAATTGGTAGGATGAAAAATGAAAAATCAGAAATGATTTGTTGATGCATCATGAATATCTGAGAAAGGAAAAAAAAATCAGCTTCACCTAATTCCTTAGCT
Source organism: Neomonachus schauinslandi (assembly GCF_002201575.2). Lineage (NCBI taxonomy): Eukaryota > Metazoa > Chordata > Mammalia > Carnivora > Phocidae > Neomonachus > Neomonachus schauinslandi. The sequence continues at coordinate 46,126,424 of NC_058409.1, read as the reverse complement.
CGGTAAGTAGATGGCAAGAATGGAAATAGGAATTCCAAATCAAATTGAAACGCTTCCAAATTAGACCCACTAAGGGAATAAAAGAATCCAAGATTCAGAGCCTGAAGCCCTAACAAGCTGTCATGCTGGCTCAAAACTGGAACTCTGTTGAGGTGGGCAAGGTAGATCATAACTATGGTGATTTTAAACTTCATTTTCTTGGCAAACAGGGGCTCTTGTGGGTTCATTGACCAAGGATTGGGTTATTTTAAGAAGTGGTGTTTTGAGACTGGTCTGATGATCTCTTCCCATTCGTATTCCTATGAGTTCTTCCCATATTTTTCTCCAGCTTGAATGTTACTTTCTTGGGTGTACCCATCACCTCAGTGGGAAGTTTTCTGTCCTTTGAGTCCCTGCACACTTGGTAGCATTCACTTCCGTTTCTCTCTTCACCCCTGTACTCATTGATGCCTTAGATGGCCAGTGTCACTGTGGTCACGGGGTGTCCCACTCCTGCTCACGTGTCCGTTGCTGGGAAGAAGCACATTGCTTCCTGAAACCCCGAATTCAGCCTAAAGTCTGATGGCACATGCTCATTTTTAGGACTTGCATGGGCAAGCAGGAAAGAAGGTGCCGAAGGATGGAAGGAAGTGAGTAGACCTAACGTGGAGGAAGAAAGTCTGAAATAGTTGGGGCTCAGAGAGAAGTGCTGAGGCTTCCAGAATGCAGAGCCGAGGTCCATTCACACTCTACTGGCAGCTTCAGAAAGACCATAATTGTGTTTTTTTCCCCCTTCCTGCTTGTTTTCTCTTCTTACTAGCTGAGTAAACTTTAAAAGCCTTCAAATCAGCTGTGTGCCAGCTGAAGAAGTCCTTGTCCTGAAGTGTGTCCAGGGGAGGCGAGAGGCTTTGAGCAGAAATAGTATTTAGTGGCAGAGAAAGGGAAAGAAAGCAGGTAGGCCAATTTTGGGGCCATTCCAAGAAAGAAAGGAGCTGTCTGAGGAATAGCCTGGCATAGCGTCAAGAATAAAGACTCTGTTACTACAGAGACTAGTGTTCAAACCCCAGCCCCACCAATTAACCAAATATCTCAACTTTCTCACCTAAATTTACTACAAAATGAAAATTAGAAAAATATCTATCATTCTGGGTGCTCTGGAAAGCCTCCAGGTAGGCCTCATCTGGATTCAAGCGGGAGTCCTGAAGCCTCACTGGCTCTGGATGGGACCACTGTAGTGGAGGCATGAGGGAAAAGTGCAAAGAATCCCAAAGACCGGGGTTGCCTGGGTGGCGCAGTCGGTTAAGCATCCGACTCTTGGTTTCCGTTCGGGATCGTGGGATTGAACCCCACATCGGGCTCTGCATTCAGCATGGAATCTGCTTGAGACTCTCTCTCTCCCTCTGCCCCTCCCCGCCGTATGCATGCTCACACGCTCTCTCCCGCTCTCAAATAAATATTTTAAAAAATCTGAAAAATGAAAACAAAGAATCCCAAAGACCATAGTCCTCACGTGATCCAACTACTGCGGTAACCCCAGCTCCCACCTACCTACATAGTTGGCTCTGTGATTGGACCCCTGTAGTCTGATCTCTGCTACTTTGAGGTAGATGCATTTCTTAGCCAAAATACCAGACTTGAAAACCTCTCTCTGGACTAAGTAGATATACTATTTCAGATGAACTCATGTATTCATGAGAGGGTCCAGCACATAGCTGGTTCTCAGCACATTGACTGCTATTTCTCCTTTCCCATGGTTCAAGACAGAAATGTTCACTCATGGCAGGAAGCCTGCGGCCACACAAAGAGAAAGGACATTGCCACTTGTTCTTCAAAGTATGGTCCAAGCGCCACCATCCCCTTTTTGAAGTCTTGTTTCCTGGCTACAGTCACTTGAGCAGAGCTGATTGCTGCCTCCTTTATGTCTGTCCTGTATCACCTGCTTATTTCTATAGCATCACCCATGACCCCATTCTGCAGTGAATGTGTCTCTACACAGATGCTAGCCCCCAAGCTCCACAAAAGCAGAGTGGTGTTGCTTTTATCTTTACATTTCCAGAACCTAGCACTGTGCCTGGTCCAGAGTAAGGTGTTCAGTATTTCGTGGATAAATGAATGAACAAACAAATGAAGAAGAAAATGGGCAGAAAGGAGCAGGTAGATGTTGAGGGATCACCTCCCACTTCTTTTTCCCCACTGTAGCAGCCCTTTCCCCAGGTCTCACGTCCAAGCTCCCTACCCATTCCCAGTCTTGCTAAAGATCCCATCCTGGGCCTTAGGAAGCATTACTTTGGTTTACAGTTTGGGAGATTTTGTCCTCACTGGACAGTTAGTATGGTGAGGGATATATGTGAGTCAGATCATGAAACTTGTGATCGGGAGATCCACATGACTTGGTCCTGGCCAATGACCTGTTCGTAGAAGTTCTGTGTGAGGCTTCTGGGAAGTCCTTCGGAAAGGGATGCATTTATCTTATGTCCTTGCCTTTTACTCCCTGCTGGGAACATAGACACAATTTCTACAGCTGGAGCAGCAGTCTTGGGACCTTGGGACCTCTCACATCTCATACCTCATACCTTTGAATCATGAACCAGTGCTTACTATCCCCTACCCTTGAATTTTTAATGACGTGAGAAAATAAACTCTTCTGTGTTTAAGTCACTGAAATCCTATCTATGTTACTTGCAGCCGAAGACAATTCCAAACTGATAATCTAGTTTGTTTTTTTTTCCTTAGACATGACTAGGTCAGTTTATGTTTGGACTTTTACGTTTGCTCTTCCCTCTGGCCGAAGTGCATTTTTAACAGATCATCACCTGCCTGACCCCTTCTTAAGGTCAGATACTAGGTTAGAATGTCACCTCCCGGGGCGGGGGGGGGGTGTCTCTGAAAACCCCATCTGAAAATAACTACCCACAGTCATCCATCATTCTTTAAATCATATTCTGTTTTCTTCACTGCATTTATCACTCTCTGAATTGCACTCTCTTTTGCCTGTTAGTTTTCTCTCAGTGCATTAAGGCTTCTATAACAAAACACCATGGACTGACTGGATGGCTTGCAACAACAGAAATGTATTGCTCACTGGTCTGGAAGCTGGGCAGTCCAAGACCGATGCACCACATGGTCATGTTTGGTGAGGACGTTCTTCGTGGTCCATAGCTGGTGCTTTCTTGCTATGCCCTCACATTGTGGGAGGAGTGAAGGATCTTTTTGGAGCCCCTTTTGTAAGTGCCCTAATCCTATTTATGCAGGCTTCCCCCTCATGGTGTGAGCTTCACCCGAAGGCCCTACCTACCAATACTATAACTTTGGGTGTTAGGTTTTCAACATAGGAATTGTGCAGGAACATAAACATTCAGACCCATAGCACTTCTTGATCATCCTCACTAAGAATGCAGGAATCTTCTTTATTTTGTTCAGAGCTGCTGTATTTCCAGCACCTAGAAAAGCACGTGGCATATGGTGGGTGCTCTATAAATAGTTTCCCAGACAGGGAGGAAACTTCCAGAGTTGCAAAAAAGCATATATTTCCCCATAGAATACACTGTCCTATGTTGCATAGGTTTATAATTTAGGAAACAGTGGGTTAAGTGCATTTTAGGACCTAACTGCTGTATCTAACATAATTTAGATGAGTTTCCAGTTCAATTTTTCTTAATGGCCTTACTGTAATCTTGATTATAGGTCGTCTTGCAGCTTATCCTTATATCCAGAAAGCACTGCCTCTCTACCTTTTATTCTTAATAGCTCATCAGATTTTAAGTCCTTGATGAAATTCTTTGGTTTATTAAAGGAAGTTTTAAAATTATTCCCGAAAGAGTCTCGCTGAATCTCAAGGAGATATTTCTGAATTGATTTCTGGACTGCCACTGCTTATATTCCCTGCAGGCCCTATTCCATTTCACCTCCTGGTCTGGAGATTATACTCAACCCATTTCTTTCTTTCTTTTTTTTTTTTTTTATGTTAATCCCCATACATTACATCATTAGTTTTAGATGAAGTGTTCCATGATTCATTGTTTGTGCATAACACCCAGTGCTCCATGCAGAACGCGCCCTCCTCAATACCCACCACCAGGCTAACCCATCCTCCCACCCCCCTCCCCTCTAGAACCCTCAGTTTGTTTTTCAGAGTCCATCGTCTCTCGTGGTTCGTCTACCCCTCCGATTTCCCCCGCTTCATTCTTCCCCTCCCGCTACCTTCTTCTTCTTCTTTTTTTTTTTCCTTAACATATATTGCATTATTTGTTTCAGAGGTACAGATCTGAGATTCAACAGTCTTGCACACTTCACAGCGCTTACCAGAGCACATACCCTCGCCAGTGTCTATCACCCAGTCACCACATCCCTCCCACCCCACCCCCCACTCCAGCAACCCTCAGTTTGTTTCCTGCAATTAAGAATTCCTCGTATCAAGTGAGATCATATGATACATGTCTTTCTCTGTTTGACTTATTTTGCTCAGCATAATACCCTCCAGTTCCATCCACGTTGTTGCAAATGGCAAGATCTCATTCCTTTTGATGGCTGCATAATATTCCATTGTATATATATACCACATCTTCTTTATCCATTCATCTGTCGATGGACATCTTGGCTCTTTCCACAGTTTGGCTTTTGTATACTCAACCCCTTTCAAAGGTACCTTGCCTAACTTCCTGCCCTCCCAAGTGGTTCCTGCACCCCTTATCTTTTCCATAGGTCCATTTAAAAGTGGCAGAGACTTGTTAATCTCCTTGGGACTCTTCTCTTTTGGATTTCCGTGTGAGGAGTATGGTGGGCTATGAGGAGACTACACATAAGCCCTTGACATTCAGAAGAGTAAATGATCTCTTTTAATGGCTGAAGGGTTGGGGCACCTGGGTGGCTCAGTCGGTAAAGTGTCTGCCTTCGGCTAAGGTCATGATCCCGAGGTCTTGGGATTGAGCCCCGTGTCAGGCTCCCTGCTCAGCTGGGAGCCTACTCCTCCCTCTCACACTCCCCCTGCTTATGCTTGCTGTCTCTCTCTCTTTGTCGAATAAATAAATAAGATCTTTAAAAAAATAATACCTGAGGGTAGGCTTTTATAGAGAGAACCCACAGATGTAGACTAATAGGATGGGACCATCCTTTATATACTTTTAGAGAATAAGAAGTTGATCAGTTTGAGTAAGTAAAGAGTTTACAAGTCAGATGGTAAGAGGAGAGCCCAGGAATACAGGTTGGGTGCCGTGGCTGAGAGAGTGAGTTGCTGGCCAGTATCCATTCTCTCCCTTTCCTTTCTAGTTAAGGTGTCAATCAGAGAAGAATACGCTTCCCAGTCTCCTCTGTAGTTAGGTGTGACCTCCTGATGCAGTTCTGGAAGAAGTTTTGTTTGGGTTTACTTAAAAAGAGCTGACCGAGCTAGGAAGTGTGGCCTTTTCCCCCTTTATCCTTTCCTCTAGTCTGGAATTTGGAATTTGGACTGCTGACAGGACTGCTTTTTTTAAAGTCATGTCTTGTAGAGCAGAGGAAATAATATAGTTACTGCTCTTGAGCTGTGCTTTATGTAGATATCCTTTTAGAAGAGACAGAATTAAACTTTCAAGGGCTGAAAACTTAAAAAATTCCTTTTTAAAAGTGATCCTAATGGAAAATCATTATTTATTCAATATCCACTGAGCAGATAGATATTAGGGTGATATTTTATCAAATAACTTGAAACATAATTTAAGTAATCTTAAAATACACCCTGCCCGCTGATCCCCTGTAATAATGAACACCTATGCCTCAGAAATCGCTCTTAGGTGTGTCTTTTTTTTTTTTTTAAAGATTTTATTTGATAGAGCACAAGCAGAGGGACAGAGAGGGAGAAGCAGGCTCCCCGCTGAGCGAGGAGCCCGATGTGGGACTCAATCCCAGGACCCTGGGATCATGACCTGGGCCGAAGGCAGCCGCTTAACAGACTGAGCCACCCAGGCATCCCTTTTTTTTTTTTTTTTTTAAGATTTCATTTATTTATTTGAGAGAGAAAGAGAGAAGACAGCGCGCGCAAGAGAGTACGGGGGGTGGAGGGGCAGAGGGAGAGGCAGAGGGAGAAGCAGACTCCCCGCTGAGCAGGGTGCCCGATGCAGGGCTCCATCCCAGGACCCTGAGATCAGGGCCTGAGCCCAAGGCAGATGCTCAACTGACTGAGCCATCCAGGCGCTCCTTAGGTGTGCTTTTTAAGTCTTCTATTGTTTAAAAACGACATACTGGTTCTACAGTTACAAATCAGAAAGAAATAATGGTCGAAAGTAATAGATAAGTCATAAAATGTGAGCTAATCTAACCGATCAGTTCTTACTGAAGTCTTTGTCAGAATAGGTTTTACAATCCCAAGTAAGGTTAATGAACGAACAAAATGGACATATCCTCACTGACTTGCCACTCAGGGTGCAAGCATAAATGAAACACAGCCTTGCTCTCTTGTACTTCACCATCACAATAATCAGGTGACAATAAATTTTCCTAAAGTTCATTTTAGTTTAATTTTCTCTCTGACTGGAGCATTTGTTAAGAACGCTCTCGCAAGGTGAAGGTCATTAGATCTGTTCAAAGCATAAAAAGGCTAACTTCAATAGGCAACTGGAGAGCCCTTGTCTAGATTCCATATCACCCGTCATTTTGTGGCTAATGATAGCACTGTTCTTTAATTTGGTCTGAGCCAGTACTGTGTCAGTTGCTTATGGTTCTTGAGCAACAGTATTAGTACCGCTGAAAGACCACCAGCACCTACCCCAGTTCTAGCCGAGTGGACGAGAGAAAGTGAGCACCGTGTATGCGGACTGTCACGTGCCTCTCCTCTCCCCCCGCCCCCCAGCCAAATATTCTCTCCTACAGCTGGATTTTTGTTCCACCTTTATGTTCCGTGTTTACACACTGGTAGTTAAATTGATTAGAGCCAAGGGCTGACCACATTGGGGATTCAGTACCTTTGTGATCACATTCATTTCATACAGAAAACAATCTAGTCCTTGGGCACAAACTCCACCCGTAATATGAGTTAAATATTTAAGTCTTGCAAATGATAAAGCACTGGGCACTGGGAAGTCTTTGTGTGGAAGTGTTGAGAGAATGTACAAAGTGCTAGGCTGAGCTCTACCTCCATTCCCACTGGGGCCAACAACCCAGAGTGTTCATTCTCCTACAGATGGGCCAAAGGAATTTGCTCTGGGTTGAATTATGTCTCCTCAGCCCCAAATTCATATGTTGAAGTCCTAACTCTTATTACCTCAGAATGAGATCTTATTTGGAAATACACTGTTGCAGATGTCATTAGTTCTGTTAGTATGAGGCCATACTGGAATAGGTTAGGCCCCCTAATCCAATATAACTGGTTTCCTTATAAAAAGACAAAATTTGGACCCACACACATACACAGGGAGAAGGATGTAAGAGAGAGACGCTTCAGCAAGTCAAGGAACAACCAGGATTGTCAGCAAACCCACCAGAAGCTAGAAGAGAGGAGCAGATTCTTCCTCCCAACCCTCAAAGGAACCAACCCTCCCCACACCTTGATCTTGGATGTGTAGCCTCCTACAGTGAAACAAGAACTTTGTGATGTTTAAGCCACCCACTGTGTGGTACTTTATGACTGCAGCCCTTAGCACACTAATATAGAATTGTTCTCCTGTCCTTCCCTTTGATGGCTAGCATATATCTCTCCCCTTTCATTATTTGACCAGTGAGAGTTAACATTTTTAAAGCAAAAACACCTGTAATAGAAAGGGAACATACAGGACAGAGTGGGTGGCTTGGCAGGCTTGCCAACCAGGCCTCTTGTACTAAAGCGTTACCGAGTGAGCTGCGAATCTGAGTTCTCCCTCTCCCTGCTCTCCTGACTCCCTAGCAAACAGAATAAGGAACAAATAAGAACCGGCTAAAAGTGGGCCTGGGAAAAATGGGGCAGAAAAGTCAAAAAGGAGTCAAACAAAACTAAAACAGTCCAAAAAAAAAAAAAAGGAAAAACCAGGAGGAGAGAGATGGAAGCAGAAAAGAAGAGTAAACTAGGCATGATTGGTCAGGAAACTAATTGCTGGAGGGAAAAATCTGAAATCTCTGGGTATGAATCTCTACGATATTCATTATATTATTCCCAGAATCCATTAGGAAATTAAGGTTCTTCTTGTGATCATAATGTGTTCACATCTCAACAGATATATCTCTGGAATTCAATCATCAAACTTCATGCATGATGCTTATTTTATTTTTTATAGTTTAGTTCTGTAGCCAAAGTCTGTATGATTCCCCCTGAATTAACCTGGAACACTGGAATGATGAAGCCAGAAGACTCAGGTCATTCAGTTCAGCCCTTTCGTTGAGGTGTACAGAGAATTTAACAGACTTTTCGTCCAATGTCACACAGCCTGTACCAGAGCTAGGCGAAAAGATTTTATAAGTATGACATAATTTATTAGGAATAGAGTTTGATTTATGCAGAGAAAATCTTCCTAATCTACTTTTGAACCCTCGCATATCCATATTGCTTTTAAGGTATTAATGAAGAAGCCTTAGGGCACCTGGGTGGCTCAAGTCAGTTGGGCATCCGACTCTTGGTTTTGGCTCAGGTCATGATCTCACGGTTGTGAGATCGAGCCCCACGTTGGACTCTGCATTGGGCGTGAAGCCTGCTTGAGATTCTCTTTCCATCTGCCCCTTCCCCTTACTCAGGCTCTCTCTCTCAAAAAAAAAAAAAAAGCGCCTTTTGATAACCATCTGGGAAGCCTCAACCTAGAAAATTCCTCCAAACATAATACAAGGAACTAAGATAAACATTTATTTCAACCAAGGTATTTATTTGAAAAATATTGGATGGATAAATTTATTTTTCATATAGGTGTATCATGATATCCTGAATTTTGCATGTCTTATGAATACGAACACTAATCTGAATTTCGTAATAGTGTAACCGTGTGCTAGTCCGTCTTCTGAGTGCTTGACATGTGTTCACTTAGTCCTTATAATGCCGTATGGTTCAGTGTCATTAGCTATGAACCCCATTTTCTGATGAGAAAACCGAGGCAGGGAGGGACAGTATCTACCTTCATCCAAGGTTACGCTATTTGTAAAAAAGGCAGGGCTGAGATTTGAACACAGGCAAAGTCTGACTGCGAAGCAGTATGCATCTCAATACACACGGATTCCCAGCAAGTGGTAAAGCCAGGATTTTATCCCAGTCTAATCTGATTTAGAGTCAGAGCTCTTTCCCATCGCTCTATCCTGCCTCTCACATCTGCGTACTTGAACCTCCCGTTCGCTCTGTCAGCAGCCGCCGCCAGAAGGCAGAGGTGTGAAGGAGATGTGGGGCAGCACAAGCAGCCCAGCAGCTGTGGAGGAAACAGGATCCCAGCGCCCAGCCTGCCAGCCACAGCATCGTCTCCGGCGTCTGCTGGAGGATACTGTCTCCTCTGGGTCGGTCCTAGCCGGCGTGCTGTGCTCTTTTCTCTTGGTTCTCAGGACATGGTGTGTTTGGTGGAACTGGCGCCAGACCACGGAGCGATCGGCATGGGTTCCGGGCTTAGAGCGGCCTTGGACTGGCAGAATATCCTCTAGAGGTGGGGAGTCATGTACTTGGCCCCACAGATCCTCTCAACTACCCCGTGGGGACCATGACAACGAGTTGACAGAGGAGGGAATTGAGATTCAGACAGTGAAGTAGTTCCATCAAGGTCACAGAAGATGGTTCTCCGCCCAGGTCTGCCTAAATGCTAAGTCTTCACATATACTTGCCCAAGTTACCTCTAAAGTCGCTTGAAATCATCTAAATCTCCTCAAATACAAAACAAGGACATTGTGCTATATCAGTATACTCTGTGCCCTGAAGCCCTAGGGATTCTTCAAAGGTGTCTCAGAAGTCATTTTGAGAAGGAAGTCCCAGGTCACCGGCCCTGGTAGCCACCTGCCCCTGATGTGTGTGCGTGCACACACACACACACACACACCATGCAGGGCACAGCAATGCTACTTTCAACCTGCCTTCTAAATCTGACTTTCCACATTAAGATGGAAGGAAGATTCTGCTGCTAAAACAAGTTTGGGGACCATGCTAGCAAGTGATCCCTGAGGTCTCTCTTAGCTTTAATACCAACAAGAGGATCAGCACCGTAAAGGGACAGCAACTGGTCACTCAAACCAGGCAGAAGAGACTCGGGATTCACCTGGCTGGCTCTGTCCAGAAGACATCTGCTGCCTTTGAAAGAGAAGGAGGTACTGCAACCTTCGCTGGTCTAGACACAGTTTGAGAAGGTGGCGTGATGACGTCTGTGATGATGGCCTTCTTACCCAGGGCCAGCTAGTGAGAAACACAGTCTGTGGTCACCATTCCTTGAAGGAGTCATTTAGGGATGAAGGGGGTCTAAGCATCTGTGGCTTAATCCCAACTCATTGGCTTTTCTCCTCTTTTTTGTTTATCTTGCTTCATCCTTTTTTTACCCTGTCTACCTTCAACCTAGTCTCCCTTCTCTGGCCCCAAAGCCAGGTGATAAACAGGAAAGGAGTGGTGGTTCTGTGCTAGTTAAGAAATAAGTCATTTTGGGCGCCTGGGTGGCTCAGTTGGTTAAGCGACTGCCTTCGGCTCAGGTCATGATCCTGGAGTCCCAGGATCGAGTCCCGCATCGGGCTCCCTGCTCGGCAGGGAGTCTGCTTCTCCCTCTGACCCTCCCCCCTCTCATGCTCTCTCTATCTCATTCTCTCTCAAATGAATAAATAAAATCTTTTTAAAAAAAAAAAGAAATAAGTCATTTCATTTACTCCTTCAGGTCTTGCTTTTGCCCCACCTATGTTCCTACTCAGAGCAAAGCATTGGAGTTTAGGTGATAGCATCGGGCCGCATCTTGATGAATGCATGGAGAGCCAAGTTTTCTGTTTCCCCATCCCTGTAGTTCCTACCCCTTTCACTAAAAGCTGTGTATGTAGGAAAGAATAAGGCCAGGTGTTATTATTCATGGTGATAGTGATCATACCTTTTTAAAGACACTTATTGAGCTATATTTTACACATCATAAACTTCACTCATTTTGAATGTGCAATTCAGTGATTTTTAGTAGCTATATAGTTGTACAATCATCACCACAGTTCAATTTTGGAACACTTCCATCACCCCAAAAAGTTACCTCAAGCTCACTTGCCGGGACTCCCTGTTTCCACTCCCAGATCTAGGCAACCACTAATCTACTTTCTGATGTGAATAGATGTGCTTTTTCTGAGGATTTCATGTAAAAGGAATCATATAATATGTGGCATTTGGTGACTGGTGTCTTTGATTTAGCATACTCTTCTTGTGATTCATCCATATGTTAGCATGTTTTCGTATTTCATTCCTTTTTACATAATACTTCTTTAAATGGCAGAATTATGTAGAGAAAAGATCATGGATTTCAGAAGTATGCAACGTGGGGCCAAATCACAGTCATTCCACTTCTTAGTTGTGTAACTTTGGGCAAGTTCCTTAACCTTTTTGAGACTCATTTGTAAAAATAAGGCTAATAATCATCTTTCCCTCAGAGGACTATTCTGTGAATTAACTGGATTGTGCTGGCAAGTGATGGGTGCTCAAGAAATCCAGTTTTTGTCTCTACATTCCCCAGGAGCCTTTCCTTTTCTTAACCCTGCTTCAGATTTTAAGGTGAATGCTACAGTCTCCCTACCGGCTTTCACATCAAACTTGACATGAGAGCCAACATAAGTAGCAGTGTCAGGAATGGAATTCCACCAAGGAAAATCATCACATCCTTCATTAATGAAGCCCAGATGGTAAGAAGCTAAAGGGATTTCCTTCGTTATAATGCTGTCATTTTTTTTAGAAAGAAGGTTAAATTGTATTCATTATTTTAAGGAGGAAATGTTTCAGGTTCCATCCTAGAACATTGTATAGAGTTGGCCTTACCTTTGCAAGGCTCTAAGAACAACGTATTTTCCCACTAAGTCTTACAAAACTGCTCCCAATAAAATCCACTCTCGGGTAACATAAAAGTAAGTAGCAAGGCGCTGCCAACCCCTGAGTATATAAAATCCATCTCAAATCCTCAAAACTCAACTTTGAGCCAGTATTTCAGATTCCTTTCCTGAAACTTTGGAACGACCTGAATTTCATGTGTGTAGCAGCACAGACTAAATTGAACTCCTTGTTTCTTTCTCCAGTCTATCTTCTGTGATTAGAACATGTCATCAACTTGAGTTTCACCTTTGAGGAGTCCTGAATATAACCCCATCGTACAGTCTTGGACACAAATTGACAAAGATGCTATTCTTTTGCTCTGGGCATAACATTTCCTGTTGTAAATCTGTTTCCCCTTCTGAATCATTGTTTCTCTCCAGTTTTTATTCCACCACTATTCTCCTTTGTGTTTCTAGTTGTTTTACCTCCCTTCTTGTCTGGGGTTTATCACGGCTGCATTTCTTCCCCAAATTCCTTAAACACTGAATCCCTTTCCACCTTCTAGATGAAATCCCAGATTCACATCCTGTTAGGCACAGTGTAACAGTTAAAACAGAAAAGGATGAGGCTTCTAAATATTTCTACCAAATGAAATGGGTTTGTAATATACTTTACGTCTCATTTCAAGGACATTAGATAGTGCATCTTTTCTCATGTTATAAAATGCCACTTGTTAAATGCAGTTACTGAGAAAGGCAACATAGGGCTTTCTAATCTATATATACCAATAGTCACTGTACATATTACCGGCATTATACATATTATCGGCTTTATACATATTATTGGCATTAAAGATGGCAAAGAGTGATTCAAGTGAATAAATTAGATACAATTCCTACACATGGTCAATCTGCAATATTATCAGGTTAGTCTAATAGACTTGAGCTTCGATTATTATACAGACATACACAGATAAACAGAGAAAGGCTTTATCCAGACGGAATCAAACACTTAATGTGTTTCTATAAGGATTCCTGTGTTTCCTTGCTCTATGTTCTTATTTGAGTATAGTAACTTGACAAAATCCATGACTAACTTCTTTCCTGATATGGAGAGATCAGGAAATAGATGAGGTCTCAGAAGTGAAGTTTCGCTCACTGTATTAGCACCTAAAATAGGACTGGGGATCCATAAGGGTGATAAAAAGAAATAAAAATAATGGGGAAGGGCACATGAACAGCCTAGATTTAGATGGATTTGTGAATCTCCACAGTCTTCACCAAAATTTTCGTCCGTTAAAACTTTCCTTTCATACACTACACTGAGGAGAGTAATTTATACCCAAGACTTTATTTTAGGGATTTTATTTTAAATGGTATCACAGGAATTTATCTCATGGTATAAATAGTTTAGTAAATCTAGGATTTAGCAAAGATTTTCTCTCTACTGAACTGGTCTTTCGTGCAGTAGATGTTCAGCAGCTGATGACAAATAATCTCGAGGGGTGATGACTTAACTTCATTTTGACGGCCAAACATTCTGCAAAAAAATTCTGAAGCCCCGAGTCCCGATATGTGGACAGCATAGTGCAAGTTAATTTTTTTTTTCAATCACTTAATGACCCAAGTCTTGAATATATGTATATTCAAGAATCACACAACCTTCAGATTGTAATTTGGCACCTAGTTTGTCTATAGCTCTCAAAAGAATCCTGATCTCAGGTGACCCCATATTTGCAGAGATCACTTCTGAGGTCTTGAACACCATAAATAACTGTGAGCATCCATGCATCATGTATATGAATGACCAAATAATGCCAAGAATCTCCTACCCCGAGATGGCAGCAAGTTTTTGGTGTGCCTGACGAGCCATTTCACAGCCTTTGGTTCTTGTCTTGTGCATTTCCTCCCGGAGTGAGGGGCAACTGACGGAGACGTCCCCGATAGAAATGACCAGCTCTCGGTACAGGGCCACTTGCGTGTTGAACTCTTGGACAAGCTGAAAAAGAATTGAATTGCCTTCACCAACGTTTCCTATCTGGGTGTATACAAACATGGGTTTTCAGTGACCCCTCAGCCAACTCCACAAGTTCCAGCTAAGGTGCCTACAGACTGCTTAAAGATCAAGGCACAAAGATGGTAAGTTTCTCCTTGTCCAAGGCAAGTGTTTATTTTCATCGGGAAGTCCGGTGGTGGAAGCTCTATTTCCAGACCTACTCCCTCCCTCTCTACCATCCCCCCTCCTCCCTTAGACTCAGTTTCTGAAGAGCAAGAGCATATGCCACTCCCAGGTCACTAGAGCTTGCTGTTGGGAACTCTCACATATAATGCTCCCCTGTACTACAGCTAAGATAAGGATTTTAAGTTGCGTGGGGATAAAGGCCAAAGATAGGTTGCGAGAGGGAAACCGTTCACCTCCTGCCAGGCCACTGAACCAGAGACTGGCTCAGGAGCCTGACGGGAAGACCGGCCACAGCCTCTGCGCTGGAACCTTCGTCCCCTCTGCAGCGCCCCGCGTGCTCTGTTTGGGTTTATTTGCTGCTGTCTCCCCACAAAGCAGCACCCCCACCTTCCCATCCCCTCCCTCCCTGGTGAGCAAGCCACTTCACCGTGTCTTTTGCATCCACCGTTCTCTGAGGGGGTAGAGGCATGACTTACAGCCGCTGACCCTAAGACCCTTGCCGTGGCACTTCTTTGCGGGGACATTACGACCCGGGTGTCACCCCGAATCTGGGGACTGCAGATTTAAAAATAGTGCATGTGCACGTGATCGGCATGGAGGAGCTGAGGGTGGGGGAGTGGCTGGCAGTCAAGCAAACGACTAACATACAAGATGCCCCCACCTCCTCTCCAAAAAGGAAAAAAAAAAAAAAGGGGCAGTTTTCACCTACCATCTTGCAGTCGTCCAGGGCTCTTTGGGTTTTGTGGGCGCTCTCGGAGTTGCTGCCCCTGCGCTCCCAATCCCCGCTCTGCAGCGGGGGCTTGCTGATCTGGAAGATCGAGGAGCGGGTGGACCGGCTGGGGCGCTTTTTGCGCCCATTCGGTGCAGAACTCATGCATACACATCCACCAAGCCGAAGCCGCTGGTGCAGTGCGCCCCGGCGCGGGCGGCCCGGTCGTTGCCCTGCGCGCCGCCAAGCAGCCGGAGCCGGGAATCAAGGCGCGGCGCTCACAGGGTTGGGGCTGGCTGCGCGGGTGGGTAACCTTCAGCTTGAAGGAGAGCCGGGGAAGCGCTGGCTGTGCGCTGCAGCATCGCTTCCACTGAGCAGCGAGGAAGGGGCTCGGTCAAGTTCTGCTCAGCAGCATTGCCGGCCCTGTCCCGGGAGCTGCGCGCTGGCGCGGGCTCGCACTACCTTCCCCTCGGCATGGATTGCAGCGCTGGGCGAGAAGGAACGCGCCGCCAGGCGGTTCTGAGTTTCCATTCAGATGGGGGAGCAGCTTTCAAAGCCTGCGCTGTAAGGTGGGAGTTGGGGGGGGGGCGGGTATGAGTCTAGCTCTTGCCTCAGTGTCTTCCCGCAGCGGCGCTCCGTCGTCTTTCCCCTCCCTCCCCCGTCGCCAGGCCTGGAAGGCTGGCAGTCCCCGAAGCAGGCAATCGGCTCTAATAGGCTGCCTTGATCCCCCGTCTCTACGGGCTCATCTGTTTGAGGATCCCAAATGAATCCGTGGCGGGACTGGCAGACGCAGGCAATCTGTCCGCCTGACGTGGTGCGCTGCCCCGCACATTGATAGGACGGGAATACTAAGGTGATCCGTCTAGAGAACCCCCCCCCCACCTTCTCCCTCCACAGTTTATGCACTTACCCAATCAAATCCCCGGGAACGTCAGTTGCAATATTACTTCATCTGCGCTATTCTTAGAAACGAAAAGTGTCATCAGAGTGGAGCACATTGCCACATGCTGGGACCTAAACATGGATTTCAAATCAACCTGTGTGCGTTGAAGGCCCTCACCATCTGAGACCATCTGGGGGCCACAGATAATAAAAGCCCAAACCTAGGAGCAAGCGAGGTTTTTGATTCAAGAGGAAAATGTCTTGATGACCTAAAAGGAAAGCTTTGTTTCCCTGAGTGTGTTGTTGCTGTAGTTGTGTTTTTGTTTTGTTTTGTTTTGTTTTTGTCTTTGTTGGGCATACAGGGAGCGGGACTAGCAGGCGGTAGGGCAGAACCAGGAAGAGAGCCGGGGAAGCGCTATCAAATTGGTCCTCCTTACGTTTTCACCAGTAAAGTTCCCGGTCTCCTGTTCCAGAGTGTGACTTTTTCCTGTGAGAGACGCCACAAGTAAGAGCCACCAGGCCTCCCTTCCTTGGACATTCAGAACGACCAGTTCTCCTTTATGGAACTGGTGGAGCTGGCCCAGGGAAGTGGAGGGGATGTCTGCATAAAGGGGGGTGGGGGTGGGAGTGAGTTGCTGGGCCATTTAAATCCACTTTTACCGCTGACATCCTAAGATTCTTGTGGGAAGAAAAGAGGTGGAGTTGGCATTCTGGTCTAATGTTTGTTCTCATGAATGATTTATTTGGAGGGGACAGATAAAGAGGTCTACCACAGGGGAACTAATTATGTGTCCAAAAGCCTCATGAAGAGCAAATCAGACATTTCTGGTCACTCTCTTAAGGGGATATGGAGAGTACCCACAGCGGGATAGTCAGAAATAGGAAGACTAACACCTTAAGGAGGGTGTCTCTAGGATTTTCTCTTTCTTTCTTTTTTTTAACAAGACAGGTAAACGTAATGGAGTCGGATAAGAAAGATGTTTGGTCTTTGTGCCCAGTTCCTGTCACAGAGCTCCTAAAACCCTTGGAATTTCCTGAGTGATAAGGTTGATAAGAGTCTTTTGTCACCAGGAAGACTAAGAATTGGTTAGAGGTTTGGAACTCTCAGTCCCACCCCCAACTTCCCTGAAGAGAAGGGCTAGAGATTGATGAATCATGAATAGCCAGTAACTTTATCAATCATATCTACATCATGAAACCTCCATAAAAACCACTACATAGTGGGATTCGGGGAGCTTCCGGGTTGTTGAAGGTGTGGAGGGGCTGGGAAGGTGGCAAGCTCCGCATCCCCCCTCCCATACCTTGCCCTCTTCCTTCATCACATTCTTTATAGTAAACTGGTAACTAAAGCCCTTTCCCAAGTTCTCTGAGTCACCCCAACAAATTATGCAATCTGAGGGGGGTTTGTGGGAACCCCTGAATGGGTGTCAGATGCAATCCAGGGACTTGATACTTGTGATTGATCTCTGAAGTGTGGGCATTCTTGTGGGACAGAGCCCTTAAACCATGGAGTCTGATGCTAACTCCAGGCAGTTAGTGGCAGGATGGAGAGGAATTGTAGAACACCCAGTTGGTGCTGGAGAGTTGAAGAAGTAGTGGTGAAGGAGACACCATCTGTTGGGGGAACAACAAACCCTAACAGGTGGACATCTGAATGGATATTCAGTTGTATTTGCCTAGTATTTGACAAAAGATTGAGAATCAGTATTCCCCAAGAGTGGGAAGGAGGTGGCATTAGCCCCCAGGTTGACCTCCTTCCAGATGCTCGGATGACTTGGAGACCAAGGTGGGGAGCTATTCTGTTAGCAGAGTCTCCCCAAAAATTGGGAGATAAAAGAAGTTCACTCTTACCCAGCTCTCTGACTATTCCTCTTTCCTCAGTCTCAATTTTCCCTGTGTTTCCTGTGTGTAGGGAGAAGTTGAGGAACACATCAGGTGATTCAGTGAGATTTGCTAGCATTTGGTGAGTGGTAGAGGGATGCTGACGAAGAAGATACAGGCAGGCTAAGGGGCCTTAAGAAGAATGGATAATACTCATTTATAAACTGTTTAAGTCCCGGTGATACAAACTCCTTTCGTAACAAGTAACTAATCCTCCCCACCTCCGCAAGAGTTAAAGTCTGCTTTAACCCAAGGTTGGTAGTGCTTTGGAGAATTAAAGGAAAGGAGACCTCGTTTTACATGTGTGTGGTCAGAGGATAAAGAAAACAGGACACTGGCAGTCAGTCTTCTGGGAATCTTTTGCCGCCAGTCTGTTATCTCATCCCTTTCCCTGAGGGGCAACAGTGGCCGCCACCAGATTTGAGCGTCTCAAAGCTCCTCAGTAGTAGGCTTCTACTCCAACTACAACCATCTGGTTTCGACTCCCCCCTTCTTCTGCCTAGAGACAATTTCAACAAATTAAAAGAAAAAAGGCAACATAATCGTGCTGCCTGGTTTCTAGCCATAATTCTTGGAGGAAATGGGGGGAGGGGAAAAATGGGTTCAAACTCAATGTCACATCTGAAGGACTACAGGTTTGGAAACCTGCTGGGGGATTAAGCGGAAATTGTAGGTGCCCGTTGGCTTCCCCGATACACAGCCCAAGCCATTTTCCTGAGAGGGGAGAAAAGTAACATCGGTGCCAGAGCCGTCTCTCCCAGGGACAAATGCTGCCATCAGAATAGCAGCAAGCAGGCTTAGTTTCCTCACCTTCCCCCACACTCAGAACAGCATGAATTTACATTCTTGGGGCTGTCTGACTGCCAAATAGAAGGGTAAAGTGCAGTTTGAAATCCCAAAAACAAAGGCACATTTTCTGGTTGTCCAGACCCATTTTGGCACAGCCCTAGTAGTGGGTCCTCTGTAGGTGTATTTGCTTTGAGCCCATCTCCTATCCTAGATTCACTCCAGTATAAGATCCACCTTGCACTTCACATTCTCTATTTCATAATTTCAGAGAACTCATTTTGATTTGCAATTTTTAAAAATAAATGTTAGTTTGGAGTGAATATGAGTGTCTGTTAAGTTTCTTCAAGTTGGTGCTATAAGAAACCACAGCGAGACCCAGAGATTCACCTTTCAAATGGGGCTGACCTCTCATGAACGGAGGTACTGGGAGGCAGGTTTCATCTGGGAGTGAAGTTCAGGGTGGGGCAAAAATGAAAAAGGACCTTATTTGTGTTGGTCTATGACATAGGCGAAGAAATATTCATGAAGATGCTGAGCTCTGAGAAGTTGGGGAGATTTGAAGGGAATGATCAGGTTATTTCCTGTTAGTGTCAAAAGAGATTGAGTTATTGAGAAGAATTTAGTGAGTAAACTACCTACTAAATGCTTTATTTACGCTAAAAGCTGAAGGAAGTACAATCTACTGGGAATACATACTAGTTTCAAAAATATGTTTGAGTATTTTCACTAGTTGCACTTCCACGTTCTGTTGGTTCTAAAGCTTATATAATTTGGAGGCCCCCTTTTAAAGAAAAAGAATCCTGCCACGTTGTTTTGTATGTGAAATAAAACATATTTTGCACTGGTTGCTGTACCATCGTGCAGATGAGAAATCGGTATGTGGGATCTGTGCTTTGGTCAGAGTGCGAATAAAACTCACTTCTAAGAAAAAAATTTAAAAGAATTGAAAAATGTAAGTACAAAACTAGACACATGGTTTTGGAAAAGCCTGCACGGGTGAGGTTTGCCAAAGCGAGTGTTCATTACCTTCATGGTAAATGGACACATTTCATGTCTATTTTATGCATAGTGGGCATCTGATGGGCCTCCTCTGTTTTTATTCCCCCTTTTCTGATAATAGCACCTTAAGTTTTTGACGAATCAGTCTTACCTCATTTCTTATGACATGGCTCATGAATGGGCATATGTCCTGGACATGGTCAAAAAGAGTGGTCTATTCTAGTGGCCACAGTGATTGGATAATAGTGGGCATGACATTGAAGCTGAGCCAATGAACTTTAGGCCTTGGGGACTCTGGAACTCTTAGGTTGAAATATATGAAATTGCTGTTAGTCAACCGTTTTTGACCTACATCAGTGGTAATTTCATGTATTTCAACCTAATATTTTTTCTTTCTGTTGGGTTTCTAGGGTGATACAATGAAAGCCTGGAGTTTCTGGTGGCAGTCTTTGTCACTCAGGGTCAACTGACTGCCTGAGAGCCAACTCAGAAAAAAACAAAATGGAGAGATGGAGAACGAGTCTTTTTTTTTTTTTTTTTTTTTGGAGGGATAATTGACATATAACATTGTATCAGGTTCAGGTATACAGCTTACTGATTCCATATTTGTATGAACAATTGACTGTTGAAAAAGACGAGTTTGAACTGCATGGGTCCGCTTGCACATGGACTTTTTGGGTAAATGCAGTATAATACTGCAAATGTATTTTCCCTTATGATTTTCTTAATATTTTCTTTTCTCTAGCTTTGTAAGAATACACTAAATAATACAACTTACACGATATGTAGTAAATAAATGACTACCATGTTATCAGTAAGGTTTCTGGTTGATAGTAGGCTATTAGTAGTTGTTTTGGGGTGGTCAGAGTTATACATGGATGTTTGACTGCATGGGGGTAGGCCCCGCTAATCCCCGAGTTGTTCAAGGGTCAACTGTATTGCAAAATGATCACCATAGTAAGAGTTGATATTGTCAGCATACGTGGTTATTTTTCTTGTGATGAGATTTCCTTTCATCAACTTTTCCACATGCAGTTTTAACTGTATTTGCCACGCTGGACATAGTGTCACCCTGACTTATCTATTTTATAACTGGGAGTTTGCACCTTTTGACTCCCATTGCCCATTTGGTCCACTCCCATCCCATGCCCCTGGCAACCACCAATCTGTTCTCTGTATCTTTGAGCTCGGTTTTTTTCTTTACCTCGTTTTGGATTCCACACGTAAGTGAGATCACACATTTGTCTTTCTGTCTCACTTCATTTAGCATAATGCCCTTTTGGCCCATCCATGTTCCATGTTGTGGTAAAAGGCAAGATTTCCTCTTTTATGGCTAAATAATATTCCACTGTGTGTGTGCGTGCATGTGTGTGTGTGCGCGTGCGTGTGCGTGTGTGTGTACACCACATTTTCTTTATTCACTCATCTACCAATGGATACTTAGGTTGTTTGTATATCTTGATATTGTAAAGAATGCTATAGTGAATATGTGGGTGTATGTATCTTTTTAATTTATTTTTTAAAATTTAATTAAAAAAATTTTTTTAAAGTAGGCTTTACACACAGTGTGGAGCTTGAACTCAAAACCCTGAGGTCAAGAGTCACATGCTTCACGACTGAGCCAGCCAGGCACCCCAGTGCATATATCTTTTTGAGTTAGTGTTTTCATTTTCTTCAGAAAATGAAATTCCTTGAAAGGGAATTGCTGGATTATATAGGAGTTTTATTTTTAATTTTTTGAGGCGTCTCCCGACTGTTTTCCACAGTGGCTGCACCAACTTACATTCCTACCAATAGCACATGAGGGTTCCCTTTTCTCCACTTCCTCACCAACACTTGTTATTTCTTGTCTTTTGAAAACTACCCATTCCAACATGTGTGAGGGTTATATCTGTTTGTGGTTTTGGTTTGCATTTACTCTGATGATTAGTGATATTGAACACCTTTTCATGTACCTTTTGGCCATCTGTCTCTCTTCTTTGGAAAAAATGTCTATTTAGATCCTCTACCCATTTTTTAATACGATTTTTTTTTTTTGCTATTGAGTTGTAGGAGTTCTTTTTATATATATTGGATAATAACCTTATCACATAGATGATTAGCAAATATTTTCTCCCATTCACTATGTTACCTTTTCATTTTGTTGGTGGTTTCCTTTGCTATGCAGAAGCCTTTTAGTTTGATGTAGTCCTACTTGTTTGTTTTCACTTTTGTTGCCTTTACTTTTGGTGTCAAATACAAAATATCATTGCTAAGACCAATGTCAAGGAGCTCGTCGCCTATGTTTTCTATAAGGAGTTTTATGGTTTTAGGTCTTACATTAAAATTTTTAATCCATTTTGAGTTAATTTTTAAGTATGGTGTAAGTTAGGGGTCTGGTTTCATTCTTTTGCACGAGGCTGTCCATTTTTCCTCACACCATTTATTGAAGAGACCGTCCCTTCCCCGTTGTATATTCTGGGCTCCTTTGTCGCAAATAAATTGTTCATATATGCATATGCTAATTTATGGGTTCTCTACTGTGTTCCATTGATCTATGAGCCTATTTTTATGCCAATACCATCCTGTTTTGATTATGATATCTGTGTAATATAGTTTGAAATCAGGGTGTGTGATGTTTCCAGCTTTGTTCTTCTTTCCCCAGATTGCCTGGGTTATTGGGAGTATCTTTGTTCTTTTTCTGTGAAAAATGCCATTGGAATTTTGATAGAGATTGCATTGAATCTGTAGGTTGCTTTGGAGAGTATGGACATTGTAACAGTATTAATTCTTCTAATCTATGAGCATGGTATCTTTCCATTTGGTTGTGTCTTCAATTTCTTTAATTAATTTCTTAAAGTTTTCAGTGTACACATCTTTAACCTCCTTGGTTGAATTTATTCCTAGGTATTTTATTCTTTTTGATGTCATTATAGAAAGATTGATTTTTAATATTACATGAGCAGGTGGATCGAACTTGGCCTTAAATTAATTTACACCTATAATTTCAGTTAGGTGAACCAAATTCCTTTTAAACTAAGTTTTTTGATCAGAGTTACCATAATATGCAGCCAAAAGAGTTCTGATTAATATAATATATAAAGGACAAGTGTGCTCAAGTATCTGATGCATCAAATTATGCTATCATAGTAGTGACTCACCATGAACAAGGCACCATGTTAACTAGTGTGAGAGTGATAGGGTTCCGGTCACAGAGGCAGGATAAATGGCTCAGGTCCTTTGGCTCAGGAAAGGAAGGAGAACAGTAGGTAAGAAGCAGAGGAAATGATTTTCTCTGAATGACAATAACGTGCATGATTTTAGGCCACATTGAGAAGAAGAAACACTAAGGGACTGCTCTGAGGTCTCCCAGTGACTTTGTAGACTTTTGAAAGAGTGGACTTGGGGGCTCTCTTCCAGTGATCTAAGGAAGATTCAGGTTATGGGCAGAGAGGGAGTTCATGGTAGCTAAGTGTAGCAGGTTTCACATTCCTAAGAACTTGTAGAGCAAAACAGAGGAGTTTGATCCTGACACTGTGTTGGGATAGACTATGGGCAAAAGAGAATGACTGCTGTTTCTTGATGAAGTGAATTGATAAGAGGCAAGTGATACTTTAAGAACATTAATTTGGTAGTGGTAGGTAGGATGCATTGTAATGAAGAAAGAATGAAGCCATTTGTTAGGCTATTAGAATAATCCAAGTGGATCAGGAATCTGACTGTGTCACTAAGACCTGGGGAGAAATTTAAGATCTTTTTAGGGTGAGAGCATTACCTCATAATTACCTCATAACAGAACTGACGAGAAAATAGTATGAACTATCTAAGGTAAAAAGCAACAGGTGTTTCAGTCTTCCACAGAAAAAACAAAACTCATTGACAGTTATCTCTGAAATGCATATCTAACTTTCAGTCTGTAGAGCTCTTTCTGCCTTCTGTGCACACAGGACATGTACCCTCTGGCCAAATTTCAGCCTGCCTTGTCTATGGATTCTTCTGGAACCTCCTGCCCATCGACAAGACCTCTTTTTAGCCAACCATGGCTCTGGTCTAAACCTGATCTGCACCAGGTCTACCAAGATGTGCATCACCCACTGCTGTCCTGGCCCCACCAACCCTGTCTGCAGTGGCCACTCCTTCCGGCACAACTTGGTTCCTTTGAGGACACTTCTGGGCCTGCCAAGTGTGCTGAAGCACATGTCAGAGGAACACTGCAGTGGACAGGCTGTGTCTGCAGAGCCAGTTCCTTAACTGTCCTTTGATCCATCTGTGCCCTGGCTCATTTCTGGCTATTCTGTTTCCTGTCTTTGCTTCATTCCCTGGTTCCTGTTTGCTGTCTCTCATTCTCTCTTTCTCTCTAGCCCTCCCTCCCTCTCCCTTTTCATTTCCCTCTGTCCTCGTCTCTCCAATAATTATGTAATTAATACAAACATAACTTTTCCTTATCGTAAAAAAGTGATGGTGCGGATAAGGCTAAAGTCCCCTTTGAGTACCATCCCAGCCTTGGTCCTATCCTATTTCCGTAGAAATAATCCTTCCTAGCTGTTTGCTGTGTAGATCTCCTGTTACACAGTTGTTTACTTCACATCTCCCTGAAAAGAAGGTAGTCTTTTAGTGTTGTTTATGTATGTGTATATTTTCATAGAAATGATACATTGTATGTGTTACTCTGGGACCTTTCTTCTGCTCAACAGCACGTCTTTGGAGAAGGTTCTGTTATCAGTACATATCTACCTCAGTCTGGTACTGATACATCCTATTTCAGAGTAAGAGAAACATCACAGTTTACTAAACCATCCCCTAGTTGGGACGTTTAGATTATTTCCAATATTTTAATATTAACAATGTTGCAAGGAAATTCTGAAGCATGCCCTTTTCTTCATATGAAGGCAGATATTTCATAAGAATATATAAAGAAGTGGAATTGCTGGGTCATAGAGTACATGCATTTACATTTAAAAGAGGCACTCTGAAATTTGTATCCCAAGTAGCTGTATCAGATAACAAGCTTCTTATGAAAGTACCTGTTTCCCCACATACCAGTTTGATATCATTAAACTTTTAAATTTGTGCCAATTTGACTTTCTTTTTTTTTTTTAAAGATTTTCTTTATTTATTTGAGAGAGAGAATGAGATAGAGAGAGCATGAGAGGGGGGAGGGTCAGAGGGAGAAGCAGACTCCCCGCTGAGCAGAGAGCCTGATGCGGGACTCGATCCTGGGACTCCAGGATCATGACCTGAGCCGAAGGCAGTCGCCTAGCCAACTGAGCCATCCAGGCGTCCCCCAATTTGACTTTCTATATTGATCATATATTCTTACCTCTCAGCCTTCTAGTTTCTCTTCTTAAGGTTCTATTTACTTAGGCCATCTTAGCAAAGAATCTTTGTAGACTGTCTGGATTGGTAATGATCCCCTACACACAGGCGCGCGCACACACACACACGCGCACACACACGTGCATGCGCATGCACATACACACACTACTTTCCCACTCATCATGGTTCCAGGACTCCTGCTTACATGAGTAGCCCTGAGTGGGTGCATCCCATCTCTGAAAGACTGGGCTTCCAGATGGCTCACTATTAGGGAAAATAGGCAGGGCAGGGATAAGAGAAAAGAGTAAAAGATGAATTCAAATTACCTAGTCTTGGAGATTAGAAAATGGAGCTTTTCCTGATAGAATTGGGCAACTGAAAATGTTAGACTTGGTAACAGGTTAGGGCTGGAGATGTACATTTAGAAATCAGAAGCAAAAAGTGGTCACCGAAGTCTTGAGAATGGCTGTGTTTCCAGGAAGGAGTAAGTGTAGAAAGGAAAGTAGGCAGAGGGATGACATCCCGAGGCATGTCAGCACACAAGAGGTGGGACGAGGCACGGAGCCAGCAGAGGGATGGAGAAGGGGCTGCCAGGAAAACCGAAGAATCACTCAGTGCAGTGTCACAAAGCACAAGGCAGAGTCCCTTTCAAGGAGTGAGCTGTAAGTTGTCCTAGAGATATTAAGGAGGAAAGGGACATAGAAAAATACCTTTTGGCAAGGAGAGGTTATTGTGGAAAGTTGTGTATATCTAATAAATGGAAGGAACAAAATCCAAATGGTAAGTGAGCAATTAGGGTAAAGAGGGGAAGGAGGCAGGGACAGTAAGTAGGAGGGTAAGGACAGAGATAGGACAGTTGATACAGAATCATAGGTTCTGATGTTTGCTTTTAAAGCCCATTTTTGAAAAAGAAGGGAAGAACCAGTGGATAAGCAAAAGTTACATGTTGTTTTTAATAAAAACACATAATTACAGAAAAAAGGCATCAGAGAAGAGAAGAAAGAATGTGGTCCAATATGCAAATGAATGGAAATCTACTGACGTTTTTGGAAATGAGTGTGGACAGTATTTCCAAGAGTTCTTAATCGGAATTCAGTGTTGTTGATCTCCATTCAATACTGAAAATAAAATCCAGATTTAAAGTATCTAGGTCTTAGATAATGCTAATAAAATAATCGACTGAATCAGTAAAGGGCCACAAAATAACACCATTGGCTGGCTTCAGAGATTCGGCATTCAAACTCTTGAATTTGCGACCTGATGACTGAAATTCGGACGCACCAGAGGGTGGTGAGTGACATTCCTCTCCCATCAGAGAGAGAGAGGCCAGCTGAGAGCCGGGCTTGGGTTTCCACTCCAAGGTTGGTTCTGGGAGAAGATTCTACAGTATCTCTTAATAACTTGTTCTAGACCCAGGAAACTTTGCAGTCGGGACATCGTTCTTTATGTATGTTCTAAATTTCTCCCTTATGCAATTTAATTCCACTTTCTTAGTGAATATAGGAAATAAAGAGCCAGGCTGGAAGTGAGCTGGATGAGTTAAAATCAAAACTGGCTTTTGAAAATGATAATGTAGCGAAGTCTTTTAAACCCTGACAGAAATAGGGACAGGAGTGAGGCTGGGAGAGTGTCTCTGAACTCATAGGCATGGAGGATTTGGGGTTTTTCCTCCATGAAGGAATCCGGGAGTAAGACGGCCCTTTCGGGGCAGTGGGAGATGGAAGTTTCCGCATCAGCCTAGGATGGATTCCAGCCCCTCCCGTCTGGCTCATTCTGTCCTCTCTCCACTTCTCTGGAAGTTGGAAGGACTTATCTGTTGTCTCTGTTCTGGCAGCCTGGCAGAAGGACAGTGTGTCTGACTTCCAGTTTGGCAGTAAATGCAGCTGCAGTACCTCTTGCTTTTTCAAAACTGCCAGTGTCCAGTCCATCACCAGCTCTCCGAGTCGTCACTCAGGTAAAATGAGGCCACCGGTCCCTTTACAGGAACTCTTACATCCTTAAAGAAGGATAGCAAGTCACCTTTCAGGTTTTTTCCTTTCAGACAAAAATAATTCTGTTGCTTCACCTTTCCCTCAAAGAGGCACACATTCAGGGCCACCTGGGTGGCTCAGTCGTTAAGCGTCTGCCTTCGGCTCAGGTCATGATCCCAGGGTCCTGGGATCGAGCCCTGCATCGGGCTCCCCGCTCAGCGGGAAACCTGCTTTGCCTTCTCCTACTCCCCCTGCTTGTGTTCCCTCTCTTGCTGTGTCTCCCTCTGTCAAATACATATATAAAATCTTAAAAAAATAATATTAAAAAAAAGCACACATTCATTTTTGTTATTTCCACATAATTGGAACTAACTCTGCAATAAGGTCTCTGATAACCTGATTAAAGTAAAAGCAGCTTTATTAGACCTTTGTGGTATATCCCACAAATATACTGAATCTCTACTATTTTTTAAAATTAAATGACTGCTTTAGTAATCTATGTTGACTTTATGATCCAAATGACAGATACAAGGTAATTCTCACCTTACATGACAATATTAGTTAAGAACAAAGGTATACCAATAGGCTTTTACCTCAGGCCTAAAAAGAGAAAAAAGAAATAAGACAAATAAAGGTAGATTTATTCAGAACTTTCAGAAGGAGAGGGCTTAATTTTATTGTTTGTCAGTGTTTTTGTGTGCATTAAATTGAGCTACCAGCTCCCTCCTTTTTATAAACAAAAATGTTCTTGTTACTCTATAGTCATAATTGCAATGCAAATTATTGAAATTCTTAGGCGAGGAGACTGGGAAGTACTGTACAGGAGGAAGTACCTGAATCTGGCACAGGCCAGGGATATTTTGAGGAATAAGAAACCAATATTGAGTCATGGATAGATAATTCTTCATCACAACATTACAGACAACAGATCATTTCAGTTTTCTATAATAAACTCAGGTCATCATCAACAAAACTTTATGGAGTGTCTGGTGTTTTCAGGGCACTGGGCTATGCGATCGGGAGTCCAAGAAATTAGATGGCACTGTGTCCATCCTCGGAGCCATCCAAACAGATACCAGTCTAAGATGGCAAGAGCTAACTGCCATAACTCATGCCTGACTGAGGCATTCTGGGAAGTTAGGAGTATAGGTATATAAGGAAGGGGAAGAAGAGAATCTGGACAGGACTGAAACAAAGACAACTGATCCTTGGTGGGGAACTAACTGTCCGTTATGTCGTGTGCAAAGGGAAAGGACAAAATTGGCATGATTCATATGAGCGCAAAAATTCATGGAGATCTCATTTAGTGGGGATTTTTTTTTTGGTTCAAAAGCATGACTCATGTACCTACTGTGTGCTAGTTGCTGGTGATCCAAAGACAAGGTAAATCCCTGCTGAAGAGGAACTTAGAGTAGCAGAAGTAGAAGTGGTGATCAGTCTATAGGGTGGGTATCCTCTGTGAGAGTAGTCTGTTGGGAGTGCATCTCCAGAAGACAGGGTAATAGGAAAGCAGGCTGACAAGAGCTTGAAAAGATTTTAGGGTCACAGAGAATGGGCTGCAATACAGAACTGAATTCTGTTTTCCAGAAGGAATTGGAGAGGTGAAGAAAAATTTAAAACAGAAGTTTGGTGCTACAGACCATGCCAACACTCTTGGGGACTGAGAAAGTTTGCAACTCAGTGACCACATTGGTGTACAAACTCACCCACAGCAGGCATCTGGCCTTTGCCAACAAGACTGACTTTAGAGCTGAAGATTGTGGTGCATGACCTGTCTTTGGAGTGTCTGGGGAGCTGGGTGAAAGGCTGAGTTGGCTTGGGACACACAGAGTGACTTACCTGACTTCAGAAAGGTGACCTCACATATTGTTACTAAATGAGTAGTGGGCCAGATTAGCCATAGAAGAGGGAGGCAGCACATTGCTTAAATTGTAAAGAAAGGTTTCAGGAAGAAATGAAATTGGAGGTGGGTCTTAAAAGAGGACTGAGATGAGGAGAAAACAATGATGAAAGCTTTCAAGACAGGGGACTCAGTATGAACAAAAGCATAATAAGAAGGTTCTGATGTATGTAGTATGTGTGGGGAATGATAAGTACATCTGTTTGGCTGGATCAGAGAGTCTGTATAAGCAAATGATAATCAAGTAGATTGGAAAAGTGGGTTGGAGCCAGATTATAGCAGATATTGAAATATCAGGCCAAGTGTTTTGGACTGTAGCCTATAAACACTGGAGAAAATTGATTTTATTATTTTTTTTTACTTTGGGAGTTGAAGTCCAGAAATATTTTGTGACTTTTAATTTGCTATCAGTATATAGAATGGAGAAGGTAGAGGTTAGAATGAGAAAGACTAATGCCATAAGATAATGGAAGCTGGAATTCAAAAGCAGTGGTGGGGAAGGAAAGGGAATTTGTGAGGGATGTTACCTAGGAACTCTCGAGAAGACCTACAGAGATGGGGAAGGGTGGTGTGGGGAATGTCTCCAGCGTTTTACATTTAGGAGGCCAAATCATGATGCAACCATTGCCTGAAATAGGAAAATGCAGAGGAGAAGCTAGTTTGGTGGGAAAATAATTAGACTGTATCTAAATGTGTTATGTTGTGGTGATAATAAGACTTCTTCAGGAAGAAGCCTTGCAGATCATTATAAATGCCATTCTGAAATTCAGTAAAGAGATGAGGGCCCTGGATGGGTGTCTGAGAATTCCCCTGGTAGAAGTGAAAGTTCTTCCTGAGAATAAATAATTCTCTGAGAGAAAGCATAGAAGAGCGACTGTCCACCCAGGCCATCTCTCAAAGTCACTGGTACAGTGGCAGCTGACATTTCTGTCAGCCCCTCTCTTCTGCTAACAGAAGACCTCTTTGCATTTTAGGAGCTGCCTCTCTCCCTCTTTGTATGATTTGGTGATGGGGGGATGCAGTTATGGGGTCCTACTTCTCCACCATAAGGGAGGGTCACAACTGAATCTGGACCATCCAAACATCCATCTCCTAGATGTAATGACTAGTCCAAAGCTAGGGACAAGACTCTATCCTTTTAGGATTTAGCCTAGAGATTAAGGTAAAGAGGGCCAACTCTTTTTTCTGTAATTACTCACTGTGTAGATAATGGAAGCCAGAAGCTTCCTATAGTCCTCTTTACTACCACATAAAGAGAACCTACCTGATAAGGCAGTCCTCCCAGAGGGAGGCAGAGACAGAGCCTTAATGACATCATTTGAATCCTTAGAACCAGACATTGCTGAATATAGTTTTACCTCATGTCTGCAATACGCCACTTCATTTAGAGGCCACCATACCACATGGCAAGTGGGAGGGACCCTGACAAAGTCTACCTAACATTAGTTGGCTAAGTCATCTTGTTTATTTGCCTGTTTAGGTCTTTATGATGACAGAACAGTTCTGTCTCTTGATTACAGGGGTAGTTATGCAAAACTAGATAAAATGACCTAGATCTCTACACACATGTTGTACCAATGTTGACTTCCTGGTTTTGATATTGTACTATGGTTGTGTAAGATGTAATCATTGGGAGAAACTGAGTGAAGATAATATCTTTTAAATTGCCTACAAATCTAATTCTTCCTGCAATATCTTTTCAATTTCCTATAAATCTATAATTATTCTAAAATATCATTAAAAATTGCTGTTTGTAAGAGACACATTTAAATATAAAGATGCAGAAAGATAGAAAGTTAAAGAAAGAGAAAATTCCATGCAAGTAATAACCAAATTTAAGTTAATAGATGTATTAATATCAGAAAAAAATATACTTTAAAATAAGAGGCACGGGGGTGCCTGGGTGGTTCAGTAGGTTAGGTGTCTGACTTTTGATTTGGGCTCAGGCATGATCTTAGAGTCCTGAGATCAAGCCCCGAGTCAGGCTCCCTGCTCAACAGGGAGTCTGCTTGAGATTCTCTCTCTCCCACTCTCTCTGCCCCTCCCCCGCAATCAATAAATAAATCTTAAAAAAAAAATAAAATAAGAGGCATTAGTGTGAGATAATCACTCTATGGTGGTAAAAACTTTACTAGGAAGCTATCTGATAACACAACCTCAAAACATATAAAGCAAAGACTGACTTAATTAAAAGGAGAAATAGACAAGCCCACAATCATAATGGGAGATTGTAACATACCTTTCTCAATAACTAATAGATCAATCCATTAAAAAAAATCAGTAATAACGTAGATCTGTATAGCACGATAAATTGATATATGCCCAGGATTATTATTTCCTTTCAGAGGAGTTGGGAAACATTAGAATAACATACATAGACATATAAAAAAATACAGGACATGGAGGAAAGAAAAGGAAGTAGTTTTAGAATAAGGAAAAGTCACAAGTGGTTCAGGGGTCTGAAATAAAAATGTAGGTGATGATGGGCTTATTCATTCATATATTATTTATTTATTTATTTATTTTTAAAGATTTTATTTATTTATTTGAAAGAGAGAGAATGAGAGAGAGAGAGCACATGAGAGTGGGGAGGGTCAGAGGGAGAAGCAGACTCCCCGCTGAGCGGGGAGCCTGATGTGGGACTCGATCCCAGGACCCTGGGATCATGACCTGAGCTGAAGGCAGACACTTAACCAACTGAGCCACCCAGGCGCCCCTTCATATATTATTTAAAGGGTATCAGAAAGTGCGCACCATATGTCTAGCTTTGTGCATGTTGTAGGCACTCTGAAGAATAGTGATTATGTGAAGAGGAAAACTTCTAGATGCTGCCATCTAACCTTTACAAGACCATGGCAGTAAAAGAGAGCTGGCAAAGGATTAAGTACCAGCCATTTGTGAACTCTTCACAGTCTTGGGAGGAAGATAGTCTAAAGAAGGCAGAGCAAGAGAAAAGGTGAAGGTTGGCTGAGCCAGTGCAAGCCTTTTAAATATTCCATTCACGTGGTAGTATGAAAGATGGTAAAAGTGTCCACATCTCTGTTTATCACCAGCAAGTGGAAGTGGCCAATGAAACGTCCCTATGGTAAGACCCTTTTTTTGAGGGTCTTAACTAATAGGCTTGAAATTTGACCATTGGTTTATCAAAGGTATGGTTTATTTCCTTTGAGAGAAGAGATCAGAGGAATATATGAGAATTCTTTTCCATAACTTTGTATGGTTTCTTCCTTAGTTTTTGCCACTATTCCTTCCTATTAAGGTTGTCCTCTGAAATTTCTAAAATGATCAAAACTAATAAGTAATTTGAGGCTTCCTCAAATACTAGGCCAAGAATTCACCTCTAGTTCTATTTCCTATCTGAACTTATGGTCAGTAACATTGTCTAACTGAGCTTACAGAACAAGGATATTGATGTAGGAAACAGAGGCCAAAGAAAAAAATTAAATTTCCTTACAACTTACAGCCCATTGACAAATCCTTGAGACAGGCCAAGTGACCTTCTTCTAGGAAATCAACTGCCTCGATGTTGATACTTTGCTAAGGGTAAAAGGCAATCTTAACATTATGCTGACTTTCAGGATCCTATAAGTCTCCTTTAACATATAAAAATTCCTTCAGAAACTTCCTTTACCGCTACCCCCTAAGATGTATTTTGGCATTCATCCGTCAAGCATATGGCCCACCAATATACATCTGAAGGGTCTCATGACTAAGGTTTTATTAGATAATAAATGACCTTTTCCTAACAACAGCTAGCCCCGTCAAGGTCCTGGAAACCTTGCTTCCAAAATTCCTTAGAGACTTACCCTATCTCTGACCCCCTCCCAACTTGAAAGTATATAATCAGCCACTCCTCATGACCCCAGTGCAGCCTTTTCTGCCCATGGATCTTGTCCCTGTGCTTTAATAAAACCAACTTTTTGCACCAAAGACATCTCAAGAGTTCTTTCTTGACTGTTCACTCGGAACCCCAACATTCCCACATCAGATGTCACCAGATAATAAGAGAGTACAAATAATAAAAAATTAGCAGTATAAATTTCCTGAAGTTTAAAATTTAGAAATATGAATTCTTCTATTATATTATCAGATTCCCTTGGGTAAACTTAAACTCCCCTTCTAAGTAAATTCTCTCTTCTAGTTTTTACTCTGCCACTGAAATTTTAGTAGCTTCTTTAGTGCTCCCTAAGCTAATCTTAAATCTCTCATCTAAGTGTACAGATTGAAAAAAATTCATTGCATTCTAGTAAAAATATGTTTTCTACCCCAAAACATATGCTTGTAAAATATTTGCAATATTAGACTAAAAAATCATATAGGTAAAAGGTAAAAAAAAGTAAAAGGTAAAAAAAAACAAAAACAACAAAAAACCTTAATTCAAAGTAATAAAAATCAGGCTGACCTCAGAATTCTTTTGCAATATTATGTACCAGAGGACAGTAAATAAGGTCTGTAGTAATAATGAGGAAAGACTGTATTTTCCAAATTTTATACCCAACTAGTTTTTACATTTGAGAGTGAAATAAGGATATTTTATTGTACGTAATGACCTATTTTTCTTGGTAAAATTATTGATGGATAAAGCAGAAGAGCTCAAGAGTGGGAAAGTATAAAAAACAAAGCTAGGGGCGCCTGGGTGGCTCAGTCGTTAAGCGTCTGCCTTTGGCTCAGGTCATGAACCAGGGTCTGGGATCGAGCCCCGCATCGGGCTCCCGGCTCAGCGGGAAGCCTGCTTCTCCCTCTCCCCCAGCTTGTGTTCCCTCTCTCGCTGTGTCTCTGTCAAATAAATAAATAAAATCTTAAAAAAAAAAAAAAGCTAAATATGATGAGTTGCCGTTGATCTAGTTATATAACTAATCTTGAAAGAGGTAACGCGTGGTGTCAATATAACACAATGGTAATAATACAGACCCCAAACCTCACACACTTTGTTAACCAAAGCTGAGAAATACACATGCAAAAAAAAAAAAAAAGGGTGTGAGTAGTGAAACCAGCTCAAACAAAGCTGTTTGTAAGCAATTGTGATACACCTTGATATTAGTTTACTTTGAAGAACTTATATGGTATAAATATAGTAACACAATAATAATCTAGACCTCAAATCTCAGACCTTGCTAGGAAAAACTGAGAATTAGAGGGGAGGAGGATGGGGGTTAAAATGTGCTTATCGGGCGCCTGGGTGGCTCAGTTGGTTAAGCGACTGCCTTCGGCTCAGGTCATGATCCTGGAGTCCCGGGATCGGGTCCCGCATCGGGCTCCCTGCTCGGCGGGGAGTCTGCTTCTCCCTCTCCCACTCCCTGTTTGTGTTCCCTCTCTCGCTGTGTCTTTCTCTGTCAAATAAATAAATAAAATCTTTAAAAATAAATAAATAAATAAAAAATAATAAAATAAAATGTGCTTATCAACAACAATGGCATACTTCATACCAAAATAGAGGGGAACTGTATTTAATCAGTTATATTGTTTAGAATTACTAGTGCATGGCAATAATAAAAAGCAGACCAACTTTAACTTGGTTTTATTCTTGTTTTCAAATCTCTTAGCCATTTAAATTTCCTGAGTCCATTCAGCCTGTTCCCACCGACCACCCTCTCCTATGCAATGGTCTCAAACAGGGAGAAATAAATATATTGTGTAGCATTGCCTTTAACAGAAATCAGTGTAAGTTTAATAATGCCTTTAAAGATGAGCCCTGATAGCATTTAAAAGAACTTCCAAAAAAATTGAGAAATTAAAAATAAAAGAGAGGAGGGGAACCTTCTAGTAAATGGCTTTTGAGTCATATAATTATGGGAATCACACTACAGGTAATGATTATAATAATAGCTGGATAAAATACTTTAAAATGCAATGGATGAAGGTACTGTGAGCATCTGAAATAGAAGCCAGAGGATGGTTTTCTCTTAAAAAACCGTAACTGGAAGAGTTAAGAATTTCAAGGTTGTGATTTGGCTTGAGAAGGGTTTGGCCTTATTCCTAAACCCCACAGCTACAGAGTTAGAAAACCACAGATGTAAACCGGCTCAAGGTGCCAGATCACACTCCATCACTGAAAAATTAAGTGGAAGTACAAGGAGAAATTCTGTGTGGGACAGTAATGAAGAGTAAGATCAAAATCTGAGTATCAACGCTGCCTAAATTCCTGGCTGACAGCCAAATTACACATGTGTGGGGATTCCAGGCAAGACAGCAAAAAGGAGACTTGAAAGAACTTAAAAAGGCAGCCATGAATTTACTGCCACTTTTTTTTTTTTTTAAAGCAAGTACATTTTCCAATTGTGTGCAGTTTGGGCAATATAAAGTTGAAAATTTAAGAATAAAACCCAACTGGAGGACAGAGCCCGAGGATGGCAGATTATTTTGAAGTTGGTTGGGGGGTGGGTTGCCTAGAAGCAAGGAGACTTTAGGGTGATCTCTCAGATATGAGTGTAATGTCTGTCCAAATCCTTGGATGCCTGTGAATTACTTCCAGAACTTCCAAAAACATTGAGGCACAGGGTGTACCACAGGCTAACAGAGCAATTACTACCAACTGTAAGATTAGAACAGATACGTCAGCAGCAGCATAACCCAGGAAAGACTAAGTTTCCAGTTTCAATCCAGGCAAGTGAACTACCCAGTAGAACAAAAAGGCAACAATCTACAGATGAACACAACACATTCGAAATCACTACAACATCATTATATAATGTCTAGTTTCCAACCAAATATTACTAGACATGCAAAGAAACAGGAAGGTGTGACTCATACTCAGAAAAATGGGATTCAGTAGAAAATGACTTCAAATGGGTCCAGATGTTGACTTAGCCGACCAAGACTTCAAAGCAACTATTATAAATATATTCATAGAATTAAAGGAAAATGTGTTCAATGAACTAAAAATAAATGTTCTTGTTTGTCAAAAATTTTTTTGGCAGTTTAGATCTTTTCCTGTTCCACAGAAATTTCAGAATCAGCTTGTCAGTTTCTGCAAAAGAGCCTGCAGGGATTTTGATACAGTTTATACTGAATCTATAGATCCGTTTGGAGAGAAATGACATTTTTTTTTTTAAGATTTTATTTATTTATTTGACAGAGAGAGACACAGCGAGAGAGGGAACACAAGCAGGGGGAGTGGGAGAGGGAGAAGCAGGCTTCCCACCGAGCAGGGATCCCAGGACCCTGGGATCATGACCTGAGCCGAAGGCAGACGCTTAACGACTGAGCCACCCAGGTGCCCCGAGAAATGACATTTTAATAATATTGAGTCTTCAAATCTATGAACCTGAAATGTCCCTCTCCACTTAGATCTCCAATTTTCCTCAATGTTTTGTAAATTTTGATGCACAAGTCCTCCATTTTTTTGTTAAATTTATTTCTAAGTGTTTTATTCTTTCTTAAATTTCCAATTCTTTAAAAAGATTGTATCTTTTTTAAAGTTATTTTTAAAATTTTTATTTATTTTTAAGTAAGCTCCATGCCCAATGTGGGGCTTGAACTCAGAACCCTGAGATCAAGAGTCACATGCTCTGTGGACTGGTCTAGCCACGTGCCCCAAAATGCATGTTTATTTTGAGGATTTGATTAATTTTAATAATTTCTACACCCAACAAGGAGCTCGAACTCACAACCCCGAGATCAAGTCAGATGCTCTATCAACTGAACCAGCGAGGTGCCCGATTTTTTGTATGTCTAGTTGAAATATAGTGGACATACATTGGTTTCAAGTGTACAACGTAGTGATTAAACAATTATATATGTTATGAAATCTTACCACAATAAATCTAGTTACTATCCATCACTGTACAAAGTTATTACAATATTATTGATTATATTTCCTGTGCTGACGTTTTATTCCTGTGATTTGTTTTATAACTGCAAGTTTACCTCATAATCTCCTTAAACTATTTCACCTGTCTCCCCACCTCCTTTTCTGGCACCTACAAATTTGTTCTCTGTGTATGAATGAGTCTGGCTTTGTTGTTGTTGATGTTTATTTATTTATTTATTTTTTAAGATTCCACATATAAGTAAAATCATGTGGTATTTGTCTTTCTCTGTGTGACTTATTTCACTAGCCTAATAACCTCTAGGTCTACCAAGATTGTCACAAATGGCAAGATTTCATTCTTTTTTATGACTGAGTAGCATTCCATTGTATATATATACTGCCACTTCTTATTTATCCATCATCTGTTGATGGATATTTAGGTTGCTTCCATATCTTGGCTCTTATAAATAGTGCTGCAATAACCATAGAGGTGCATGTACCTTTTTGAACTAGAGTTTTCATTTACTTTGGGCAAATATCCCAAAGTGGATTATTGGGTTCTATGATATTTGTATTTTTAATTTTTTGAGGAAACTCTACACTGTTTTCCACACTGGCTGCACCAGTTTACATGCCCACCAATAGTACATGTGGGTTCATTTTTCTCTACATTTTTGCCAAGAGTTATTGTTTCTTCTCTTGTTGATTCTAGTCATTCTAATAGGTGTGAAGCCATATCTCATTGTGGTTTTGATTTGCATTTCCTTGATGATTAGTGATGTTGAGCACCTGTTTATGTGTCTTTTGGGCATCTGTATGTTGTCTTTGGAAAATTGTTTATTCAGATCATCTCATTTTTAATTAGATTATTTGGGGTTTTTTTGTTTGTTTTTATGGTTTTGAGATGTGTGAGTTCTTGAAATATTTTGGATATTAACCCCTTATGAGATAGATGATTGCAAATATTTTCTCCCATTCAGTAGATTGCTTTTTCATTTTGTTGATAATTTCCTTTACTGTGCAAGAGCTTTTTAGTTTGATGTAGTCCCAATTGTTTATTTTTGCTTTTGTTTCTCTTTCCTGAGGAGACATATCCAGAAAAATATTGCTATGGCTAATGCCCAAGAGATTACTGTTTATGTTTTCTTTTAGAAGTTTTATGGTTTCACATCTTACATTTGGGTCTTTAGTCCATTTTGAGTTTATTTTTGTGTAAGGAAGTGGCCCAATTTCACGGTTTTGCATGTAGTTGTTGAGTTTTCCAAGCACCATTTATGAAGAGACTATCTTTACCCCTATTGTATATTGTTGCCTCCTTTGTCATAAATTAATTGAACATATAAGTGTGGATTGATTTCTGGGATCTCTTCTGTCCTGTTGATCTATGTATATGTTTTTGTGCCAATGCCATACTTTTTTGATTACTATAGCTTAATTTAAAATATGAGATTTGATACCTCCTGTTTTGTTCTTTTTTCTCAAGATTGCTTTGGCTCTTCAGGGTTTTTTGTGGTTCCATACAAATTTTAGGATTATTTGTTCTAGTTTTATGAAAAATACTATTGGTATTTTGATAGGGATTGCATTGAATCTGTAGATTGCTTTGGGTAGTATGGCCATTTTAATTCTTCCAGTCAGTGAGCATAGTGTATCTTTCCATTTGTGTCGTGAATTTCTTTCATCAGTGTCTTAAAATTTTCTGAGTACAGGTTTTTCACTACCTTGGTTAAATTTACTTCTAGGTATTTTATTCTTTTTGATGTTATTTAAATGGAATTGTTTTCTTAATTTCTCTTTCTCCTAGTTAATTATTAGTGTATAAAAATCTGAAGAATTTCTGTATATTGTTATTGTAGCCAGCATCTTGACTGAATTCATTTATTAGTTTTAATAGTTTTTGGTGTAGTCTTTAGTTTTCTATATATAATGTCATGTCATCTGCAAGTAGTGACAATTTTACTTCTTTCTTACAAATTTGGATGATTTTTTTTCTTTTCTGATTGTTGTGGTTAGGACCTACAGTAATATGTTGAATAAAAGCGGTGAGGGGGACATCGTTGTCTTGTTCCTGATCTTAGAACAAAACCTGCCAGGTTTTCACCATTGAGTAGGGTTTTAGCTGTGAATTTTTCACATATGACATTTGTTATGTTGAGGTATGTTCCCTATATATGGACTTTGTTGAGAGCTTTTATCATAAACAGAGGTTGAATTTTTGTCAAATGTTTTTGTTTTTTTGCATTTATTGAGATGATCCTATGATTTTTATCCATTTTGTTAATGTGGTATATCACGTTGATTGATTTACAGATACTGAACTCTCCTTGCATCCCCAAATGAATACTACTTGATCTTGTTGAATGATCCTGTTAATGTATTATTGCATGTGGTTTGCTAATACTTTGTCGAGGATTTTGCATCTATGTTCATCAGGTATATTGGTGTGTAATTTTTTTGGTAGTATCTTTGTGTGGGTTTAGTATCAGGGTGAAAATGGCCTTAAAGAATGAATCTGGAAGCATCCCTTCCTCTTCTATTTTTTGGAATAGTTTGAGAGGATAGGTATTAACTCTTCCTTAAATGTCTGATAAAATTCACCTGTGAAGCTTTTTAGTCCTGGACTTTTATTTGTTGGAAAATTTTCGTTACTCATTGAATTTCAGTAGTAGGAATCAGTCTGTTTAGATTTTCTGTTTCTTCCTGATTTGGGTTCGGAAGATTGTATGTTTCTAGGAATTTATCCATTTCTTCTATTTTGCCCAATATGTTGGCCTATAATTTTTCATACTAGTGTCTCATAATTCTTTGTTTTTCTGTGGTGTCATTTGTAACTTCTCTGATTTGTGATTTTATTTGAGTCATTTCTTTTTTGTTTGATGAATGTGGCTGAAGGTTTATCAGTTTTGTTTATCTTTTCAAAGAACCACCTCTTAGTTTCATTGATCTTTTCTATTGTTTTTTTAGTCTCTTTGTCATTTATTCTTGCTTTGATCTTTGGTGGTTGCTCCTTTTTACTAACTTTGGGCTTTATTTATTCTTCTTTTTTTATTTCCGTAGGTGTAAAGTTAGATTGTTTATTTGGGATTTTTGTTGTTGCTTGAGCTTAGCCTGTATAGCTAAACAGTTCCTTCTTAAAACTGATTTTCCTCTGTCCCAAACTTTTTGAACTCTTGTGTTTCCATTTTCATTTGTCATCAGGAATTTTTAAATTTTCTCTTTAATTTCTTCTTTGACCCATTGGTTATTTAGTAGCATGTTGTTTAGGCTTCTCATGTTTATTTTTTTCCCCAGATTTTTTTCTTGTAATTGATTTCTAGTTTTATAACATTACAGTGAGAGAATATGCTTGATATGATTTAAATCTTCTCAAATTTATTCAGACTTGTTTTGTGGCTTAACCTGTGATCTATCCTACAGAATGTTCTATGTGCACCTGAAAAGAATATTGTTTCTGGTTTCTTTTAAGGTTTTATTCATTTAAGTAATCTCTACACCCTAATATGGGGCTTGAACTCACAATGCTGAGATCAAGAGTAGATGCTTCTGAGCCAGCCAGGTGTCCCTGTTTTCTGCTATTTTTGAATGGAATGTTCTATATATATCTGTTAGGGCCATCTGGTCTAATACGCCCTCCAAAGCTACTGTTTCCTTGTTGATTTTCTGTCTGGATTATCTATCCATTGATGTAAGTGACATGTTAAAGTCCCCACTGTTATTGTATTGCTGTCATTTTCTCTCTTTATGTCTGTTAATATTTACCTTATATATTTAAGCGTTCCTATGTTGGATGCATAGATATTTACAATTGTTATAGTTTCTTATTGGATTGGCTTGGTTTTACTATTATGTCACACCCTTGTCTCTTGTTAGGGCTGTTTTTAAAAGTCTATTTTGTCTGATAGGAGTACTGCTGACCTAGATTTTTTTTTTTTCCATTAATTTGTGTAGACTGTCTTTTCCTATTTTTTTCACTTTGAGTCTGTGTGTGTCTTTAGGTGGGTTTTGTTTTGCTATGCACTCAGTCACCCTCTGTGTTTTGAATGGAGCATTTAACTCATTTACATTTGAAATAATTATTGATAGGTATGTACTTACTGCCATTTTAGTAATTGTGTTCTGGTTGTTTTTGTGGTTCTGTGTTCTTCTCTTGTTCACTTCCCTTGTGATTTCATGACTTTGTTTAGTGTTATGTTTGGATTCCTTTCTTTTTATTTTTTGTGTAACTATCATAGGTTTTTGGTTTGTGGTTACCATGAAATTGATATATAACATTCTGTGTACATAGCAGTCTATATTTGTACTTAAATGACCATCAACTTAATATATTCTAAAAGCACTACATTTTTACTCTCTCCTCCATGTTTTATATATATGTCATATTCTACATCTTTTTATTTGGTATATCCCTTGACTAATTTTTGTAGAGAAAATTTATTTTATCACTTTTGTCTTTTAACCCTCATACTAGCTTTATAAGTGATTGATCTACTACTACCTTTACTGTATGTTTGATTTTACCAGTGAAGTTTTTTCCTTTTATAATGGTCTGAGTTATAGTTAGGATCTTTTCTTTTCTGCTTAAGGAAGTCCCTTTAACATTTCTTGTAAGACCAGTGTTGTGGTGATGAACACCTTTGATTTTTGTTTGTACAGGAAAATCTTTATGTTTTCTTCAATTCTGAATGATAATCCTACCGAGTTAAGTATTCTTGGTTGTAAGTTTTCCCCCTGAGCACTTTGAATATATTATGCCACTTTCTTCTGGTTTGCCAAGTTTCTGCTGAAAAATCAGCTAAGACACTTAGGGGATTTCCATTGTATGTAACTAGTTGCTGTTTTCCACATTCTCTCCTTACCTTTAATCTTTCACATTTTTATTATGTGTATTGTGGACTTCTTTGGGTTCATCTTGTTTGGGGTTTTCTGTGCTTCCTCACCATAGATGTCCTTTTCATTCTCCAGGTTAGCGAAATTTTCAGCTATTATTCTTCAAATAAGTTTTTTACCCTATTTCTCTCTCTTTCCTTGTGGGATCCCTATAAAGTGAATGTTAGTACACTTGATGGTGTTGCAGAGGTGCCTAAAAAAATTTCTTTTTTTTTTCTCTTCAGCTTGGTTTTCACTACTGTGTCATCCAGCTCTCAGATGTGTTCTTTTTTCATTCTCTAATCTGCTGTTGATTCCCTTTAGTGTATTTTTTATATAAGTTATTGTATCCTTCAGTTCTGCCTAGCTCTTTTTTACATTTTCTATCTCTTTGTAGAAGTTTTCACTGAGTTAATCCGTTCTTTCAAGTCTGGTGACTACCTTTATGACCATTACTTTGAAGTTTTTATTAGATTGATTGCTTATCTGTGTTTTGCTTATCTTTTTCTGTGGTTTTGTCTTGTTCTCTTATTCAAATTATATTCCTCTGTCTCATCGTTTTGTTTGACCATTTGTGTTTTTCAGTATCTATTAGGTAGATAGCTGTGTCTCTTGGTCTTGAAAGTAGTGAGTGGCCTTATGACCTCTGGTACCCAGTAACATTGTCCCCCTGGTCACCAGAACCAGGTGCTCCAGTGGTGTACCCTTTGTGAGCTACATGCACCCTCCTGTTGTGAGTCAACCACAACTGTTAAGGATGCCCACTTGGCAAGGCTGGCCCTTGGCCTGGTTGTCTGTAAAGACCAGTGCAACTGCTATGTGCTCACTGGTGGGCAGGGTTAGCTCCTGGCACAGCTGAGTGAGAGGCCTCGCTGTATCTACTAAGGAGGCACTGGTAGATGGGACTAGTTTCCCCAAACTCCAGGCAGGAATTGCTCTTGAAGGTGCTTGCTCTGGCTGGGGCTTCCAGCTGAATGTGGTGGGGTTGGAGCCCCACCATTTGGACCATTTGGGTAGGGTAGGCCCAA
The DNA here is from genome assembly GCF_002201575.2 of Neomonachus schauinslandi. Classification (NCBI taxonomy): domain Eukaryota; kingdom Metazoa; phylum Chordata; class Mammalia; order Carnivora; family Phocidae; genus Neomonachus; species Neomonachus schauinslandi. Next base: position 46,084,320 of record NC_058409.1, on the reverse strand, counting down.
AGGGGAATGCATGGTGGGGCAAGCAGTGCCAGCAGGGTAGACGGAGAGTGTCAGAGCTGGTTCCAGAAGCATCCAGCTAGTTAGGCTGAAGGAGTCCAAGAAAATGGCACCCACTAGCACTTCTCTTCCCAGGGAATACTCCTATAGATCCCTGCCCTTCCAGCATATGTCCTAAAATTAGTCAATACACTTCCTTCATGTATACCCTAGGTGCTTTTCAAACTGCTGCTTCTGTGCTGGGCCTCTGGCTAAGTGATATAGCATGCTGGCCCTTTAAGAGCAGAGACTCAGTTTCCTATAGCCCTCTGGTCCTCCTCGATTAAGCCACACCGATATTCAAAGCCATATGTCATGGGAGCTCCTCTTCCCACTGTAGGTGCTCAGAACCAACCCTACTTGGGCTTGATCCCCTTGCTTCTCAGGTTGTGCCTCCACACCTGTGTTATACCTCCTGCTTGTGGGTTGCCACTCTCCTGGGGGTTTGCTTCCCTACCTTGCCTCTTTCCTTCCTGCCTTTCTCAATGGGGCTTTCTCTTTATGCCTTTAGCTGGGAAAGATCTGTGGTGCCAGTCTCAGGTTGTTTTCATAGTGAGTTGCATTACATGTAGTTGTTGCCTCTGTGCATCCTTGGGAGGAGGTGAGTTCAGGATCTTCCTACTCTACCAACTGCCATATTACTGTCAGAATTTTTTTTTTTTTAAGATTTTTTATTTATTTGACAGAGAGAGACACAGCAAGAGAGGGAACACAAGCAGGGGGAGCGGGAGAGGAAGAAGCAGGCTCCCCGCGGAGCAGGGAGCCCGATGCGGGGCTCCATCCCAGGACCCTGGGATCATGACCTGAGCCAAAGGCAGACGTTTAACCACTGAGGCACCCAGGTGCCCCAGAATTTTGTTATTTTTGATGCTGTTATGAATGGAATTGCTTTCTTAATAGTTTGATTATTTGTAGTATATAGAAATAAGACTGATTTTTGTAAACTGATCTTGTGTCCTTTGCTTTTGCTGACCTTTGTGAGTTCATATAGCCATTTTATATGTGGCTTTATTAGGATTTTTTTTACAAACAGGATCATATTTACTATCTGACTGTCTTTTATTTCTTTTTTTGCCTGATTATGTTGTCTAGAACATCCATTTGAATGCTGAATCAAAGTGTTAGGAGTGGATATCCATGCATTGTTCCTAATCTCAGGGGATGAAAATTAAGACTCTTAACATTAAGTACAATACTATCTTTAGATTTTACAGAGAGGCTCTTTATCAAGTTAAGGAAGTTCATTTCCATTTCTCATTTTTGAGAAATGGGCACTGGATTTGGCCCCATGATTTCTTTGTGTCTAGTGAGGGGATCATGTAGGTTGTGTCACTCATTCTCATAATCTGCTATATTGCATTAATTATTTTCTCCCTTGCATTCTTTTTTCTTTTGCTGTCCCTGTCCTTTATATATATATAATGTTTCACAGGATCTTCAATAATCTGTTAATCAGTGTTGGTCATGGGGTCAACTCTGTCTTATTTCTGACCTTATCAGAAACATATTTAGAGTTAGTTTACTATGTAACATTTTGTTGTTGGTTCACCAAGCTGAAAAATCACTTTATTACTTAGATATTTATGAATTTTTCATGATAGATACCACTTAATTTAATAGAATTCCCCCCCCATTGTTTGCCATAATGATTTCAGTTTTATATTTCACCATATTAATATGGTGAATTACATTGATAGATTTTTCTGATGCTAAATCATATCTACCTTCTTGGGAATGTAAGAACTCTAAAAAATGTACTTTTGAAAGGTACTATTGTATTTAGCTATTTTTGAAATAATTTTATAACCACATTTATAAATAAAATGAGCATATATATTTTTTTCTTTTACTGTTATTATCTGATTTTGGAATCATAATTACACTGGCCTCATGCAAGAAGCTGAGCAGCTTTGTACAACTCATCTGTTAAACATTCTTGGCTTTTTGGAAGGAGAGATCTTTGGCCATCACTTCAATTTCTTTAATGTTTACTTATTTATTCAAGCTTTATTTTTCTTATTTTATCAAATTTGGTACTTTGTATTCTTCTAGATGTATCCATTTAATCCAGATTCAATTGAACAAATGACCAACTGGCAATATTCCAAGGCCTTGCAGTACTCTGGGAGTACTTACTGATTAACTGGGATTCCATCTGTAAAATAGAATTCAATACAAGCATTAGTTTTCCCTTTAGCCTGTTCTCACAGAGAATGTCAGAGCCCACACCACAAGAGAAGACAGTATTTCTGAGTTATAATATTAGATGTGATTGAAAACTACTCCTGAAGTATCATGTGGTAAATCAGAAAACAAATTGTGGAGTGCCTAGATTTTAAGTAAAAGCAGAAAAAGGAAAGGCCCAGTAGAGGCAGAAAGGGGCCACCAGGATTGTGGCAAAGCCTGGAAAGAATGGGACCAGGGGGAGGTGAAAGCATCCAATGTAGTCTCCTTAAGGACAGAAACTGTATGTATTGTACTGTTTTTATTTTATTATTTTATTTTATTATTTTTTAAAGATTTTATTTATTTATTTGACAGAGAGCTAGAGAGAGAGCACAAGTAGACAGAGCGACAGGCAGAGGGAGAGGGAGAAGCAGGCTCTCTGCTGAGCAGGGAGCCCGACTCAGGGCTCCAGCCCAGGACCCCAGGATCATGACCTGAGCCAAAGGCAGACAGTCAATTGACTGAGCCACCCAGGCGCCCCAGAAGCTGTATTTATTATGCTAGTTTTATCCTCAGCCCCACACCTGCATGAAATAATGGTATTTAATTATGCTGAATTAACTGACAAATTGAAGGACCCTTTAGATAGAGGCATAACCCGGGAAATGGATGCCAAAAATGTTTTACTAAAAGAGTTCTTGACTGGGCGCCTGGGTGGCTCAGTTGGTTAAGCGACTGCCTTCGGCTCAGGTCATGATCCTGGAGTCCCGGGATCGAGTCCTGCATCGGGCTCCCTGCTCAGCAGGGAGTCTGCTTCTCCCTCTGACCCTCCCCCCTCTCATGTGCTCTCTCTCTCTATCTCATTCTCTCTCTCAAATAAATAAATAAAATCTTAAAAAAAAAAAAGAGTTCTTGACTAACGGGCTGTTTTCCTGTAAAGAGGGCAAAATCCATACAGAGAAGAGGTGTGAGGTTCCCAGACAAAAATGTTTGCCAGTAGTATTTTATTTATTTTTTATTATTATGTTAATCACCATACATTACATCATCAGTTTTTGATGTGCCAGTAGTATTTTAATGCAATGAGCTTTGACAGCACTCTGTGAACCCTGAGCTCGCTAGTTTGAGAACTGTTTCACACGTCCCAGGAAGAGAAGACTTAGGGGCATCCGTGTTACCCTTAAGCCCTCAAGGGCCCTACAGCCCCTTGGCCAGGCCTCTCTAAACTGGCGTCGGTCCAGTGGTGTCTGGAGGCCGGGGCCTGCTCGGTGAGCTGGGCTGTCAAGGCTGAGCATGCCCTGGAGGTCACCGCGAGGTCCTTTCCTGAGAAATGGAGGCCACTGGGGAGGTTGCACAGTGGCACCGCCTTTGTCCTCAGAGCTGGAGGCTGAGCCCTCTCCAATGATCTGGGGGGATGGTGCAGGAGACATAGGTCTCACAACTCCAGCATCTTTCTTTTCAATGACCTTCATAACGTGGCCTGAAAGCTGGAGGAGCCTGTAGGAGGCACCGCCATTGTGGGCTGCCATCCACCCTGCCCAATCCTGGAGGGGAAATGCGGGTGGTGAGTCTGGAAACCTGGTGAAGAAGCCTTGGAAGCTGTGAGGGCTTCTCCCACACAGACCTTGGGACACCCTGTCAGCTCCCATAGTCCTGGTAGTGATGGTCCAGGCGAGTAAGTGACCATGGTTTTCCAGGCTGGTTGGTAGAGGCAAGCCTAACAAGGGGAAAAAAAACAGGGAGTGGCATCTGCATACATTAATAAGGGAATAAAAACCTTTCATTGAACTGTGAGCGAAGGGAAATGCCATTAATATGTTTAATCCAAACCTGGGTTCAAATTCAGCTTTTCCACCAATGGTTTGTGTGATCTTAGACAAGGGCTTATACTTCTTGGACCTTTTCCATCATGTGTGAAAAGAATTATTTTTATCCTCAGCAAGATTAAGTAAGGAAATTTATATAAAGCATTGATCCCTGTGTCTAGTTTGTGTGAGTACTTACTGTCAGTTAATTTTTTTTTGTATTATAAAATTGCCAGGAGTGAGTGAGGCATCTAAAACTACTAATAGTGAGCAACTAAATTTTGTTAGCATATCTTTTCTTTCTCCTTTGCCAAGATGGTTACAAACTAGTACGCCTGAAATTATCAAGGAAGGCATTTGACTGGAACTTAAAAAATAGGATGTGGAAGTAGAGATGGGAAATATTTCAGGATTAGTGTTTATGGGACCTAGGTTTGGATTTCTCTTTATTTGTTTTTGCCACCTGTGTTAGAGCAGGGCAAGGTGTTTGAACTTCTGAGCTTTATTTACCTTTTTGTAAAGTTAGGAGGTTGAACACCATCTGAAATTGCTCTCACTGATTCAGAGATGGAAAATACTAGGAAATGGGGAGATACAGTGGGTGTTCATGTAGCGGAGTAGTGGGATATAAAACTTGCAGTGGTAGAAAACTTTGGACGCTGGGCTGGCAGTTGGAAAACATGTCCAGGTTTCTGAGAATGATCAGAAAAGTGTGGCATGACCCTCCCAGTTGTTTTAGCAATATGAAGGGTAGTTTTTTGTGGAAAATGTTGGATTGAGGAAAATATGTTAAGAGGAGAAAATACTAGCCGGTAGGATCCAACAGTACATTAAAAGGATTATTCAACATGACCAAGTGGGATTTATTCCTGGGCTGCAAGGTTGGTTCAACATCCACAAATCAATCAGTGTGATGCACTACATAAATAAAAGAAAGGACAAGAACCATATGATCCTCTCAATAGATGCAGAAAAAGCATTTGACAAAATACAGCAGGCTTTCTTGATTAAAATTCTTCACAGTGTAGGGATAAAGGGAGAAGCCCACAGCAAATATCATTCTCAATGGGGAAAAACTGAGAGATTTTCCCCAAGATCAGGAATACGACAGGGATGTCCACTATCACCACTGCTATTCAACATAGCACTAGAAGGCCTAGCCTCAGGAATCAGACAACAAAGAGACATAAAAGGCATCCGGATCAGCAAAGAAGAAGTCAAACTCTCACTCTTTGCAGATGATATGATACTTTATGTGGAAAACCCCAAAGACTCCACCCCAAAACTGCTAGAACTCATACAGGAATTCAATAAAGTGGCAGGATATAAAATCAATGCACAGAAATCAGTGGCATTTCTATACATCAACAACAAGACAGAAGAAAGAGAAATTAAGGTGTTGATCCCATTTACAATTGCCCCCAAAACCATAACATACCTAGGAATAAATCTAACCAAAGAGACAAAGAACCTGTACTCAGAAAACTATCGAATACTCATGAAAGAAATTGAGGAAGACACAAAGAAATGGAAAAACGTTCCATGCTCATGGATTAGAAGAACAAATATTGTGAAAATGTCTATGCTACCTAGAGCAATCTATACATTCAATGCAATCCCTTTTAAAATACCATTGTCATTTTTCAAAGAGCTGGAAGAAACAATCCTAAAATTTGAATGGAATCAGAAAAGACCCTGAATGGCCAAAGGAATAGGAATGTTGAAAGGAATGTTGAAAAAGAAAAAGCTGGTGGCATCACAATTCCGAACTTCAAGCTCTATTACAAAGCTGTAATCATCAAGAAAGTATGGTACTGGCACAAAAACAGACACATAGATCAATGAAACAGAATGGAGAAACCAAAAATGGACCCTCAACTCTATGGTCAACTAATCTTCGACAAAGCAGGAAAGAATATCCAATGGAAACAAGACAGTCTCTTCAACAAATGGTATTGGGAAATTGGACAGCCACATGCAGAAGAATAAAACTGGACCACTTTCTTACACCACACACAAAAATAGACTCAAAATGGATGAAAGACCTCAATGTGAGACAGCAGTCCATCAACATCCTAAAGGAAAACCCAGGCAGCAACCTCTTCGACCTCAGACACAGCAACTTCTTGCTAGACACATCTCCAAAGACAAGGGAAACAAAGGCAAGAATGAACTATTGGGACTTCATCAAGGTAAAATCTTTTGCGCAGCAAAGGAAACAGTTAACAAAAGCAAAAGAGAACCAACAGAATGGGAGAAGATATTTGCAAATGACATATCAGATAAAGGGTAGTATCCAAAATCTATAAAGAACTTATCAAACTCAACACCCAATGAACAAATAATCCAATCAAGAAATGGGCAGAAGACACGAACAAACACTTCTCCAAAGAAGACATAAAATGGCCAACAGACATAGGAAAAAAGGCTCAACATCACTTGGCATCAGGGAAATACAGATCAAAACCACAGTGAGATACCACCTCATACTAGTGAGAATGGCTAAAATGAACAAGTCAGGAAATGACAAGTGTTGGCAAGGATGCGGAGAAAATGGAACTTTCTTGTAATCCTGGTGGGAATGCAAGCTGGTGTAGCCACTCTGGGAAACAGTATGGAGGTTCCTCAAAAAGTTGAAAATAGAGTTACCCTATGACCCAGCAATTGCACTACTGGGTATTTATCCCATAGATACAAATATAGTGATCCAAAGGGGCACCTATACCCCAATGTTTATAGCAGCAATGTCCACAATAGCCAAACTATAGAAAGAGCCCAGATGTCCATCAACAGATGAATGGATAAAGAAGATGTGGTATATATATACAATGGAATATTATGCAGCCGTCAAAAAATGAAATCTTGCCATTTGCAATGACGTGGTTGGAACTAGAGAGTATTATGCTAAGCAAAATAAGTAATGAGAGAAAGACAATTATCATATGATCTCATTGATATGTGGAATTTAAGAAACAAGGCAGAGGATCATAGGGGAAGAGAGGAAAAAACAAAACAAGATGAAACCAGAGAGGGAGACAAACCTATAAGAGACTCTTAATCATAGGAAACAAACTGAGGGTTGCTGGAGCGGAGGAGGGTGGAGGGATGGGGTAACTGGGTGATGGACATAGGGGAGGGTATGTGTCATAATGAGCACTGAAGAATCACAGACCTGTGCCCCTGAAACAAATAATACATTGTATGTTAATTAATTGAATTTAATTAAAAAAGGGAAAAAAAGAAATCACTGGATCACTGGGACCTTTTGTGGGGCAATAAGAACTGGAAGGAATGGGTGGATTTGAGAGACAGCGCAGGCGCAATGAACAAGACATAGTTGCTCATTCAATGATGTGTGTACCAGTGTACAGATACAGAAAAGAGAGGGGTCTCCAACTGTTCTGTTGTTTCATACCAGGAAGCAAGAGCATTGAACTATTTCTGGCAGAGTAGCTGGTGTGATGGGAATTGGTGTTGGAAAGGTTAGTTGAATTTGAGGTATGCATGTACTTTGTAGGTAGAAGTAAATAGCAAATAGTTGGGCAAAATGCATCTCTCAACTATAGTTTTTCTTTTTAGAATTTTAATTTTTTTTCCTACAAGCTCTTTTGTACATGTATAGCTCTCCTGTATCTTGAGGAAAAAATCTTTAAATTCTGTGGCTTCTGTAAGAAAAAGTCCATTTGTTGTGGTATTGGCCAATTTGGGGGCTACCAAGTACCCCATATTAAGAGTAGGCTAATTTGCCTAAAGGTTTTCATGGAAGACTGTCTAGTTGTGGATCCTCTGGTTTGAGTACTTGGAATTGTATGTTGAGGATTATGTAGGAACCTGCATACATCTTTGACCATGTTTAAGAACTGCAGTGTGTTCACATCAGAATGTGAACTACTCTGAGAAAGGATTTGGTTTTAGCCATTGCTTAATTCTTAGCATCCATAATAGCGTCTGCTATGGTACATAGTGTGCACTGAATAAATACTTTTTTGAATGGTAAAATATGGGAAGCGTGGTACAATCAGTACCAGATAGAATGGCTCTGAATGATGACTTTATAATTTAATCTGCACTGGTAGTAGTGGTGAGCTAAATTCTAGTGATTCTTGGCCATTGCTTTCTTTTTAATAAACTTTATTTTAAAATTTATTTTATTTCTCTAGGCTTTCTTTGTTTTTGATGATCTTGACAGTTTATTGGAGTACTGGTGGGGTATTTTGTAGAATGTCCTTGAAATCTGTTGCATGGTTTTCTTATGATTAGACTAGGGTTTGAGTTTTTGGAAGGAAGACCATAGAAGTAAAGTGCCATTTTCACATTTTATCATTGTTGCATATTATCTACAGGACTTATCACTGTTGATATTGACCTTTGTTGGGTTTCTCTATTATAAAGATAATCTCCACAACACTGCTCTTTCATACTATACTCTTTGACAGGAAGTCACTGTGTGCAGCCTAAATTTACGTGTAAGTGGGGAGGTCTGTTCTACTTCCTTGAGGGTGAAGTAGCTACATAAATTATTTGGAGTAATTTTGTATGAGAGATTAGTGTCTTCTTCCTTATTTATACTTTTGCAACAAAAGTACCATCAACTTTGTGACTGAACACAGAAGTTTATTCTTTTACAGTTCTGGAGGCTAGAAGTCTGAAATCAAGATGTTGGCAGGGTTGGCTCCTTCCAAGGGCTCTGAGGATGAATCTGTTCCATGCCTCTCTCCTAGCTTCTGGTGATGGCTGCCAATCCCTGGTGTTCTTTGGTTTGTACCTGTATTATTACAATCTCTGTCTCTTTCTTCACATGGCTTTGTCCCTCTGTGTGTTTCTGTGTCAAAATTTCTCTCTTCTTTTATGGATACCAATCATTGAATTAGGGCTTACCCTAATGACCTCACCTTAATATGATTACATCTTTAAAGATCCTATTTCCAAATAAGGTAACCTTTACAGATCTGAGTGAAATAAGGTAATATGAGACATGTGGTAACCTATGAGGAAAGTGTTTCAGGCTGAGGAAGTTACAAAATCAAAGATTTTGAGGTAGGGCTGTGCTTAGAGGGTTCCATGAACAGCAGGAGGTGACAGTGGCTGGAACACAGGAAGCAGAGGGAAGTTTGGTAGAAGATGAGCTCGGAGAGGTAGCATGGATCAGAGTATACAAAGCTGTGTACACCATGTTGACAATTTTGACTTTTGCCAAATATTCTCAAAGAGTGGTTTGGGGATCCTTGCAAGTTTCCATGAGATCCTTTTGAAGGTCCTCAAAGCCAAAACTGTTTTAATAACAGTCTTAATAGATGTTATTTGCCTTGTTCACTCTAATTTTCTCCTGTCTATAGAGTATGAAAAGTTTGTTCATTTGGTTTCAGATACCACATTGAAACTAATTATTAGGAAACTGTCCCTGGTTGAGTTTTGGGACATATCAAAGAAAAATATCCACCATGATCTGCAAAGTTTATTGAAATACTTTTCCAGTTACCTGTCTGTGAGAGACCAGATTTGTTTCACATACTTCAGCCAAAGCATTCTCTTCCAATAGATTGAATGCAAAAGCAGATATGAGACCCCAGCTATTCCTCTTAAGCTAGACATTGACGAGATTTGCAGAAATCCACATTATTCATTGACAAATTTTTTTTGTTTTGCTTTTGGAAAGAAATTCTTCATAAAAAACACATGTGTGGGGTTTATTGTTATTTAAGTGAATTAATAGGTGCACATTTTAATTTCTCAATTTTAATTTTAATGTGGTAAATATTGCTAGATATAACCCATATAAAAAAAGCTTTTTTGGGGTCCTCAGTAACTTTTTAAGAGTGAAAGGAGTCTTGAGATTGAAAGCAGAGATCCTCTGATGTAGATTATCTATTGTTGGCAATAATGGTAGGGTCTATTTCTGTTCATCTTTGCATCCCTAGAAACTAGCAATATGTAGCAATTTATAAATTCTTTTGGAATTAATTACTTTGTATATTCTATTCCTATATCAAATGCCTAGCCCAGACCTCTTTTTTTAAAGTTTTGATTTAAATTCCATTTAGTTAAAATACAGTGTAATATTAGTTTCTGGTGCACAATATTGTGATTCAGCACTTCCATTACAACACCCGGTGCTTATCACAAGTACACTTCTTAATTCGCATCACCTATTTCACCCATCCTCCCACCTACCTCCCCTCTGGTAATGATCAGTTTGTTCTCTATAGTGAAGAGTCTGTTTCTTCATTCACTTCTTTCTCCTCTTTTTTTTTTTTTCCCTTTGCTCACTTGTTTCTTAAATTCCACATATGACTGAAATCATATAATTTTTGAATTTCCAACAAGTTGGCAGCTGATGTTGATGTTGCTGCTGTGAGGACATAATTTAGAAACTGCTCATCTGTATCATTTTACTTGAAATACTCATCAATTGCATCTGATTTATATTTCCTCACTGTATAGTTTACTCATATACTTACTCTTGGTGCTTATCTCATTCCTGTCTATGCAAGAGTCATTCCAAATCTTATGGCTTTACTTTCCGCTTTAGATTTAACTGTCCTGAGAGTCCTCTGAACTCTTGTATCACTCACTTTTTTTTTTAATTGTCTTGCATAGTGTGTCTGTATTATTTTCAATTTGTTTTTTGTTCATTTTTTAAAAAAGATTATTTAAAGAGAGCGAGCAAACATGAGCAGGGGAGCCTGATGCAGGGCTCCATCCCAGGACTCTGGGATCATGACCTGAGCCAAAGGCAGACTCTTAACCAACTGAGCCACCCAGGCATCCCGGTTTTTATTCATTTTTTAAAAAGTGATGTATTAAACTGAAGTACACAGACCCTAGTGGGAAGCTCCATGATTTTTTCCAAATGTAATTACCACCCAAACAAAAGTATAAAATGTTTCTAACACGCTACATGACTTCCCCATGCCCTTCCCAAGTACATACCACTATTCTTTCATTCATCATGATAGAGTGTACAAACTGTACTCTGTTGCATATGGCTTCTTTTGCTCAACATTGTTTATTTGGATTCACTTTATTGTTGCATTTGTTAGTAATTTGCTTGTTTTTATTGCTGAGTTGTATTCTAAAGTGTGAATATATCAATTTATTTATCTGCTCTGCTGTTGAAGGACATTTGGATTATTTCCAGTATTTGCAGTTATGAATTATTACCTTCAACATTCTTGTATAATTTTTTTAGTGGACAGAAACGTTCATTTCTGTTGCGTGTATGCCCAGGAGTGGAATTTGTGTGTCACATATAGGTATATGTATAGCTTTAATAGATGCTGCCAAGCATTTTCCCAAAATAGTTCTACCAGCTATATTTTCATGAATAATGCTTGAGAGTTTTAATTTCTCCACATACTTGCCATTTGCTATTGTCTCTTTAGTTTTACCATTGTGGGTTTAATGTGTATTTCCCATTAAATAATTGTATTGAGTATTTTTTTTATTATGTTTATTGGTCAGTTGCATTTGTTCTTTAAAGGTTTTTTAACCTATTGAAAATAGGGTTGTCTTTTTTTTTTCTTATTGATAAGTAACAATCCTTAATATATCCTGGATATTATTCCATCTTTGAGTATAAGCTTTGCAGATGTATTACCTAGTCAGTGGCTTGCCTTTTTACTCTTTTAATGGTGAACTTTGATCAACACAAGCTCTTAATATAAATGAAGTCCAATTATTCAATATTTTCTTTTATGATTAGTGCTGATTCTGGTTGACTTAAAAGGTCTTTGCTCCAAGGTTATGAAGAGATTGTCCTATGATCTCTTCTAGAAGATGTATTGCTTTGGTTTGTATATTAGATCTGTGATTTACCTTGAATTAACTTTTTTAAGTAGTTGAGGTTGGGAGGTCAACTTTTTCTCCTCCTGTCATTCATATATGTTTGTAATATTCATATCTATTTTTATTTAATTGCTCCGGCACCTTTATGAAAAGGACTATCCTTTTCCACACTGAATTGAATTGGTGTCTTTATAATTAATCAAGTGACTATGTGTGTGTGTGGGGGGGGTGTGTGTGTATATGCCAATTATGGGACTCTATTCTTTTCCATTGATTTAAGACTATATTGTCTTAATGACCATAGCTTTATAATGAGTCTTCATACCCAGGAAATTCTGGGACTAGAGTTTTTGTTGTTGTTGTTGAAAAGTTTTAAATAATGGTTTCAATATCTTCAATAGGTAGAGGAAAATTCTGGTTTATATCCCTTCATGTCAATTTTGTTAAGTTGTATTTTTCAAGGAATTGGTCTTTTTTTCTAGATTTTTAAATTTATTGATAGAAATATGTTTATAATGTCTTCCTTTATTTTTTGAAGAACTGTACAATCTATAGAATGTTCTCTTTTTTATTTCTGTTACTGATCATTTGTGGTTTTTCTGGTTTTTTTTTTCCTTATTCTTACTAGGGTTTATTGATTTTTCCAATGAGTGAGCTTATAATTTCATTGCTTTTCTCTTTGTTGAATATTTGCTTTTTATTTTGTTTATTTTGCTCTTATTAATATTTTTTCTTTCAACTTATTTTGCCTTTCCTAGTACTTCTTGAGGTGGAAGCTTGTTTATATATTTCTCAATATTTCTATTTTTTACCCATTTTGACCTATAAATTATCATCTAAGCATTGCTTTAGCTACATTCCACAATTTCTTTTTTTATTTAAATTCAAGTTAGTTAGCATACAGTGACCACAAGTTCTAATGTATTGTTTCTTCATTATTACTCACTTCAAAATTCCATTGTGATTTTTTTCTTTGATCTGTTTCCTAATTCCTAAACATTTAGAGCTTCTCTAGTTATCTTTTTTTAAGATTTATTTATTTATTTATTTGAGAGAGAGCACGTGCGAGAGCATGAATGAGCATGAAGGGGGCAGTGAGGGGGTGGAGGGGGAGAGGCAGAGGGAAAGGGAGAAGCAGACTCCCTACTGAGGAGGGAGCCTGACACAGGGCTCGATCCCAGGACGCTGAGATCATGACCTGAGCTGGAGGTGGATGTTTAACCGACTGAGCCACCCAGGTGCCCCTCTAGTTATCTTTTTATTAATGAATGCTTGTTTAGTTTCCTTATGGTCAGAGAGCATACTCTATATGTTACACTACCGTGAAATGTTTGATACGTGTTTTATGAGCCAGTATATAGCCTGCTTTGTGACGTGATTCATATCCCCTCAAGCACCAGTGTATTCTATCATTGGGTATAGTATTTGATAGGCCAGCATTGTCAAGTTGGTTAATCATATTCTTTAAATATTTTATATCTTTATTGACTTATTTTCTGTTTGCTTGTCCTATCAGATACTGAGAGAGATCTTTAAAATATTTTCAAGTTAGATATAATTAACATTTGATAGTATATTTGTTTTAGTTGTACAACACAATCATTTGATATTTATATATTTTGCAAAATGATTGCTACACCAAGTCTAGTTAACATTCATCACCATACATAGTTATACATTTTTTTCTTGTGATAAAAACTTGGAAGATATATTCTCTAAGCAACTTTCAAATAAACAATATTATTAACTATAGACCCCATTCTGTATGTAAAATTCCCATGACTTATTTATTTTGTAAGTGAGTTTGTACTTTTTAAGCCCCTCCGTCCATTTTGCCCACCCCCTGGACCCTGCTTCAGGCAATCTGTGTGTGTTCTCTGTATCCATGAACTTTGTTTTGTTTTTTGTTTTTAGATTCCACATGTAAGCGAGATCATACATATCTTCCTTTGTCTGACTTAAGTTCACTCAGTATAATGCTGTCAAGGTCTACCCGTGTTGTCACAAATGGAAGATTTCCTTTTTTATGGCTGAATAATATTCCATTTTGTGTGTATGCATCTATCTGTGTATATACATCTATGTATATATGTGTTGTGTATATATGTATGTGTACATGTATGTGTGTTTGTGTATATATGTGTATTTATGTATGCACATATCTCACATTTTCCTTTTTCACCCATTAATGGGTAGTTAGATTGCTTCTGTATCTTGACTCTTGTAAATAATGTTGCAGTGAACATGGGGATGCATATATCTTTTTGAGTTAGTGTTTCATTTTCATCAGATAAATATCCAGAAGTGGAACTGCTGGATCATATGGTAGTTTTAGTCTTTACATTTTTGAGGAGCCTTCCCACTCTTTTCCACAGTGGCTGCACCAATTTATATTCTCACCAAACTTACACAGTGGTTCCCTTTTCTCCACATCCTCCCCAACACTTGTTATTTCTTTCTTTCTTCTTTTTTTTTTTTTTTTACTAGTTATTCTGACTGGTGTGAGATGTGACATTGTGATTTTGATAAGCATTTCCCTGATGATTAGTGATGCTGAGCAGCTTTTTATGTGTCCTTTGACCATCCATATGTCTCTGTTGGTAAAATGTTTATTCAGATCTTCTGCCCACTATTTAATCAGATTGTTTCTTTTTTGGCTGATTTGTATGAGTTCTTTATATATATTGGATATTAAGCTCTTATCAGATGTAGAATTGCAAATATTTTCTCCCATTTAGTAGGTTTCCTTTTCCTTTGTTGATGGTTTCCTTTGCTGTGCAGAAGCATTTAGTTTGATGGAGTCCCATTTATTTATTTTTGCTTTTGTTGCCTTTCCTTTTGGTATTAAATCTAAAAGACCAATATCAAGGAGCTTGCCACCTACATTTTCTTCTAGCAGTTATATGGTCTTAGGTCTTACATTCAAATCTTTGATCAATTTTGAGTTAATTTTTGACTATGGTGCAAAATAGGGGTCTTGTTTCATTGTTTTACACGTGGCTGACCATTTTTCTCAACACCATTTACTGAAGAGACTGCTCGTGTATTTCTGGCTGCTTTGTTGTAGATTAGTTGACCTTATATGTGTGGCTTTATTTTGGGCTCTGTATTCTAGTTCACTGATCTTTGTGACTGCTTTTACGTCAACATCACACTGTTTTGATTACTATAGCTTCCTGTATTAGAAAACTTTGGGTTTTTGCGTCTTTTATGGTTCCATACCGGTTTCAGGATTGCTCTATTTCTGTGAAAAATGCCATTGGAATTTTGATAGAGATTGCATCAAATCTCTAGATTGTTTGGGCAGTATGGATATTGTAACAGTATTAATTCTTCTAATCCATGAGCATAGAATATCGTTCTATTTGTTTTTTAAATGTTTTATTTAAATTCAATTTAATTAACATGCTGTATTATTAATTTCAGTGGTAGAATTCAGTGATTCATCACTTAAATATAATACCCAGTGTTCATTACATCACATGCCCTCCTTAATGCCCATCCCCCCAACCACCATCCCTCCAGCAACCCTCACTTTATTCCCTATAGTTAAGAGTCTCTTATGGTTTGCCTCCTTCTCTGTTTTCCTCTTACTTTATTTTTCCTTCCTTTCCCCTATGTTCATCTGTTTAGTTTCTTAAATTCCACATATGAGTGAAATCATATCGTATTTGTCTTTCTCTGATTAACTTATTTCACTTAGCATAATACCCTCTAGTTCTATCCACATCATTGCAAATGGCAGGATTTCATTCTTTTTGATGGCTTAATATTCCATTGTGTGTATGGAATATATATATATATATATATGTGCTACATCTTTATCCATTCATTGGTTGATTTGTTCCATTTATTTTTGTATTCAATTTATTTCATCAATTTCTTATAGTTTTCAATGTATAGGTCTTTCATCCCTAGAGAGGTCTTTCTAATTTGACAACTATGGTTATAGAAGTTGAATAATCCTGTTTACCAGTTTTGCTTACTGAGACAGAGCATTTGGGAACAGATCAATAGCACTGTTTAATGAATCTGAAAACTTGTAATTAAGCTTAGGTTTGATTTAATTATTGGATTGTGAGGCTAGATTTTTATTTGTGCCTATACAAAAGTGAGAAGTATATTCTGAATAGTTAAGCTCACAGGCTTTGGAGTTGGCTGACTTGCATCTGAAATGTGGTTCCACCATCCTCTAGTTAAATGATCTTGAAAAAAGTAACTAATCTCTCAAAACCTCAGTTTTATCAGATGTAACATAAGGAAAATAACGGTACCTACTTCACAGGGGATTTGTAAGGATTAAACAAAGATAGATAGATAGATAGATAGATAGATAGATAGATAGATAGAATGGTAAAATAGTAAGCACACAGTTACATTTTAGCTGTTTTTATTCAGACAAATAACAGGTAAGAGAAAAAGGATGTTTGAACTATTAGTGAAATGTGTGGGATGTTTTTTTAAAGATTTATTTATTTATTTTAGAGAGAGAGAGAGATTGAGAGAGTGCACAAGTGGGGTCAGGGAGGAAGGAGGGGTAGAGGGAGAGGGGAAGCAGACTCCCTGCTGAACGTGGAGCCTGATGCAGGGCTTGATCTCAGGACCCGGGGATCATGACCTGAGCCGAAACCAAGAGTCAGCGCTTAACTGACTGAGCCACCCATGGGCCTTGAAACGTGTGGGATTTGATGAGAAATGAGAAGATAATGGTCTGGGTGTTATTTGCCTGTGGTGAAGAGATTATTAGGGAATGTAGATAGAGGGTGACATTAGTAGGGATCAATACCTATCAATCCATCCCATTTTAGGGATATATAGTGGTTAGCAGTGGTTATAGCTGGATGATAAAGGAGGTTTTTAATATTTTCTGTGAGCTTTTCTAAATTTTATACAGTGGACCAATGAGATCATTGATTCCCTTTGTTTAATGATTGGTTCCCATACTATATTGGTTCATCATACTGTAATATTTTAAATAAAAAAGCCACAATACGGGGCGCCTGGGTGGCTCAGTTAAGCATCTGCCTTTGGCTCAGGTCATGATCCCAGGGTCCTGGGATTGAGCCCTGCATCAGGCTTTCTGCTCGGCGGACAGCCTGCCCACCCTCTGCCTCTGCCTGCCGCTCTCCCCTGCTTGTACTCTCTCAACACACACACAACACACACACACACACACACACACACACACACAACCAAAAACCCCACAATACATTGTGAGCATTTTTCCCATGTTATCAAATTGTCTTTCTTTATTATAGTAAAATATGTATAATATAAATTTTACCATTTTAACTGCTTTTACATGTACAGTTGAGTAACATTAAGTACATTCACATTGTAGTGCATGAAATAATTTTTTATAACGTTAATTTTAATAGTTGCACAGTATTCCATTCAATGGATGTTTTATGATTTAATATTTTTTAGATACTTAAATTATTTGATTATTTTTGTTATTACAATAAAGCTGGATATTAAAAGGCATTAGAGGAGGTAGATGTGGGAAACAAAAAGGAAGTTGAAGTATTTTACACAGATATTAGGGAATGTCTACTGTAAGGCTGCTGGGGTGGCAAAGCCAAATAGTTAAAGAAGGAAACGATTACATATAATCATATCATTTGTTCCGTCCTTTCCAACTCTGAATGGGCTTTGTTTCTTGGGGTGACAGAGATGATAATGACTGAAGGAGAAGACTGGTATTGAGGGGCCCTTTTTTCACTTACTTGCTGTGTTCTCTGTTGTGTGTTGACACAGACTAAGCCATATTTTTTGAACTCACTACCATGTAGATTTTGAAGTGAAAATCTAGAAATTCTCCACATTTAAATCCAGTTTATATTTGATTACTAATTTTAGTCTAAGCATTACAGTGGACCATATGTGCTGACTTTGTTCTCCAGACCTATATTGTGAACGAAGGGAACTATGAATGTTGAAAACTCAGGGTACTAGCAGCATTCTCTGAACTCAGGAGTGTTTTTTTTTTTAAAGATTTTATTTATTTATTTGAGACAGAGAGAATGAGAGACAGAGAGCATGAGAGGGAGGAGGGTCAGAGGGAGAAGCAGACTCCCCGCCGAGCAGGGAGCCCGATGTGGGACTCGATCCTGGGACTCCAGGATCATGGCCTAAGCCGAAGGCAGTCGCTTAACCAACTGAGCCACCCAGGCGCCCCTGAACTCAGGAGTGTTTGACTCCCCTTCCTGAGAAATGTATAGATTTGCTGAAAGTGCTATTATTTTCAGTTTGTTTGACATTCTATTTATACCATAAATCTATATTTGATTGACGTCAGTTTTCTTTTGATAGGCCTTTTAGGGTGGGTTCTGCTATTGTAAGAAGGTGAGAACAAATAGTCAATCTCTGTGAGTTTATTCAGCTTATCAATTTTGCTAAGTGTAATAGTGAATTTTTGTTTTGACATTTAAAATTCTTTTATGAATTTCATACAATTTGAAGAGTATAGTAAAGGACCAAGAAAAAGAAAATGCTGGTAATTTCATTATTTTAGGTAAACATTTTGTGATACTTCCTTGCAGCTTCTTTTATGGGCATTTTTCATGTAGTTGAGATTGTACTGTAGTTGTATAATTTCAGACACTACTTTTTCTTAACCATTATATCAGCCATTTCCCCATGTATATCATTTTCATTCTGACAGAATATAGATATACAGCTCTGTGGTAATTTGAGGAGAGTTATTTTTTTCATTTAAATTCAATTTGGTTAACATACACTATTATTAGTTTCAGGCGTAGAGTTCAGTGACTCATCAGTTGCATATAACACCCAGTGTTCATTACATCACATGCCCCCCTTAATGCCTGCCATCCAGGTACCCCATCCCCCCACCCACCTCCCCTCCAATAACCCTCAGTTTGTTCCCTAGAGTTAAGATTCTCTTATGTTTTGACTCTCTCTCTGTTTTTATCATATTTTTATTGGAGAGAGTTTAGTAAAAGGACTATTTACAAAGTTATGGGAGAGAAAGGGAAACCATAAGTAAAGGATAATATAGTACTGAGGACTTAAAATGTGGCTAGTCTGAATTCAGGAGTGCTATAAGTTTCATATATACACTGGATTTCTAAGAGTTAGTGTGAAAATGGAATGTAAAATACCTCATTAATCATTTCTTACATTGGTTCAATATTGCAACAGTAATATTTTGGATGCCTTGTGATAAATAAATGAAATATATTGAAATTAATTATATCTCTTTCTATAAAAAATGTGGCTAGTAGAAAAATTAAAATTATATGCATTACTTGGATTATATTTCTCTTAGGCAGTATTAGTATGGAGTATACTCTAAAGATCAGCTGATAAAAACCATGATCCTCAGTAGAGGGTTGTAACCAGTGTACATTGACCCAGAAAGGAGAGAGTCTGAGGAATACTTTGCCCCTGTTCTCTTTTCCAACCCCTTTCTCTCAAATTCCTGGCTGTATCTACCATGGGTTAAATCCAACAGGAAGCCAGTAGGTAAGGGAGTCAGTTCACGCCTACCTGAGGCCAAAGCAGGGTAGAAAAAGGGAGTGAATCTGGAATAGCCTACTGAAGATACGAAGTATAATAACTCATTAAAAGGCTTTGCAAATATAACTTTCAAGGCCTGCACATTCCACTTCATGAATGATATTGTACTGTGAAAGTGTTGGGTGAAGTTATAATGTAATCGGATTATGGGAATTATTTTGGGTATATAGTTTCATTTTATATAAATGATAAACTGAGATTTTGATTAGAATAGCAATCATGCAATTTATGGATAAGAGATTTTTAAAGTGTACTCAAGAATTTGAAAATTGGTAGAATTTTGACATTGCCTATTTTATTTCCATTATTAAAAGTAACATTTTATGTAGGATTAATCATTTTCTCTCTTTGATAGTAGGGCACAAACTTGAATTTATTCCGTTGAATTTCATTAATTTGTTTACATTTGTTGCTTTAATTCTGAGAGGTTAATTGATAATAATTCATCCTAATGAAACTTGATATTACCCAAATGATGAAATTAAGTAGTAAATTTCATTTTGAAATGGGAGAGCATTTAAAAATGTAATTTTATTCATTAAAAGAATACCTAGTATGAGGCATTTGTTGATAAGGCTTTGATAGATGGGAGACTTACAAGGCTATGTAGGACATTTTCTTTCATTTATCTAAACAAGAATTGAATGTTAAATATGGTGTGAACATATTAGGATATCCGACTTCAAGGCTTATGTACTGTATGAGCATGATTGAAATCCTTTAATTTTGTTCTCAAATAGTTTGAGCTATGCTTCTTACAATATATTGTTTGCTTTGTGCTTTTTTCACAGAGCTAAAATATAAACATCTCTTCAGTTCTTAAATCCAGTACACATTCCAAATTAGAATCAATTATTTTTGTAGTAATGTATTTCAGAATTAAACATAGCTTATGAAAGTTTCAGTGGGTGATTATTCTCATCACTGATCTCTGTAGAAAGACAAAACTCAACTGTAGTTTCTTTTAGGTTTGGTAGTGACTACCTGTAGTATATAGTTTAATAACAGGACTATTTACAAAGTTATGGGGAGAGAAAGAGGAAACCATAAGGAGAGGATAATATAGTATTGAGGACTCAAAACATATTCTTTGGGTAAATACCGCTAGTGGAATTCCTGGATTGTTCGGTAGTTCTATTTTTAATTTTTTGAGGAAGCTCCACACTGTTTTCCAGAGTGGCTGCACCAGTTTGCATTCCCACCAACAGTGTAAGAGGGTTCCTCTTTCTCTGCATCCTGACAGACATTTGTTATTTCTTTTTGATTCTAGCCATTCTGACAGGTGTAAGGTAATAACTCAAGTTTATAACCAACATAGCAAATATCATCTTTCATCACAATAAATAAATGATAGTGTTTACTTCATTGGACCTTAATTTTTATAATCAGTTTATAAATTCATTTCGGTTTTATAAGCAACAACGATTTATACCTAATTTAATATTTGAACTTATTTTAACTATCATTGTGACAATATTTTTCAACACTCCAAATTACAAAAGAATTTATTTCTTTAATAAAGGGATTGCTACTCGAATTTAAGCAGCACTAAATTAATGAAAGAGCAGATGAATTTAAATCAGTTTGTAATGAAAAGTAGCTCCCTCCTCTCTTTTTTCCTATAGAAGTGCTTCAAACTGTGAGTGGTTTATAATCAGGCTGCATAAACTTTTATATGTCTTTGAGACCTTGAGTCTTGTCTTTTGTTCCAGATCCCCACTCACATTGCAAAATCGTGCCCTAGGGGTGTCTTTGTTTGTGTTACATTTGCAAGAGCTTGGTGGGAAGTGTGATCTGGGTTCTGTTTACATCTGTGCATGCATTATCTCATATAACCTCTGGTACCTAAATTGCTTCAGTAGGAAAGGAGCTATCTGTTCTGATTTTGGTCTAAGTGTTAATGGATGACTTTATGTTCAGATCAGCTTGGTATCAGGGTTATTAAATATTTTTGTAACAGTTTTCTGGCTCTAGAAGTTACAGAAGCAGGCTCCTAAAATTTATGATAACTTAGCCCCTTAAATGACTCTGAAAAGTTACTGATTGTTGAAATACATAGTAATTTGATATCTCTTTAGTACTTTGATATTTACAGAGGAAGAGTTTCAATAAATTATCTGATTTTGAGTTGGAGGTAAAGAAGAAATGAAGAAGAGAAAAACTAATTTAAAAAGGAGAAATGTTGATTTTAGGTAGCTTATTTTTTTTCTTCTTTTAGTATATGTTAGAAGAAGTTCTCTGCCCATTGTATCTTCTTGGTCCATCCATTGTCATTGCAAATGGCAAGATCTCTTTCTTTTTTATGGCTCGGTAATATTGTGTGTGTGTGTGTGTGCCACATCTTCTTTATTCATTTATCTGTTGGTGGACATTTTTGTTGCTTCCTCAAAAAAGTTAAAAATAAAATCGGAGGGGTAGACGAACCACGAGAGACGATGGACTCTGAAAAACTGAGGGTTCTAGAGGGGAGGGGGGTGGGAGGATGGGTTAGCCTGGTGATGGGTATTGAAGAGGGCACATTCTGCATGGAGCACTGGGTGTTATGCACAAACAATGAATCATGGAACACTTCATCTAAAACTAATGATGTAATGTATGGGGATTAACATAAGAATAAAAAAAAAAGTTAAAAATAGAAATACCATATAATCCAGTAATTCCACTACTATTTACCCAAAGGGAAAAAAAAACTAATTTGAAAAGGTATATATACCCTATGTTTACTGCAGCATTATTTACAATAGCCAAGATGTGGAAGCAGTCTTTTTTTTTTTTTTTTTTATGTTATGTTAGTCACCATACAATAGATCATTGGTTTTTGATGTGGTGATCCACGATCCATTGTTTTCATATTGGAAGCAGTCTTTTATCTACTTTATTTATTTATTTATGTATTTATTTATTTATTTATTTAAAGATTTTATTGATTTATTTGACAGAGAGAGACACAGAGAGAGAGGGAACACAAGCAGGGGGAGTGGGAGAGGGAGAAGCAGGCTTCCCGCAGAGCAGGGAGCCCGATGCGGGGCTCGATCCCAGGACCTTGGGACCATGACCTGAGCCGAAGGCAGACGCTTAACGACTGAGCCACCCAGGCGCCCCATCTACTTTAAACTCAATGTTCATTCAAGCCTTGATTATATGAGAAACAGTGCAATGAAATCTTTCACTCAAGTTCTTGCTCTTTTATCAATTTTCCCTTCTTACTTGTGCAGTAAGGAGATGTGGTAAAATAAATCTTGTAGGGTGAGTGGGGGAAAAAACTACTCTCTGTAACCTAACCATTTTTGTCATGGGTCATAAGATATTAAGAGTCTTTATAGGCAAAAGAAGATTAACCCTTTTTTTTTTTTTTTAAAGATTTCATTTATTTATTTGACAGAGTGAGAGATCACAAGTAGGCAGACAGGCAGGCAGGCAGAGGGAGAGGGAGAAGCAGGCTTCCCGCTGAGCACGGAGCCCGATGTGGGACTCGATCCCAGGACCCCGGGATCATGACCTGAGCAGAAGGCAGACGCTCAACCGTCTGAGCCACCCAGGCGCCCCTAACCCTTTTTTGCAACCCACCTTGATTCATATGCCATAATCTACGGCTTCAGACACTGTCACAGTGACTAGGTGCCTATTAATTATTTCAAAAGTTTAGAATGTAATGCCGTTTAACATCCCAACCTCTTATAATGACATTTTTGCTGATAATACAAGTGATCTTAATCTTCCACATGAATAATATACATTAGTTTGTGAAAACATTTCCTAAGGACGAGATTTTTTAAACCCTCAACTCCTTTCCATAGCAAGTCCTTGGAGTGGCCCCTGTGGAGATCTTCAGAAATGGAAGATCTTTGCTTTGAGATGCCTTAGGCATGATCATGTCGGAAAGCATGGGGAGAGCCATCTGTAATTAAAGAGAAAATAGTGACTAACGTGAAAGTAATCTTCCAAAAATGAATATTCTAGATACAGCTATAGCTTAAGATAAAAGTAAATTGTGAAGATAGGAACTGAAACTTGGGGTAAGGAATGGAAGAACATGCAGGAGAAAATTTTTGTCAGTGTGATGCCAAATTCTGAAGTTTTGAACACAATATTGAGTTATAAAGGTGACACTTAATGGAAAAAATGAATCAATATATGTATTTTTCCCTCAGGGATGACTATAGACACTCTCTGATAATATAAATACAACCAGCATGTGGATGATCTTGTGGCTCTCCTTCCCATAGTGGACCCTGTTTCAGTTGTGAGAATAACAGGTGCACAGCTGCCTGAGGCAGCTGAAAGTGGGGTTTACAAATACCCAGTGGTATGACACGCCTGGGTGGTGCAGTCAGTTCAGAGTCCGACTCTTGGTTTCGGCTCAAGTTGTCATCTCAGGGTTGAGAGATTGAGCCCCATGTCGGGCTCTGTGCCCAGCACAGACTCTGCTTGAGATTCTCTCTCCCTCTCCCTCTGCCCCTCCCACTTGTGCACTCTGTCTCTCTGTCTCTCAAATAAATCTTAAAAAAACAAAACAAAACAACCCACCCCCCAACTACCCAGTCGTAGATGGGAGGTTTGTGTATAAGTTCCTTTATTTTTAATTTTTAAAAAATATTTTATTTATTTATTTGAGAGAGAGCTAGAGAGAGAGAGGACACAAGCAGGGCTAAGGGGCAGAGGGAGAAGCAGACTCCCCGCTGAGCAGGGAACCCCATGTGGGACTCGATCCTGGGACTCTGGGATCATGACCTGAGCCAAAGGCAGATGCCTGACTGACTGAACCACTTAGGCACCCTGTGTATAAGTTTCTACTAATTAAAGTATTCACTACTTTTTTTTTCCATAATGGAAACTGAATGAAAACTCTGAATTTAGATAGCCTTTAACATTTTTAAAATTTAGTTTTATTAATTTTTAAATGTGCATAAGGATGTTTGGAAATATCGCAAATTATTTTTTTAATGAATAGCCTGAGTTTGCCAAAATATTGGCCAGTAAAAATTATACTTTCTGTTAAAAATTTGGACTATTTTTAGTTGTATATTGGTATATGTGAGTGGGCCCTTAATTTCGGTATCTAACTAACTAAAATTATTTTTTTCTTTCTTTCTAACTTGAGAAATACTTTTTTGGCTGGCTTTACAGCAAGTCCCACTATAGAATTCTGAGGTAAATGAGGATGGAACAGTAGGCTTAAAGGATTGGGATCTTTCTCTCCCTTCTTCTTCCCTTTCAACCGAAATATATGTCATGACAGAAGCTCAATATTGTGATCTATAGTATTATTTACTGTACATATTATAGGGTACCAAGCAGCAGGCTTTAATAAGAGCCTTCAAAATAGAGTGAGACCAGCTATCTGTAGAGAAAGCTTAGAGAAAACTTTTTTTGCTTTCACAAAATGTTGTATTAATTAGGTTTTGTTTGAAAAGCTTTATTGAGGTATTCACATACCATACAGTTCATCCATTTAAAGTGTACAATTTATAGTGTTTTTTAGTATGTTCACAGAGTTGTACAACTATCACCACATTCAATTTTAGAATATTTTCAATACCCTCAAAAGAAACCCTGTAGCCCTTAGCAGTCATTCTTGGCATTTCCTTCCCTCCCCTGACCCAGCTCTGGGCAATCACTAAGCTGGTTTCCGTCTCTATAGATTTTCCTTTTCTGTACACGTCATATAAATGGAATCACACAATATGTGACCTTTTTACTGTCTTCTTGCCCTTAGCATGTCTTCAAGTTCCATCCACATTGTAGCATGTATCAGTATTTCAGTTATTTTTATTGCTGAATAATGCTCCATTGAATGGATGATAACACATTTTCTTTTTTTTTTTTTTTTTTAAGATTTTATTTATTTATTTGACAGAGAGAGACACAGCGAGAGAGGGAACACAAGCAGGGGGAGTGGGAGAGGGAGAAGCAGGCTTCCCGCAGAGCAGGGAGCCCGACACGGGGCTCGATCCCAGGACCCTGGGATCATGACCTGAGCCGAAGGCAGACGCTTAACCATCTGAGCCACCCAGGCACCCCCACATTTTCTTATTGACTCATCAATCGATGGATATTTGAGTCATTTCCACTTTGGGCTCTTATGAGTAATGCTGTTGTGAAAATTTATGTATAGGTGTTGTGTAGAGATATGTTTTCAATTCTCTTGGGTATATGCTTAGGCATAGAATTGCTGGGTCATACGGTAATTGTAATGTAACCTTTGGAGAAACTGCTAGGCTGTTTTCCAAAGTGGTTATACCCATTTTACTTTCCCACTTGAGTGTATGAGGGTTTCAATTTCTCCACTTTTTATAACACTTGTGTTTTTGATAATAGCCATTCTAGTGGATATGAAGTGGTTCCCCATTATGGTTGTGATTTGCATTTCCTTGATGGCCATTCATGTTGAGTATCTGTTCGTGTGCTTTTTGTCCTTTTGTATGTTTCCTTAGGAGAAGTGTCTACCCGTATCCTTTGCTCTTTTAAACATTGGGTTGTCTTTTTATTAATGAGTTATAGGAGTTCCTTATATCTATCAGATAAAAGTGTCCTATCATATATATGGTGAACATTTTCTCACATTTTGTGGTTTGTTTTTTTATTATCTTGATGGTGTTCTTTGAAGCACAAAGGTTTTTAACTTTTGAGAAGGCCAGTTATTGTTGCTTGTGCTTTTGTTGTCATATCTAAGAAACTGTTGCCTAAAGTAAGATCACAGAGAGTTATGCCTGTGCTTCTCACAAGTAGCTTTTTTTTTTTTTTTTAATACATTTAGCTCTTACCTTTAGTGCTTTGATTCTTGAGTTAATTTTTTTGGTGTAATAAACGGGTCCAACTTTATTTTTTTATGTGTGGATGTCAGTTTTTCCAGAGATATTTGTTGAAGAGATTATTTTTCCCCATTAAAGCGTCTTGACACCCTTGTCTAAAATCATTTACCATAAATGTGTTTATTTGCTGACTCTCAGGTGTGTTCCATTGATCTGTATGTCTGACCTTATTCACAAAACCACACTGTCTTTATTACAGTAGCTGGGTGGTAAGTTCTGAAATTGGCAAATGAGTGTCCTCAACTTTGTTCTTTTCTTTGAAGTTTCTTTTGACTACTCTGGGTCTCTTACGTTTGCATATGAATTTTAGAATTGGCTTGTCAATTTTTGCAAAAAAGGCAGCTGAGGTTTTTATATGGATTACTTTGAATCTCTAGACTAATTTGGGGAATATTGCCATTTTAATGTTAATTCTTTCAGTCCATCAACACAGGGTGTCTTACCATGTAGTTCTTCAAATGAAGTTTTGTCATTTCAGATTATAAATAGTATACTTCCTTTGTTACGTTTATTCCTCAGTATTTTATTTTTTTTGGATCCTATTGTGAATGGAATTGTTTTCTTAATTTCATTTTTGTGTTCTTTATTGATTGTGTATAGAAACACAACTGGTTTTGGTACGCTGAGTACATTACATTTTAACACCAAACCAATCTGATGCTAACATGGAGAATAAACTCAAGAAACTTAAGGTAATTTAACCGGCTTTCTGTGTGTACAGTTTAAGGTGAAGTGCTTAGGAAGTGTAAGTACCTTCTTTTCCAAAGTTAGAAATGCTCATTTCCCACAGTAAGTTCAATTAAGACTGAGCTATAGCCAGTAGGGGTTTTTTCTTAAAAGTAGTTCATCTCTTGATATTAAGTGTTGTTATGTATATCCACAAAGGGATTTCACACATGATTTTAATTGGGCCTAGATTTTATACTTACTTTATTTAGATTGTTGGTTTTTCTTCAACCTGTAGTTGTATTACTTGACCTTGTAGGTTCTTATCCAATGTTCTCCTTTTGTGTTGGTCATCTGCTCCAGGAAAATCATACAGATGGGTGGAAATAGATTTTCTGAGGCTCCCATGTATATTCTGATCTTTGAGGCAACTTTCCTTTCTTTCAGAGTTCCCCTGGTACGAAGTCATTCTGTGTCATTTCTCTTTTTGAGGATTCATATACCCAAAACAGTATCTTGCACCCAGTAAGGCATTTTAGAACTTCTTCATTAATTTTATAGGCTAGTATGAAATGAGAAGTAGACAGGAATTAATCATATTTTGACTTATTTTCCTAGAATAAAGGCCTGGTGGAGGGAGGAGGCATGTTGTTTTTTACTATCAGGATGAATGTTTGTTGTTGTTACTAGCAGGATGAATGTTTGAAGTCAGAACTAAAGATGTTGTAAAAATTATTTTAGAGTATTTTAGACTTTACCTTGGTTAACTGGGTTTTAGCCAAATACTAACATGTTGATTTGATAGGGTGAAGACGATAGGAGGAAGGATGAAGCAGCGAAAAAGAGTTAATTACAAATATATAGAGATGCTTTCCATCTCCTTCTTAGGGATCTGGCTAGTGGGTGTTGTAGCAGCAAAACTAATCTGAAAGAGTTGACCAGCGCTGTTGTTTGCCTGGATGTCAGCTCATTTGAAAAGGCTTTTGGGGGCCCCTGGGTGGCTCAGTCGTTAAGCATCTGCCTTCGGCTCAGGTCATGGTCCCAGGGTGCTGGGATCGAGCCTCACACTGGGCTCCCTGCTCCACAGGAAGCCTGCTTCTCCCTCTCCCACTCCCCCTGCTTGTGTTCCCTCTCTCGCTGTGTCTCTGTCAAATAAATAAATAAATAAATCTTAAAAAAAAAAAAAAGAAAAGAAAAGGCTTTCTAGTTGTCAGCATGAACTGGGCTGGCCAGTAAGGAGACCGAGTCAAATGCCAAAATCAACCCAGCTTCAGGTTTAGGGCAGTGCTTTGTCAGCTTTTTTCAATGAATAGCTATTGGACAAACATTTGCATATGCCGTCTCAGGTAATCAAATTTCTATGTACACAAATTCTTCTACTCTTCAGTGTTAAAAATTATTAGTTTTTAGGGAAATCCTCAGTTATTCACATCCCGGGTCTGCCATGAGGAAAAGCCAGATTTTTCCAGCTAAGAGTTAATACTGGAACTGAAATTTTATCATTTTGGATGAAAACTTAGTAAAATGTTCCAAAAAGTACTGTGTGCTTTTCTGCCTTCAAATGTATTACTCAAGTTGACCCTGTTGAATGACTCAAGGTCATCCTCATTAACCTTGAGGAATGTGCAGGAGATATTATGTGCAAATGCAGATACCATGGAAAGAATTCACTTGGGTTGGAAAAGGGTACCCACTTAGATTGAGTCTTCTTTATAAAGTTCCATACATCACTTAAAAAAATGTAATAGCTTTATTGAGATAGAATTCATATAGCACACAATTCACCCACGTAAAGTACACAATTGAATTATTTTGGGTGTTTCAGAGCTGTGTGATCATCACGATAGTCAATTTTAGAAACTGTTCATCCCCCACGAAGAAACATGTGCCCAATAGCAGTCACTCCTGGTTTTCCCTCAAAACCCCCAGTCCTAGGCGACCACCAGTCTACTTCTCTATAGATTTGTCTAGTACGGATCTTTTGTATAAACGGAATCATGTAATATGTGTCATTTATGATTGGCTGTTTTCACACAGCAAATATTTCAACATACATTCATGTTGTGGCATGCATCCTTATTTTGTTCCTTTTTATTGATAAAGAATGGTCCATTGTGTGTGTGTGTTACTTTATTTACCTACTGGTGGATGACTATTTGATTATCTCTGCTTTTTCTCCATTTTAAATGATGCATAATAAACATTCATGTAAAAGTTTTTGTGTGGACTTAGGTTTTAATGTCCCTTGGGAGTGCATAAATGTTTTGTTGTTGCTGTTTGTGTTTTTTCTCACTAACGTGGAGTGAGGCACACACAGTCATAAGACATGTTAGGAGTTAGAATAAAGTGGTTCTTCACACGTGGAAGAGAAGGAGTACACAGTGCATGTGAGAAAGTGGTATGAGTTTTGAAAGGCAAGGTAGGGCCAACCTTGGGAACGTGTGTCCTAAATATTTGAGACCTTTGACTGAAGGTTAAGGGGAACCGTCATTTAATTTTAAGCAGGGGAGCGACATCTGATTTATATTTTAGAAAAATAACCAGTGGCAGGCACAGTGTGGAGAATAAGCTGTTGAGGGGCTAGAGAGGACATATGTGGGAGGTATTTCTCAGGTATAATCAGCACGTGTTAAAATTTGATTGGACTTGTATGTAGAGATGTTGTCAGAAGTCTGATTAGATTTGGATGCAGAGATAGTGTCAGATACTTTTAAATTGCTTTGAGACAAGAAATACGATATCTGGGGGCCAATTAAATCAGTCTCTTAGTTATGGACCCCGTTGTTCTGCAGAATTTGTTACTAGTCTTGAACTTACACTTCTATGGACTGACATTCATGGCATTTCCTGGATTAGATACTGTGCTGTTTTCTTGTCAGTCTACTACTTTTCTTGAAAAATAATTTCCCCATCTCCCATTCTGTTTATAAGTAGACTAAAAATTACTATCTGATGAGTGAATTTGCACACACGCAGACAAGTCTGTGCCACGCCGATTGTGAGAGAGATGATTGAGTTGAAGACGAGAGCCTTTTTCGGGGTAAATCATATTGCCTGTAACTGAGACAAGGGACACTGAAAGAGGAACAGGGTGAACAAAAAATAATCAACAGTGGACAGTTGTGTAGAACCCTTGAATTGGATATGCTGAAGTGTTCTAACTTGAAGGATTTCATTTTACAGGACTGCATAGCACTAGCCTGAGGAAGAAGAGTCAACCTGTTTCAAACTTGGAGGGACTTGACTTAGTAGTACTTGCTGGACTAGAAATTGTAAACTTTCGAGTAAATAGATCTATTTCCTCAGGATTGTAAAGGTGTAAACTGTGCTGAGCCTTCTTGCAACATAACTTAGATCATATCATTTCTCTGCCTCAAAGTCTCCAGTGTTGTCCCACCTCATTCAGAGTAAAAGCCAAAATCCTTTCATGCTTTGTTCTCTCTTAACTTCCTGACTCCATCTTTTACTATTCTCTGCTTGATTATTTGATTATTCTGTTCCAGTGACACAGGCCTTTTTGTCAGTGTGATTCCTTGAATAAGAAATTCCTTTTGCCTCAGGGCATTTGCACTTGCTGTATTTCTGCTTAGAATACTCCTCCAGATATTTAGATGGCTTGTTCTCTCACTTTTTTCGAGTGTTTACTCAAAAGTTACCTTTTCAGTGAGTCCTTCATTGGTCTCCCCGTACAAAATACAACTCTAACATTTCATACCCCCTTCCTCCTCCCTAGCATTTATCACTGTCCAACATGCAGTATGTTTAATGTATTTATTTTATTATCTGTCTCCTCCACTGTTGTGGACACTCCATGAGGGCAAAGATTTTTATTACTTTTCTATTCCCAGTTCCTGGAATAACACTGGGTATACACATTAGGTATTCTCAGATACTTGTGGAAGGAAGAAGAAAAAAGGGCATATATTCTTTTGTAATGCCATGAAACTTACTGATAGAATTTCATCAGCTCTGAAGGTCTCTTCTTTTAATGGTTGGTCTCAGTTTAAAATGTCAAAGCCAAAAACCTGGACTGTAACACATGGCACAAATAAATTATAATTGCTTTTATATACACACACACACACACATACACATATATATTTTCTTCTGATTTTTCAATTATCTTTGAACCAGAGGTAAGGCACTGTTACAGGTTGAATTGTATTACTCTGCCAAAATTCATGTTAAAGTCTTAATGCCCAGAATCAGAATGGGATTTTATTTAGAAATAGGGTTGTTGCCGAGGTTATACTGGAGTAAGGTGGGCCAGTCATCCAGAATGACTGTGTCCTTATAAAAAGGGGAAATCTGTACACAGACATACACATGAAGAGAACATCATGTGAAGAAGTTAGGAGAGAGGCATGGAACGTAGGAACATATTCTCCATCACTGCACTCAGAAGGACCCGACACTGTGGACACATTAACCTTGGCCTTGTGGCCCTCAGAACTGAGAGAGAATAAATTACCGTTGCTTAAGCCACTCAGTTTATGGTATTTTGTTATGGCAGCCCTAGCTCACAAATACAGGCGTTCTCACATCTCCTCACTGAGAGCCACTTATGAAGAACAATAATTGATTAATTTGAATTTAAATGTGCAATTTATGTGGTAGTTTAATGTCTTTGAAAATGTTTTTGAAATACAGAAAAAATATTAAAGGAGAAAATAAGAATCTGTCTCTACTGTAACATCTCCAATAGAAATGGTCATTTTTTTCAGACTTTCTTTTTAAAAATATTTTACTAATAATAGATTCATAGGAAGTTGCAAAAATAGTAGAGGGGTCCCTTATAACTTTTTCCTTAGTTTTCCCCAAGGTTCAATCTTACATAATTATAGCACATGATCAAAACCAGAAAATTGACATTGGTATAGTCATGCATAGGATTCTGTGCCATTTTATTGCATTGTATGAATTGAAGTAACCACCACCCCCTTTGAGACATAGAATTACTCTATCACTGGGGCACCTGGGTGGCTCAGTCAGTTAAGCATCTGACTCTTGGTTTTGGCTCAGGTTATACACCAAAAGTGTATGAGAAATCCCAATTTCTCTGCATGCTCACCAACACTTGGTATTATCATTTTTAATTTTATCTGTTCTAATAGGCATATAGTAATATTGTGGTTTTAATTTCTTTAACGGTTAGTTATGTTGAAAATCTTCTGAAGTGTTTACTACCTGTTTATCTTCTTTGGTGAAATGTGTCTTCATGGGATTTTGGGGGTTGGGATTTTCTAATTGTATTGTTTATTTTTTTTTACTGTTGAGTTTTGAGAGTTCCTCATATATTCTAAATATGAGTCCTATGTCAGCTCTGTGGTTTGCAAATATTTTCTCTCTTTGACCAACAGCTCCCTCTTTTCCCCACACCCTGGCGCCTGGCAACCACGACTGCGCTCTCTTTTCCTGAATTCAGTGACTTTCTATTATTTTTTTAAGTTATAAATATAAATGATACCATACAGTATTTCTCTAGCTTATTTCCCTTAGTATAATGCCTCCTAGGTCCATAGATATTGTTGCACGTGGAAAATGAACCAAAACCCAAGTGATCATCTTTTAATTAACAGGGAATGAATGGTAGCTAAGTCAGAACAGTAGACTAATGAATAGTGTAAAGATTCTTAGATGGAGTTCTTGTTTTTCTAGATGCTACCCTTACTATATTTGAATGTGAAGCAGGCAGATAGAAGCAAATGACACATCAAGAAAGCAAAGAGTAATTTATTTAATCCTTAACATTGTTCTCACCTCTCAGAAAAGCTGGAAAAAGAAAGAATAATTGTCTGTCTGTCTGTCTACCTACTTACCTACCTAATTACCTACGTACTAAGGCAGGGTCTGGGAAGGAAGGAAAAGATAAGGATTGAAATCTACGTAGATACATGAAAATATATGGAATGTTTAATGGTGAGTGGGACATCAGGGACATTACTTAAGATGGGAACCAAGAAGAATTTAGACTTTTGGAAGTAGATAGAATAAAACAGAGATTAAAAATAAAGAGGTCAGGAAGTAAAGAGGAATTGAAAGGGATTTACCTTTCCTTTTATTCTGTCCCATGCGGGTGTGAGATGTATAGGTATTGGAGATAATGTATAGTGGTGACAATGAGAGCACATTGATCATTTGTACTACACAGAATTGAAACACCAATATAAATCACCTATTTGGGACTCAGGCTTTGTAAATTGGGAAGAACGAAAATCATAAGTGTTCATTGAAACATGGGTAGATAGGAGCGGAAGTTAAGCCCGATGATAAATTCCCAAATAAAGTATCTGTCATCTAACTATATAATTGTGTAGCATATGCTTTATTCGCACATATGGTTTAAGATTAGTGGTAATAAATGCTTATATATTTTCTGAAGACATCTTTGAGCCTCAGATATGCAGCAGGAGGGTGAGAGCCCTGAAGGGCAGGAGCGGAGGAGTAGCTCCCAAGCCCTGCCCTCAGACCCTGCTTTCCTGGCCGTGCTGCTCTGTGCTCTGAGGCTAAGTCCTCCTTTCCAGAGCCACAGGGGTTGGGCAAGTCCTAGGCCCTAAATAGGAGGTTTTTAAATATTTTTTGTTTTCCTTTTTGCCCCCCCCACACAGAGTTTGTCTGGTGACATGAAGGGAAGCATTTTTACTTTTCCAGTGTAGCATAACAAAATGTGCTCATTTAAATTTTAATACCTGATCTTACCTCTCACTAATATATAGTTTGTAGAATTATCCAAGCATATATTTTTCCATCAAGTTGATGGAATAGAATTTGGGTTTGATCCAGATGCAGCACCAGGACACCAAATCGTAAGAGATACTGGCAAAATTCAAGGACAATTATTAGGGAGAAAAAAATGTTTATCTTCTTGCTATTAAAGAGTACATTGCAAAAGTGAGTTTGATTTCTTTTGAAAATGTTTTAAATAAATACATTGTTTTATGTTAACACATACATTCATGCACATGCCCACATCCACGCATGCAGTTTTCTTTTGAATGTTTCAGACACTTGGTGGCTTAAATAAATGTTTTCCATTGTATTTTTATAATTCATGAATTCAATTTATTTTATCTGTTATAGGAATCTGTTATATGATTTCATTGTTGCTCTTTTTCATGGTATCACATTTTAAGGTATAGAACATCCAAAATTTATGCTTATTAATACGGTTCCATAAATGCTTGGCAAACATAGCCAGAGGTGGCTAAAGAACTACAAAATGAAACCCAATAGTGGACTTCTAAACTTTACATTTAGTGGTAAGTTAAAAGAACATATTTAATGTTCATATTTTTAATATATTTTCATTGTCATTGTCATTTTTAATTATGTATAATAAAACTTGGGTCAGTTAATCTGTGAGGACTATTAGGTTTAGCCCATTGGGTTCTGGAATATGCAAGTTGAGAGCTGTGTTAGGGAGGCAGGAAGCTGGTTAAAAGTGCAGGGTGTGGAATCCCAAGGCCGAGAACCATGTAGTAGGACTCAGATGATGTTCAGTCTAAACAGATCTCCCAACCATTCTCCTTGTGTAGCCATGGTTAAGGATTGTTGGTAGCCTGTTCCTAAAGCTGGTAGGTAGTAGAGCCAAGAACACAGGGTCAAGGTTACCACGTTTAAATCGAGAGAGGAGGGCAGAAATTTAAAATGTTAGTTGACACATATAGAAATGTATGTCTTCTTTGTATGAAATTGCATGTCACTGCCTACTCTAAAAAAAGAAAAAAAAATATATGTTTTTGTTCATACTTCTGGATTAGAGAATTGAAATATGTTTTAGTATTTCCAGGGAAGGATGGTTATATTATTCTTAAAAGTTGTCCTTGAATGTCACACACACAAACTAAAAAGTGCTTCCTACAATAGTCATGAATCGCTTTGAATCTGGAAAAATTTTGCAGGGAAGAAAACAGCTCCTTTAAGGCCACCGAATAAGTGTAATCACGAACTACAACAAAATCACCATCACTAACGAGTGATACTAGAGTTTAATTTTATTAGAAGTTTGGTTTTTGAATTTTTTTTTTGGTGAAATCTGGACATTGGATAAATGATATTTGGCACTCTCATTTTTTATGTTTGAGGAAATAGAATAAAAGATGAACAAAGACTGAGCTCTGTTTGCCAAGCCATAAGGCCATGCCTGAAGGAAATACTAATAATGATAAGGGTAAACAAAAATTTAAAGATAAAATACGTAGTATTTTATATATATAGTATATATATATAGAGAGAGAGAGAGAGAGCACAAGCAGGGGGAGGGGCAGAGGGAGAAGCAGGCTCCCTGCTAAGCCGAAGACAGATGCTTCACTGACTGAGCCACCCAGACGTCCCACGTACTTGAAGAATAATCAGATAGACCATTGGCAGTAATTGCAGTGTCCGGCAGAGGAGGACAAACTTGCCATATTTCTCAGGAAATAAGAGAACACTTGCTCCAGCTTAGAACTGCCAGAAAACAAGGCTTAAGAATTTTTCTCATTATTGGGACGCCTGGGTGGCCCACTGGGTTAAGCATCTGCCTTCGGCTCAGGTCATGATCCCAGGGTCCTGGGATCGAGCCCCGCATCGGGCTCCCTGCTCAGCGGGGAGCCTGCTTCTCCCTCTGCCTGTCGCTCCCCCCTGCTTGTGCTCTCTCTCTCTCTGACAAATAAATAAAGAAAAAAAAAGAGTTTTTTTCATTATTAATGATAATGTGTGTAAAAGTACTGATTCTGATTTAAATACTCTACAGTCGTGTGTTTTGTTGTCAAGGCCCAAATAGATCTGACAAAATTTTAGCATTGTTAAGCATATTATATGATTCTGATGATTTTGTATTATTCTAGAATTAATTTTAATTCTAGGTATATTGCTCTAAAAGTCCTTCTTTGCAGTTGATTCTTATCAAGTCATGTAACTTTTGACTCTTCAGAGTGTTATGCAGAAAATAATACTTGTGCATTTGTAAACACGTTGTTTGCGATTTAAGCATATGCCCTGCATCATGTTTCCAGATTAAATGAGTTCCGTGCTCACCTTTTCACAGTACTTACTGATACCTGACCTTTCTTCCTTTTGGTCTTTCTTTGCGTATTTTTTCTGTCTGAATGTAATACATATGTCCTTTTCCTTCCATTGCTGCTTTAAGACCACTCTAATTTCACTCTGTTTTGTGAATCTGACTTGATTCAGAATAGGAAAAAATAGATAAATGTATATAACTGTGATCATTAATATTTATTTTTTCTAGAAAATTTGATAGATGAAGTTGTAAGATAGAATGATGGGATTGGATATTAAATACTACATTTTTAGAAGACCTGAGTTTTTTGTCTTTTTAAAAAAGATTTATTTATTTATTTATTGAGAGAGAGAGAGTGAGAGAGAGCGCAGAGGGAGGGGCAGAGAGAGAGGAAGAGGGAGGGAAGCAGACTCCTTGCTGAGTAGGGAGCCTGACACGGGGCTCGATCCCATGACCTGAGCTGAAATCAAGAGTCGGATGCTTAACTGACTGAGCGACCCAAGCACTCCATGAGTTTTTCATCTTAATGAAATAGACAATGTATATTTTTTTATGCCGTTTACTTGTTGCTATCTTTTCAGTTAAGACATTTTCTCTTCTCACCAGAAAGAAAGGAGGGAATATTGCAGAATTCATCAATGAACTATGTCAAAAAATTCACCTTGCAATAGTTTAAAATGAGATTGGGCCAAATTTATAAAGGGTTTATAATTCATTAATTGATAAAATCATTTTCCTACAGATATCTCTGATAGTTTTAAGTTTATAATTTATGAAAGTAAAACATAGCTCCTGCTTTTTCTCAGCTATAAGCTGTACATATGTACAAAATTACAGCAAAGAGACTTTTTTTTCCCGGGGAGGTCATGTGTGTGTCTTCCTAGTTTGTCGAAGGAAAAAGACACACACGATTACTGTCTGGATTAGGAGTAGTGACTAGTAGTAACCATGAGCTCTGTACCGTAACATCATTCACCTAAGTGGAGCTTTATCTGGTAGAGGTAGGGCAACTTTCACTTCATGTCCTTCTACTTTTAGCCCTCAAAAACTGAAATGCAGGTGGTGATATTCATAGATTCTGATCATGTCAGATCAATCCATGATAATAGAAAGCAAAGAGGAGGGGAAAACTTGGCAGCGATAGTTTTAGTTTTCACATGAATCATCAGATACCAGGTAGATTTCTAAACTCTATTTTTAAATTAGAAGGAATATATAGACTCCTAGATAATGAGAATTTGTTCTGAAATCCTCAGGATATGTGATTGGTATTTAAGTGGAGTTCAGATCATGGACAAACTTGAACATCATTTACAGAATGAATAAGTGGGCATTTATTCATTAAATAAGTAGTGATTGAGCATGTTCAGTTTTTGCTTGTCGAGTGAACAAGTGAGTAACAAGACCTTATATCTAGGTGTTATTGTTGAGTTTTGCTGTGTGAATATGTACTACTTTATATGAAAGCTTTAGGAATAGAGGGAAATGCAATCCAGGAGCTTAAAACCAAAGGGAGCTAATTCACGGAGAAAAAGTCGAACAAGAACATCAGAACGGATAAAGACGAAAGGTAGCATGTAATGAAAAATGGAATATTAGGCTGGCTACCCTCTAGCTTAGCATTTTTCTTTAATGATTGTTATGAACTCTGAACATCTACCTTCTATGTTACAGATCACATCATTTTACTTGGGAAACATGGCAAATGTCAAATGGCTTTTCAGATTGTGTTAATAAAATAAAGTTTTTACGGTTAAAGTTACGTGCTTAGAAAAGTAGCAGGTAGGATGCTTTAAAAAGTATTAATTTAGATGCATATTAATTTAGACAGGGCTCATTAAGAATGCAGAAGTTTCTTTGGAAACCCTTTATAATGAAAATATATAGTATAAAAATACGAGAGTTTAAAATATGAGAACATTTTAAGCCAGCTTCTTAAGCCATTTATATATTGACATGCTGATTATAAATCTTCAGTCTTTAAAACAGAACTCAACTAGCTGTGAGGCCTCTTAGGGTTTCCCCCAATTATCTTGAATTGATGAGGTTTATGGTAATTTATCATCTTTATAGCCGTAGAATTTGCCACTCTACTTACCTCAAGGTTTTTGTGTTTCGCTTTTTTTCCCCTAGCAACCTACTTATCATTTTCTATCAGGTCCTCAATTCAGCATCTAACTTGGTTTTATTTTACTGACAAATAACTTCCATAGGGGGCAGGCTTCCAAATTGGAGCAGGGGTGTGCTGATGAAAACATTTATTTTTGGTTGTTGTTCTTTAAATAGATAGTCAGGTTTTGCATTGAAGTGAAAAAGATCTTTATTAAGTCATTCAGATGTATTGAAAAAGATTTAATGACCAAGAGGTACAAGGTGGTACAAATAGAAAGTGATCAAGATGATTAGTTCTCACATTTTACCACCTATTAGATTTAACCTAGGGAACTTTTGAGAATCCCTATTGCTATACCAATTAAATCAGAACATGTAGGAATAGGACCTAGGTATGAGTATTTTTTTAAAAGATTTTATTTATTTATTTGAGAGAGAGAGAATAAACCAGGGGAGGGGCAGAGAAGTAGGCTCCCTACTGAGCAGGGAGCCCAATGTGGGGACTCAATCCCAGGACCTTGGGATCATGACCTGATCCAAAGGCAGACACTTAACCTACTGAGCCACCCAGGAGCCCTAGGTATGAGTATTTTTAAACAGCCCCCAAGTGATTCTACTCTGCAGCTGAGTTGAAAACCAGTGACCTGTATCTGGGGTTGCAAAGGGTTCTTGGGTTTGTTTTGTTTTTTAACATGTGACAGATGGTATATGTGACCCAAAAGCCTAAAATATTTACTATATAATCGTTGACAGAAAAAGTTATTTGGCCCATGATACCGATTATCATGTTTTCTCAAACAAATGCATAGGATCACATGAGAACTTGTTAGAAATGCAGGATTTCAGGCCCTGTCTCAAACCTGCATATTAACAGGATCCCTAGGTGATTCACGTGGACAGTAAAGTGGGAAGAGCACAAATACACATCATGTTGATGATATTAAATATTAAGCTCCCTGTTAATTTCCTTTACTGATACAGGTAATCAAGATCGATTACACAGTTGAGACAGCTTTTGATTTTATACTCCTTTTACCAAGGATTATTTTCATATTTTTTAACCTCTGCACAGTGATTTCCTAGAGTGATAGATTCAGGCTGTTCCTTTGAGAATCTTATTCCTCTTGCCTTGAATCTGGACTGACCTTAGTGACTTTCTTGATCAACGGAAAGCCCCAGAAATATCATCCCCGGACTTCTGGTGATCAGTTGGTGATGAGCAGCTGTGCGGTTTCTGCCTGGCTTTCATGAACATGCCCTGTGGGAGTTCTGAGCTACCATGTAAGGTGTCTGACCGCTCCGAGCCTGCCAGGCTAGAGAGCCAAGTGTAGGGGCTCCATTTGACCATTTTACCTGAGCCCACCTTTCAGTCATCCCCCCCTAAGACTCCAGCCATGAGCAGAGCTGTCTTGGGCCCTCTAGAACAGTTTCCTGCCAGCAGAATGTCACCAGCTGACCTCTGTTGATGCCACGTGCAACAGAAGAATCATGCAGCTGAGCCCTGTCTGAATCCCTGATCCACAAAATTGTGACAAATAATAAAATGATTGTTTTCTTAAGCCATTACATTTGGGATAGTTTGTTACCCAGCAGTAGATAACCAGACCACCTATGTAGGATGTTTAAACACTTTTACAGTTCCGGAGAAGAATTATTACAAGTTATGCAATAAACTTTGGAGTTTGTCCTCATTTTAAGATTGGTCATTTTATATAAATAGCCCAGAGATAAAATTTAGTGGAAGGGTAGTTAGTTGAGCATGCTCTTTGTGATGGCTTTGTGGTATGTCAGTTTGGCTAGACTAAACTACATTACCCAGAATTTTCTTTCCAGTATGTTTCTGGATAAAGAATAAGAGTTATTCTTTCAATAGGAGTTGGGACGATGGAAGGGAAATAGCAACTGTTTGTGACATATACACACTTACTCCTCATTATTCAGTAAAACATTAAATGTTTCTGTAAAGAGATTTAGCAGATATAAAGTCCCTAATCAGTCATTAGGGCAATTACAGGGGTGGGCCTGACTTAATCAGTTGAAAGGTCTTAAAAGAGGGTGTAGACCTTCCCTGGACAAAGAAATAAAAGCTACCTGTAGACAACAGCTTCGACCAGTGTCTTTGCAATTCCAGCCTTCTTGTGATCTTCCATTTATGGCTGCCTGCCCTATGGACTAGATTTGCTTGACCGGATCCCGAAAGTGTATAGGCCATTTCAGTTCCTTGCTATGCATATGTGTATAGATACACACACACGTCTGTATTAGATGTGTAGATACATATGTAGCTGTGTCTGCAGGAACGGGGAGATTCCGCCTGCTGGTTTTGCTTGTCGGGTTGGTGCTGACACAGACTTTGGTACCAGCAGTGCTTCCAGGAGAACAGAGCTTAAGGATGAGTCCTCGGAATAGGTTCTGATTTTCTGGAAATGTTTCTCGAATCTGGTAATAGTTAAAGGCACCAGTGGGCCTCTTTCCAGGGATGAAAAAGGACATTGATTGTTCACAATGTGGCTCAAGAGCTGCTCAAAGTCTCACTTTTGGATGACGGTCACTGAGTACCTATAGAAGGTGGGGCTCAGGGTGCCTACATATGAGCTACTTGAGAACATTTCTGTCAAAATAAGGTGCATGATGGGTGCCCAGGAGGAAGTGGGCAATGAAGAAGAGCTGAAAACGTCTGTATCTACCCTCAAAGAAGTGCTTTTCTGTGGCGGTACTGCTGAGCTATAGGGTTTCTGAGAACTAAAGTCAGAATGTCCTCCTGGACGTGGCTCTTTTACAATGCAAATTCAATTCCCAACCATCTGTTTTAAATTTAGATTTCTGACTGTGAAGGAATAGCTTCCTAAAACTAAAGTGAGAATTTATCGGTAGATTCTGGTAAAGCTGAGGATCTAAAACCTCTCAAATAAAACCGAATCATCTTTGCCAGTGGAAGTAGCCCTTTTGCCTCTACCTGGAGAAGTGTAGTGGCTCATTTTTGTGTGTCAACTTGATGGGGCTGTGGGCTTCTTGGATACTGATCAAACATTATTCTAGGTATTTCTGTGAGGGTGTTATTGCGTGAGGTTAAGATTTAAATTAGTAGAATGAGTAAAGCAGGTTGCCCTTCCTGATGCAGGTGGGTCTCATCCAGTCCAGTGAAGGCCTGACGAGATCAAAAGGCTGACTTTAGTCTGAGTCAGAGACTTCTCCTGCCTGAGAGCCTTCGAACTGGAACATCACCTCTTCATGTTTCTACAGCAGCCTGCTGGCCTTCAGACTTGACCTGGACATTGGCTCTTCCTGCTGCTACAGCAGCTTCTAGACTTGGGACTCAAGCTGGGACAGTGGCTGTGCAGATTTAGGACTTGCCAGCCTCTGTAATCACGTGAGCCAATTCCTTATAAAAGCCATTTATATTTATCCCATTGGTCTGTTTCTCGGGAGAACTCCGAGTAATACAGGAAGGTAGCCCCCTTTTTTACCTGAAGAACCTGGAATGGTCTCAATGCATAGTTGCCTACAAGGTACTCCTGACCATCCTCAGGACCTACAACCCAACACCCCTTTTTGTGTCTAGATCTAC
This sequence comes from Neomonachus schauinslandi, assembly GCF_002201575.2. Lineage (NCBI taxonomy): Eukaryota > Metazoa > Chordata > Mammalia > Carnivora > Phocidae > Neomonachus > Neomonachus schauinslandi. The sequence continues at coordinate 46,042,824 of NC_058409.1, read as the reverse complement.
AACTAGATTCAAATCACAGCAACTCTCAAAAGATGAGGTGCTAGTTGTGGCTCAGGAAGAGGTGTGAAACACACCAGAAAGAACTGAATGATTTGAGAAACATGGACAAAAAGCCAGAGGGTGCATGTGAGAATGGGTATGATAGGTGTGTTATCAAGGTGGAAGGGATATAAAGTTAGATCATGCTCACTTTGTTGACATAGGCTCCCTCATCAGGGATTCTGGGCTCAGTGTTTTAGCTGAAGGAGTTTAGGAAGGGCTCTAAGTGGTTGGTCAGTTGGTCAGCTGGCTTGACCCAAAGTGTGACCTGTATTAAATGAAGTCAAAATGCCTTATTATATTGTAGAGGAAGGTATCCAAAGGCTAAGGAGATTGTAATGTTACAGTATATATATTCTGTAAGACTTGCTTTCCAACCATGGGAGGACACACCTTTCACAACAGCTGTGAAAAAAAAAATTGTGGGGGAGCCTCAGCCTCTTTGAAAAGCTCTGTGGTCTCTCTTCTAGGGTAGGTCAGAAATTAGAGAGGAAACCTCTTCCATTGGACTAGGATCACTAAACACAGTGGCGGTAACGGGATTCTGGGATGTCAGGGCCCACGTGGTGGCACTTAATTGCCAAAGATGCAGTCGGCATGGTTAACATAATGAACAGTGGAGTCAAAATGGTAATCAGATTAGTCTGACTTAACAGAGCTTTATGGGGTTGGCCAGTTATCATGATGTTTCCAGAACAGAAATATCTGGAACAGAACAAAGAACAAAGAACAAAGAACAGAAATGTCTATTAAATTCTTACTTGGTCTGTATAAGCAGAGGAGTTCTAAGTCTACTGAACGGAAGTTTGACTTAAATTACCAAAATACAGAGTCAGTGCCTTCTATAAATCCCAGGTTTGAGCTGGTTACAGACCCAGGCCCCCACACCTGCTCCACTGCCAAAAATATATGTAGTGTGAGTCTGTCCCTGTTTTCCCCTAAAGGGACCCATAGCCCTTTACCAGGTTGACTGTACACTGGAGAAAAGAGAATTCTGGGGAATGTAATTTAGTCTAGCCACGTTGACACCCCTCAAAGCCATCACAGCTTACCCCTTGTCACCTACCAAGGTTTACCAAACTATCTCCTTAAACCATACTGCCTGCCATGATAAAGCTGTTTCATATACTACTGCAAACACGCTGGCTTTTTCCGGAACAGGGTACAAAGTCCTTGGGTGATGTTCTCCTACTCCTTTGTAATTTAAATACTGAGAGTAATTATCGTCAGTATGTCTTGTGATATAAAGTTAGGTATTATGAACACATGCTAGATGATAATAGGATAAGGCAAAGATAAAAATATTTGGTGATATTTATATAAACAATTGCATATCACAGCCGATGAATCAGTATAGACTTTTACCTTCTTACAGGAAAAATGAATAGCCTAGTGCACTGCTTGAATTTTGGCACACTGGGAGGATTTCCCCTTACCATTGTCTTTCAGGGAGGACCAGAGTAAGGCTGTAGAGTTTTTTTTTTTTTTTAATTTTATTTTATTATGATATGTTAATCACCATACATTACATCATTAGTTTTTGATGTAGTGTTCCATGATTCATTGTTTGCGTATAACACCCAGTGCTCCATTCAGTATGTGCCCTCTTTAATACCCATCACCAGGCTAACCCATCCCCCCACCCCCCTCCCCTCTAGAACCTTCAGTTTGTTTCTCAGAGTCCACAGACTCTCATGGTTCGTCTCCCCCTCCGATTTCCCCCCCTTCATTTTAACCTTCCTACTATCTTCTTCTTTTAACATATAATGTATTATTTGTTTCAGAGGTACAGGTCTGTGATTCAACAGTCTTACACAATTCACAGCGCTCACCATAGCACATACCCTCCCCAATGTCTGTCACCCGGCCACCCCATCCCTCCCACCCCCCACCACTCCAGCAACCCTCAGTTTGTTTCCTGAGATTAAGAATTCCTCATATCAGTGAGATCATATGATACATGTCTTTCTCTGATTGACTTATTTCACTCAGCATAATACCCTCTAGTTCCATCCTGTAGAGTTTTAAGTTGTCCACCTTTGGACGGTACCTGCAAATTACACAGACCCCTTTGTCCAACAGGCCTGAGTCTTTTCCTCAGTCAGCTGGGCTTAGACAGGAAGACATAGTTATGAGCTGAGAGGGTGAAGATAATGTAGTAGGAATAGCGACCATGGACACTTGGGCTACTTCCTCATGCAAGTGACTCGGACCCTCAGGGTTTCCTCAAGCCTGATTTTATATATACCACTTTCATTTGATGATGAACTGCTGCTGTGCACACCTAACATAATGGCTTGGTAATGGATCAGACAACACCCAGGTATGGTAAAGGGTAGCTCAGGTATTATGGCAACTTCGTGGCCCACGGTCACATGTTCAGTCTCTAATAAGGCCCAAAAGCTGTCTCTCAAAAGGAGAATAGTTATCCCCAGAGGATGGTGGGGCTTTGGTCCAAAATTGTAAGGGCCTGTTCTGTGATCTACCTATGGAAGCTTGCCAAAAGCTTCAAACAGCAGTCCCATCTACTAGCTCTGACCATTCAAATGCCTTTGGAGGTGCTGGATCATATGGCTCAAATGACACAGCAGTTTGCACGGTAGTGTGGACCTGTTGAAGACCCTTCTCTTACTCTAGTACCACTCAATACTGCAAGGGATATCTTGGTATGCTACAAACACTGGACCCCTAAAAATTTCACTGAGGAGGGATGCCTCTGCATTGTTTTGTTACTGGTAAAGTCCCTAAATTAGGAATTGGACTTCTTAGACGTAGTGAAAAGAATACAGCCTCAAGAAGTAGGCATGTCTAGGTTTGACTTTTGGCTGTACCACTTGGTAGCTAGGTGACTAAGTCACCTAACTAACCTCTTTTGGCTCAAATTTTCTTGTCTATAAAATGGATGTAGTAACAGAAGTCTTCTAGGGTTGTTGTGAGAAATACGGTACTATATACAAACATAATACTAGATATATAACCCCTTGATAGTGTCTGGTACGCATTTATCATTGAACAGATGTTAGTTCCTCCTTCTGCTCTGCAGAATCACCCATACAAATGGTTGGGTAAAGGGGGACTTTCAGTCTGCAGCTGACTCTGCCATCAGTTAGACCTAGTTGGCTGTAGAGCTTTTTACTGTGTCAACTTGGCTAAGCTGCAACTATGTTGCCCAGAGTCCTTCTGTATATGGTTCCATTGTAGTGGTGTGTACTATGCCTCTTAAGCTAAACTCGGGATACTTCCCCCAGAATTCCTTTCCTATATGGTGTCAGGTATAGTTGGCCAAAAGAGAGATTTTCATGAGATTTGAAAAGCAGAAGCACGACCTGTCATTACACTCTGAAGGTCTTTGAGGTCTGAGGCAATGAGAGGCTGATGGAGAGGGGCCAGCAGGTTGCAGTTTGTGCTTGTCTTCTGATGTGCATTCAGCTGGTCTTGACTGCTGGTTCTCTGACCAGGAGGCCCCCGGCTCACCACCTGTCCTTCAGCCATGGGTTAACAGAAATCACTGCATGGAGTCAGTGCTCTGCGGAGCCCAGCTCCTCTTCGTGGCCCCACTTTCAGGGCTGGATTGGCTGAACTACCCCCCCTTTCCTGAAACTTGCCTTTTCCAATGTTTCAGGAAGATTTTTCTCTGATTTTTCACCTCTCCTTTTTAGGCCTTTACTTTCCCAGCTCTTCCCACAATTGTGTAAGGTCTCATTCCTAAATAAGGCCCTTATTCCATAATGCAATGTACATCTTGAGTTTTCTTCCCTGACTGGAAGCCTCTGCTGTCCAGTACAGCGGCCAGCCATTAGGCGCACATGCCTACTGAGCACTTGACATGGGGCTAGTCTGAATTGAGACATGCCGTGCGGAATAAATACTGGATTTTGAAAACACAGGAAGTATCTCATTATTCTAAAACTAATTTTGTATTAATTCTATGTTAAAATGACAGCATGTTGAATGTAATTAGGTTAAGCACATTATGAAAATGGGTTTCTTTTCACTTTTACATGTGGCTGTTAGAATATTTAAAATTACATATGTAGCTCACATTATACATTTCTCTGAGAGCATGAATCTAAGTCTTTTTATTATATAGAGATGCTTTTTATGTGCTGGTGGCTACAAGGAGGGTTTTTCCTTTCTTTATCCACCACCTTATTACATCTGGGGTAGGTGTTGCTGTTGAATGAAATAGACAGAAGGATACTCATGCTGTGGTGGTGGTTAGAGTTGAAAAGTTGTGTGAGTGCTTTGTCTCTAATACATTATATAGGTTTATATGAAATTTTGGGATTAATGTGGGAATCCAAATATTACTATAATTGTTTTTTTCTATGATGAAACATATTCTAATTCCCAAGAAAAATAAACTTAGAAGGAAGATTTAGGGAAAACAACTTGTTCTTAGTTGAAGACTGTTACTATATTAGGAAACCAAACACGTGGAATATGTTGTAAAATATTTAGTGCCTGTAAAATATAAGCTTTGGACTGACTCAAAATATTTAAAAATTGCCCTTATTATTACATCAAGAATTAACAGCCTATGTAAAGAAATATGTTAATTATAGTTGAAAATTAAATAACTAGTCTATAAATCCTTTATCGTCTTGACCATGTATGTATAAAATCTTTTTGAAATAAATCTAGCAAGAGCTGTTTGAGCTTAAGGATAATTTGGTATGATATTCTCAGGTTTATGGCCAGAGACAGAGCTCAGTGATGTACTCTGAGTGAATGTTACGATTTACTGGCTAGATTATTAAGTTTATAGTACTATTATACAAAGTCGTAACTGTAAGGAAAAGGAGACCCCATTTTCTCTGCATTGGTATGGAATGGCCTGCTGCTTCTAAAAGGTACAAGTGCAAAAAATGATTCAGAGCACTATTTGAGGTACTTACTATGTTAGATGCTATAAGAAATAACACTGTAATTCAAGTTTTGTAGGTAGGTATCATCAGTATCATTTTAAATGTTAAGAAAACAAATGCCAAACATGATATTTATTTTATCAAACATAAAACTTCCTGGATAACATCAAAAATAGGAAATCCTATTCCTCAACCTTCTGAATAATTTTATAAATACAGCATAAAGCATTTGCTTTAGGTTCTCAGTAAGATGCTTTTCTCGGTGTGGCCATACGCCAGTAGCCAAGTGCTATGATGCTACTAAATCTTTGGTTCAAACAAAGTGGGACCCATGAAAGAATAGAAGCAACTCTTCATTCTGTTGGCTAGAACACGTGACTTACAATTCAATTTTGCCTAATGGACCACTTAATGACTCAATTTTTTGCTATACTATGGCTGTCAGCTTCAGGGACTGTATGATTTAGTTGGTGGTAATTAAGAACTCTACTCATGCATGAACAATAATAAGGCATTTGTACCTCATTAATATCTTAAGAAAATAAGACCTTTCCTTTGGCCTTTTTGAAAGTAAGATTGTAAAGAAGGGGAAGGAAAAGAGGAACACATTTACTGAGTGCTTGCTTTCACCAGCATTATCTCTTAATCCACAATACTATTTTTTCCTTTTCCTTTTTACAAATGAAGAAACAAGAGTAGAGAGGTTAAATAACTAATTTAATTATTAAGGAAATTTTAGTCCTATAACTCAAGATGGTAAGGAATTCTCTTGATTTTTTGCAGTTGTAATGAATAGTAAGAATTTAAGAAGAAATTTCACAGTATATTATATATCTCCAGATGTAGTGTGATTAGTGATAAGGATAATCTCACATTTGTTCTCTTCAAATAGACTTTAGATAAAGATATAAAGAGCAAAGGGTGGGTATTGGGAGAAAATAGGGAAAAGAGGAGAAATAAGTTTTTTCCTTAAAAAACGGGGGTGGGGAGTTTGATTTGTGGACTTTAAACAAGCTATTTACATATTGCTGCCACCAAGTAATTTCAGAAGTTTATTCAATAGATTCATGTAAAATTATAGCATAACTCATTATAATTCCCATATATTGAATAACTGGCATAGTACAATTCTCAAATGCCAAAACAATGAGAAATTTATCTTTTGGGGACACTTACTGTAATGACAGGATTGCAAGATCCATTTGAGGTTTTTTTAGTTCCTTGTTTTTCTAAGTGTGGCTCATGGGCCCGCAGATCCGTACCACCTGGTAGCTTATCAGCAATGCGGAAACTCAAGCCTACCCCAACCCTTCTGAAAAATATGCGTTTTAACAAGACTTAATGTGGGCACATGAAGGTTTAAGAAGTAGTGCTGGGTTTACTTTTGATCTAGGTTGATTGTTACACTATATATACTTACCTTCAAATATTGGGATCAGAACAGACATTACCAGTAGCATCCATTTAGTCCTGCAGAACCTGTGAATCAGGGCTATATACTTTTTTTTTAAATGACAAGTTAAAATTTTTCTAAAATGAGAAAATTAAATTACATTATAGCTACACTACTATGTTTTAAAAATCTTCTATGGAATTCACAACTAGGTACCTATTAATCTTCTGTTTTAAGGCAAAATGAAAAGTAAAGGATTGTAGCTTACTATTAGTTATATCTCATACCTAAATTAGTATATATCATGGTGTTATTGATCATAGTCACTTAACTACATTTTTCTTTTTCCCTCAACAAATAGTGAGACCTGCTTCCAAAACCTGAACGCCTTTCTGCACCCTTATCCAAATACCTGACATGGATCAATTCTTCTTCATCAGTCTCCTTCCCCCATATTTGAGGGACATCACCAGTGGACCAGAGCACTTTTCTTCTTGGGGCCAACACGGAACCTCAGAATCCTTCTCAATAAAGGTAACCACGACAAACCAATCTAAATTTGCAAACAGAATGGAAGCTCTTATCAAATGTAGTGTTGTGTATTATATAGTGTCCTGCTTTTCATTGGTATAAGCAATGAAAATTGTTATAGACAAAGTGCAAGTAGTTCATTCCTGCATTCTTGATTCAGATCATCTCTTACATTCCCAAAGCTCCTTTAGCAGTATTATTACCAAAGAGTCTTCAGTGAATATCCAACTTCATCAATTTTATCAGATGCCACTGACAGTATAGAGTACAGGTCTTGAAATCGGTCAGAAACGAAGATAAATCAATCACTTTTAACTTCGTGTGACTTTGGTCACATCGCGTCTCATCCTCATCTATAACATGAGGTTAACATCATCTTATTCAAAGAGTATTGAGGAGATTAAATTAGTTAATATGTTAATGTGATGAGCTAAGTATCTAAGATAGAGCAGTTCCATAAATAAACATTATCCTTTCTCACTTCCCCTTTCCTCTTAATGGTTTTGCTGGTAGACAAGGTGACACATGTAAAGCAATGAAAATATTAACCTGGTTCTTATAAGAGCAATAACCTCTCTTGCTCTGCTGTCAATAATAAAAATGCAACTTATGGGGCAGTCTGTATACTTACTACATACTCTTTGGGTGAGGCTCTCAGGCTTATAAAAATGTGAAAGAGTAAGAGAAACTGAGGACTGTGTTCTTAACAGCACTTAATTTATTGATAGGTATGTAAGGAGAAGTAACCATAAACGTGGTGGTAACAGTCCACTATCTATCTTGGGAAGTGTTAAAGTAAGAAAAATGATTCTCGGGCGCCTGGGTGGCTCAGTTGGTTAAGTGACTGCCTTCAGCTCAGGTCATGATCCTGGAGTCCCGGGATCAAGTCCCGCATCGGGCTCCCTGCTCAGCAGGGAGTCTGCTTCTCCCTCTGACCCTCTTCCCTCTCGTGCTCTCTGTCTCTCATTCTCTCTCAAATAAATAAATAAAATCTTTAAAAAAAAATGATTCTCAAAATATATCTATTGCATGAAGTAACCATAAACGTGGTGATAACAGTCCAATAACTATCTTGAGAAGTGTTGAAATAAGAAAAATGATTCTCAAATATATCTATTGCACGGTTTGAGAAATCCTGAACAGGACTGGGAATGGTAAAGTATTTGTTTTTCTGACCCTGTTACAGAAGCATGATTATAAGATAAATAAATTTACATTGCAGTAGACACATACCATGGCCTGAAGATACTTCTTAATGATGTTTCTCATAAGATCTGTGTAAAAACTAAAAATGTATAAAAGTGATTCTTATTATAGGTGTTGTCTTCAATAAAAAAGGAAAACAAAGGCATCCTGGAGAAAGCATACACTGGTAGAACTTACTGAATGCATACATGGAGAATTACTGAAAATCAGAAACTTTTCAAGAAAGTCAAAGTTGAGCATGTTAAAATCTTCAGAATCTTAGGACCACTGTGCTGTATGATGGTGTCCTCTGCATTCAACTGCAGCATCTATGAAGAGTGAAAGACTGACTGTCATCGAATTTAATCAGTGTATTCTCTTCTCTAAGGCATTCCTTAACAAATGATCCAGATAAAAACCAAGTTTTTAAAAATCTCTATCATCTTCATTTAGGCACAGAGAAGGCATTTAAGTGATAACCTTATTAACTGGCTTTTTTTTTTTTGATCATGCCTTTCCAAGTACCTTGGAAGCAAGTTTCCAAAGCAGAAACGAAAGTAATGGTGGCTTTATTGTTATCCTGAGCATATAATAAATACTAGAGTGGCATTAGTAATACAGCAGACTGAGAAATATTAAGTGCTTTTTTTTTTTTTCATTCTTGAATTTGGTGATTCTTTGTAGAACAAATTCTGATTCTTTCTATGTTTTGTCTAATTTAGATTCCCCTAGCTTCTACTGAGTATGAAATGAACTGATTTCAGTTTGTGAATTCATTTTTTTACAATCAAATAAGTTACCTGCTGAAAGAATTCAGAAATGTAACTTAACTTTGGGCATTTTTTAAATGCATGTGTGAGAATATTTAAAATTAACCTTCACAGTAATTAAGCTCTGTAGAAATAAAAATTGTTGATAGTGATAGCTTAGAAAATTAAACCTTATTAAATAATATTAATTAGGGCACATACTGTACTCCATTAGTTTTAGAATTTTTCTTTTTTTCCTTTGTTCTTTATTGGAAAATGAGTTTTTACGTGATTTATACTGTGAAAGGACACTAAACGAGAACAATATATAATTTGCTTCCCTCTAAAGATCATTCATGTATTTATAAATTTATTTTTTAATTTACTTTTCTTTATAAATTTATTAATCATCTATTGAATGGCTACTGCGTGACAGATACCAGAAGAAAATGGTTTCTTTTCATCTCAGGTTTTATCTGGCTTCTAATAAATTGGTAGCTCTAGGAAATGCTGCGCTTCTTAATATTTGGCAGCTTTTAGCTTCATTTGCATACAATTTACATATTTTAAAGTAAAATTAGAAATTTATAATTTTCTAAACTTACTTTTAATTTCAATATGCCAAATGATGTTATTCTCAGACTAAGTTGTTAAGATTCATATAACCCATTTAGAATGTTCCTCCAGACTATGCTTTCTTTTTTTTAGAGGGTATTTGTTTTATCTATTTAAGGGTATTATCTTTATTTGTATTTAGTTTGTAGATACAGATCTATAATACAGATTGATATTATCACTGAGCTACTACATTCATATTGGGAATCAAATCTGTCTCTCTGAGAATTCTGTATCTATTATACTACTAGCTTTGCTTCATGTATAATCATAATTGACATTTATTTATTTATTTATTTTACTTACTTACTTACTTTTTAAGTAGGCTCCATGCCCAGCATGGAGCCCAATGCAGGGCTTGAACTCACAGAGATCAAGACCAGAGCTGCGATCAAGAGTTGGACACTTAACTGAGCCACCCAGGTGCCCCTAAAATCAACTTCTAGATTTAGGAATGAATGAAAGCATATTTGCTAGAGATGATAAGCCAGGAATTGTTTGGGAAATGGCTGCAGTTCATTTTAAAGTTCTTAAAATACTGTCCCCCGTCCATATGTGTTTTCTTAATTTTTCAGTCCTGACACGTATTACCTCCACTTTGAGCAATAAGTTAATTACAAATACCAAATTTTATTTCTGTAAGGTAATACTGAGCTTTGTCAAAAACATTGTTTTGCCAAGATATTAGTTATATGTCACTAGACTACAAGCATTAATTTATCTATTTTGATATAAGAGCAAAAATTGATGTTTCTAAACTGTATTTAGTTTTCTGCTTTCTAGACTTGATCATGTCTAATGTACACTACTGTTTCCTTTCACAGATATAATTTTAAACACAATAACAGTGTAAGAATAAAAATCTATATTATTCTATCATATTTCTTAGAACATCACATACCATCAGATAGGTGCTTTTATTCAAATATACTTACTAGAAATTAGGTCCCAGTTGGACTTTTCCTAGACTGAACTCTTGCGGCCTCATCAGTCACAATTTGTTTGGATGGTGATATTTTTAGTGCCATGACAGTTTCACTTACCTTGTGTAAAAAGACGCTCACTGCATTATCAGATATATGATGACACAGTGTAGGAATGTTGGATTAGTAGTTCATAATCAAAACTTTCCTCATAGGTTACACAAAGACTGCCTTAGGAACTGAGATAAATAAGCTTACTTCTTTGTGCTTTCGTTTTCTCAATCCTGAAATTGGGATACTTGTGCTGTTTCCTATTCTGGAATAATTCAGATTTCCTTTTTTTTTCATTAAGGGAAAAACCAATTCCAAGGCTTATAGTACTGTCACAATAAATAAAAAGAAATGCCAGGTTTTCTTTGTTTATATCCATAAGCCTATTTCCAACAATTCCTTATTCCAGATATTAAATTAATAACAAAGAAAAAAATTTAAAAGTCACTCTTTATTGCACATTTACAATATATTTGACAACCTCTGTGTTAAACAAATCACTAAATTGGTTACATTTTGGACATGCATTGCTCTTTTAAACTACCGAAAAATCAGTAAGTATTTTATTTCTTCAGGTGAGTCATCCGGCAATTTGGAAAGTATTTATTAATATATTTCTCTATTGGGGGTCTCAGGCTTTTTGCATTTACTATTCTGTTCTTATAATAATTAAAAATGTTGCACTAATGCTATTATTAGGTCTGTATAAAGAATAGCCAGCTATAAAGAATAGCCAGCTTTTTTACTAGAACAGGAAATAGGTAGAGATAACTGGAAACCAAAACTGAATATACCCTGTTAGATTAGTTCCCAGAAAATATAATTTATCTCTAATGCACATAATTTGCCTAAGAATAAGTGGTGATTGACTAAATATTTTTTCAGCAAAGATACTACCTACCCAGATTATCATTTCACTTTGTATTTTTACTACTTTTCAGTGGAGGGAAAACCTCAGTCTTTACAATTAAGTATAAAAGCAGTATTGTAAAATTAGAGCCCATAAATCCTAAACCAGAAGGAATTATGAAATTAATTATGAAATTAATAGTGCATTGTTGCTAAGTGCTAGACAGACTAGCTCCTGAATAAACTGTAGTTCGTTATGTGAAAAACATTAATAAATAAGTCCATTATTCTCATACTTTCTATAAACACCAACAATTTATATAATGCAACATTATAAAAACTTCAAAGCACATTTTAAAAAGATTTAATTGCTATCTACATCATTTGTGATTGTTCAACTGTAGTAAGGTATGAAAATTCCTAAAACGGAAAGAAAAAATAGCAAAGAAAGCAGAAAACAATGAATCCAATGACCCAGTTCACTGAATAAATATAGATGATCACCATATCCATGTCAAACCACCATCCACGGCTATCATCCTCAAAGTGCAGATAATCCATCCTATGTGCACCATGTGGGAATTGCCTTCTTGTAACTGGAGTTGCACGTCTGTGGAAACCTACAAGATGCATGAACAAATTATTTTAAAGCTCACGGAATTCAGATACGTGCTCAGAAAGGAAGCTGCATTATGAACACTGGTGCCATGAATAAGAGTGTATCTTGATTTCACAGAGTGATATGTTGTATTCCTGACAGTTTTTTTTTTTTTTCAGTGATAACCAACTGTCAGAAGTCTCTCTTAGTTATGGTTTTAAGGGCAGGGTCAGTAAAATTAGCAAAAAGTATGGGGTGTGGAGTCAGGAGACTATCCTTGTTCTGTCACCTTCTTGGGCAAGTTATTTGATCTCTTTGGGTTTCTGATTGCTCATCCGTACCATCTAATAAATTAATCACAATTGATCCTCACAAATTTTTAAATTATTTTCACAGGAGAGCTATTTCTAAATTTGAACTTGATTAAGGTTGTATTGTCACAACTGCTCTTTGTAATTTGTGATCACCAACTTAACCTTGCATCTCATACCTCGAGAATTTCATTGGTATTTGAACAAAATTCTATGAGAAAAATAGCTCTTATTTTAGCACTGAATAAACTGGACAAAATGGTACAAAATTGAAATTTAGCTTTAATTTTTATAAATTTTAAAGCACGGGCTTACTTAAGGAGATTGGTACGTAAAAAGCAAATCTCAAAATCTCCAATCTCAACTGTAGCAACAACCTTGAAGAAAACGCATTGCGTATGTGAATGTGGAATGTTAGGGGTAAGTTGAGACGCTACCAGGTACTTCTGCAATGGACATAATTCTATTCCCAGTCTGATAATGATTCAGGCCTCCCTAGTTTTCACATACAGAAATAGTTTGTTCTCTGTTATATTCCATCACATTGTGTTTGAATTGGCTCTAGCTGGTTTTTCATGCTCTTGACTGCTCTTTGCTGGGGATGTCAAGAGAGACATGAGCTCTAAAACGAAAGCACTGCTTAAGAACATAGGAGAAGGAGAAGACCATTCCAAGAACAAGGGAATACATAAATAAAATAGAACCTGGAAGTGCCAATTTATATTTCACTACAAGGTGTTTCTTTGTAAGAACCCTTCTTCATATGGTCAAAGTCACATCAGTGGTTGAAAGGAAATGAGAAATGCAACCAGTCAGTCATTTTACTGGACTCCAAGTGCCAGAAAATTATAAAACCAACCAACCAACCAACCAGCCATCAAACAAACAAAAATACAGACCAAAAATCCCCTACTGTATCCTTTTGCCACTCAGGGCTCTGAAACTCAACTAGTGTACTACAGAAGACAACTGGACCCGATCAGAAGTGTTTGGTAAAGGGACTAATTATACCTGGCATTAATGCAGTCAATTAGTATTTAATAATGGTAGGTGTGAGTTTGTTGATGTGTGAGAGTGTGTACTCGTCAGTGCTTACATTGTGGTACCAGAAAAACCACTGGCCTCCGCTAAAGGAAACATCATCTGTATGGATAAAGGGACCATCTAGTGGAAACACCACCATAGGATCCTTCCCAGGCAGTTGGTGGCTCTTTGATCTCAGTTTTTAGCTGAGGTTGTTTGAGAGCCGCTTTACAGCACAAGGAAACACATGTGCGGGGGGGGACTCTACAAAGCGTGCAATAGACCTTTCCTGGGGTGGAGTCCTAAATGCAGAGCATTTCAGGAAACCATAAAACCGCCAAGACAGTCCAAGGGCTGAGTCCTGATTTTAGCTGATCAGGCCAAATGGCCGTTTGCATTGCTCTGTGTTTATTTTGTGGATTTTTTGGGCCCTATAGTGAAGGTAGTCACCAGTCGGTGCCTGAGGGTGAAGATCACCAAGACCGGAAGCAGCCTACAGGTCCCAAGCGGATGTCTTGTAGACATTAGGATCCTGGTTCCCAATTCTCAGGCCAGGGTGATCAGAGGGTGATAGGATCATTTTGTGGGACCCCAGTGGTTGTACAGTTGGTGAGGATATCCTTGCAGATCAAAGCCCCTGGGGCTTCACCCTGAAATGCTACTACCAGCAACCCGCTAGCCACAGTTGCACCAGCTTCCACGTGGACACCTTCTCTGACAGGTTATTTTCCAGAGTGGTGGCTACTGTTTGTACAGGCCACCCACTGACGGGACAGACTCCTCTGGGGTGGCTGGTGTTGGACTCCAATGTGGCTGCAGCCCCACTCTTAGCTCTATGTGACATGTGCACAAGTGTCACCCCCAGGGGTACAAAGGCCTTCCAAACATTCTGATACAGGCTTCCTCCCGTCTTATTAAGGGAGCCATTCTTCCATATGGCTTCCCTAGACAAAGCTAACGTCCCATCTGTCCTGAGACCGAGCTGGCTAGTCATGTTCCAGACATTATAACCCTCTATTTTCAGGCAGTGAAGTAGACCCTTCCACTCTGTCTACAGAAGCTATTGGTAGATCTACATATAAAGCAATCTAGAAGGAGGAGGAGTACGGCAGGAGAGATGTGGAGGGAATTTAGGAATAGATTTATGTATCTACAGAGAGATATACATGATAGAACCTAGGGAGGCAAATGCAGATAGAGATGGAGATACAGATGTATTTGTGTATATACATCTAACTGCAAATATGAGAATTCTTTTCTTATTTGCAAACTCTGAACACGTATGTGTTGGAAAAATGGGCCTTAAATGAGGAAATCCAAACTCTCTCATCTCCCACGGTATAATGTTAATATTTTGAGGCAGAATAAAAAAACAAGGAAATAAACTGCTGGCGCCCAGCTTAAAAAAAAGTGATAGTTCTTATATGACTAAATGAATATACTTCTGAGAAATATTACATCTCCTTGTGAAATACTGTCCTTTTTCTTTGTACTATGTGCATGCTAACTATTTAGAGCTTGAGTATAAGCTTGCCCAATGGCAACCTCTTTTTGTTGGCTGAGCAATATGTAGATATGTAGTTGCAAAGTCTTCTTAAAAAAATCCAATTTTCAAAGGACCAATAATCTTATCGTAATCTTTGGTTTTTACTTACTAATGCCTACTTTAAGTATTTCTGTGCTTATTAGTGTTAGGGAGTGGGGACAATAAATAAACTATGGAAAAACTATAATTTTGGTAGCTGCTAGTAACTCTGGTGGTAAAGGTTCTGTGAGGCCCAAGCTTGAACCAGATTCTGGCTCATCCATTTTAACAATGGAAGAACATTAATACTGTGCTCTAGATCTGGCTGCTTATTTTGATGGCAAGGTTACACTCACTTGGGTAGTATCATTATTTAAAGTCAAACTTCTTTGATCAAGGGCAATTCTAGATTACTGTTTATATGTTTAATATTTTAAAATAATTGTACATATTTAAGTTGCATGAACATCTTAATTTTTGTAATCAATGAACATGCAATAGCTTTCTAATTAGTTGTGTCTTTTCGATTACTTTCATCAATATTTTATAATTTTCAGTAAATTATACTTACTTGTATTATGTAGATTTAAAACATGAAATTAAAAAGGATGAGATAACAGGGAAACGATATTTTAGAATAAATTAGAGGGCCATCTTTCAAATAGGTTTTTAATAATTCATAATTTTTTGGCTAACTTCCTATCACATTTTATTTTTTAATTATTAATTTTTATAGCTTATAAAACATTTACAATAGGATGACGTTTCTTCCCCTCTACTTTTTTTGTTTGCTTTACTATTATCTCTAATGTGATTTCTTTATAGAATTATTAAGTCTCTTGTGTACTTTGCCCTGGTATTTATCTAAAACTAGATAATATAATGTAAAATCCATTTAACTGCGCATATGCAAACTTCAACATATTGTAACACACAGAAAACACACTAATCAAGTCAGCCCTTCTGTGTTATTAGACTTCCAGTTTTCTTTAGCCAACATTACATACCATCATAACATGTAAGGATGCTACTGTTAGTCTTCACTCAATATTATTAAGCTTAACTTTTCTTCTGTTTAGATAAATAGAATATATATTTTTATGTTCTCTTCCCACATTCCAGTGGATTGCTTTGTACCCAACTTGGGGGGTATTCTTTTTTGGAGAGCATATTAAGGAGATTTCCATCCCAACAGTTTTTAAGACTATCTAACCACCATTCTCTAAACTATAGTCATTATCTTAAGAGAAAAAGGGGTCTTTCTGTTGGTGTAGAAGAGAGGAGAAGTGGGAAGAGTTTTTCTCACATTCAGAAATTAACCTAACACATAAACACAAATATTCCCAAAGTAGTTGATACTCCTTTTCAAAATCTTCACAAATAGAGGATGGAGAACAGGTAGCACTGTTATTGGAAATTATTATTATATACTAAAGTGATTTTTCTGACCTAAAGGATTATTTATAAACCTTAGATGTTTCAGATTCAAGTTTCAGTTGCTTGGGTCAAAGGAATGATGGTATTAACAGAATAGCCCTAGAAAAAAGTAGGGCTAAGAGAAGACATGGCACAAAAGATGAAGCATTATGAGTAGGGAGATCCTATGTGGTTTCCCCAGGACAGTCTGAATTTGCCTTTGTTGTCCTGGTATAACCACTAATAGAGCCCCTTTCATTCTAAAAGTGTTCTCATTAATGCTAATTTTCAGCTTTGAACACCAGAAAGTGATGTGACCCAGGATGGTTCAGGCAATAAGTTTTTATAGGTAAGATGCATAAGGATCATTGCTTAATATTTTTTTTCTTTTTTGAGAAAGAGAAAGGGAGAGAGGGAGGTGGAAGGGAGGGTCAGAGAAAGAGAGAGAATCTTAAGCAGGATCCATGCCCAGAGGGGAGCCTGGTGAGGGGCTCCATCTCATGACCCTGTGATCATGACCTGAGCTGAAATCAAGACTGAGCTGCTTAACCCACTGAGCCACCCCGGCACCCCTTCAATTTTTTTTAAGTGGGGAGTTGGTGAGTAGGTTTTTGTAACAATTTTGGGATTTCCAAAGCTATAAATTGGATGGGATGATTGCAATTTCTCAACCAAAATCTGATGAAAGGAAAATCACCTCATAGATGTTGTTACTTGGTAAGTATTAGATTATGACATAAGAAAAATTGCCGGAATACTAACTAGTGATTAATTCCAGTAATCAGTAACTGAGTCTACTGTTAAATGATCAAAATAAAAGGACCTAATTCATTGGGCTATCATGAGGATTAGATGAATTAACACATATAAAGCTCACACCTGGCCCATTATAAGGGTTCAGTGAATGTTAGATTTTTCTTATTACATTATTATTGTTATTATGAGGAGGAGGTTACCTTTTCTTGCCAGAGCTTGTTCTTCATATTATGTCTATATTAATGGTTTCTAATTGTTTCAAGTATGAGTTGATTTCTTCAAGGCAGTGGCTAACTTTAAGTAGACTGTCAGGGTATGAGACACTGAGACTATGAGATCTATTCAACAGTATAAAGAGTATATTTACTATCTGTTAGTAACTATCTGTTAGTGGCTGAGGATTCAAAGATATTTTTTTAATATTTATTTATTTATTTACTTATTTCTGTTATGTTAGTCACCATACATTACATCATTAGTTTTTGACGTAGTGTTCCATGATTCATTGTTTGCGTATAACACCCAGTGCTCCATGCAGTACGTGCCCTCTTTGGATTCAAAGATATTTTAAGACATAGTTCCTGTTTTAAGAAACTATGAGTCTGGAACAGTGTTTCTCAATCTTTTTTAAAAAATTAGCACCCCCATAAGGGGACAAATAAATTTAAATTTATGTATTCTAATCAATAAATTAACTTAAACCTATTTTCTTCCTAATGAGAGAAAATAAATAGGAAAGAGTAAGATTTTGTCAGGTACAGTTTAAGCTTTTGAGGGCCATAAACCAATGTATTGTCTAGGATTTTTTGGTGGCCCCCCCCAAACCAATCTTTGCCCCCATTAAAATACATGGCCTAGGAGACAGTATGTCTAAAACCATCATAATAGTGAATGTATATATTGTAATATAGGCAACTACTTTATTCCAAGAGAATTTGGATTGGAATTAATGGAGTGAAAGCTTCTGCACCAGGAATTCACTTTTACATGGACTTAACCACAACCTATTACTGGTGATAAACTAATAATAATTAGTCTGGTATTCAGACATGCTTTAAAGAGTAATAATATTAAGTACCTTCAAACTATACTATTTTAAAGTAAAGAACATAGTAAAGACATAAACTTCATACTTTTTTTCCCCCCCAATATATTATAGTAGGGGGAAAAAAAAGCACAGTGCAGGGAAAATCATTCTCATCAAGAGATCAGAAAATTTGGATTCTTGTGCCAATATTAAACATAACCATTTGGTCAAGTCAAAATAGTTTCTTTGTATCTTGCAAGATGTTCATATGGTTCTCTTCTTTAATCTGTTAATGTGATGAATTCACACAGATTTTTTAAAATGCTGAATAATTAAAATCTATTAAAGTGATGAATTAAAGTGATAGATTTTCCAATGTTTTATCCTTCCTTCATACTTAGGATAAATTCCATGTGTTTATGATACTCGTTTTCATACACTGATAATTCAGCTTTATATATTTTATATGGAATTTTTATTCCTATGTTTGTAAGGAAGATTGGTGTATAATTTTCTGTTTTCGGTTTATCATGATTTTATTGGCTTTATAAAATACTTTGGCAAATAGGTGACAATTCTGCATGGGTATCTGTATGTCTGCATATCTTGCACACAGAAGTAATGACTATTTCTATTCTGTACTATTTTTTTTTAAGATTTTATTTATTTATTTGACAGACAGGGACAAAGCAAGAGAGGGAACACAAGCAGGGGGAGTGGGAGAGGGAGAAGCAGACTCATCACTGAGCAGGGAGCCCGATGCGGGGCTCGGTCCCAGGACCCTGGGATCATGACCTGAGCTGAAGGCAGACGCTTAATGATTGAGCCACCCAGGCGCCCCTCTGTACTATTTTTTGAAAGCTATTCCTATAGCATACAGTCTTGGCAGGCAGGTTCCCTCTCTGGGAAGGTTTGACTGTAACCTTAGAACATAGTATATTTAATGGTGTTATAAAAGAATTGAATTTGGGGGCACCTGGGTGGCTCAGATGGTTAAGTATCCGACTCTTGATTTAGGCTCCGGTAGTGATCTCAGTGTCGTGAGACTGGCTTAAGATTTTCTCTCTCCCTCTGCCCCTCACCCCCCACTTGTGCTCTCTCTCTAAAAAATAATAAAATAAAATAAAAGAACTGAATTGAATTTTATAGGCTCAGAGCTCTCCAGGTAACACATCCCAGTGTGTGTGTAGGTATCACCTGGCCCTATCTGTAATGTCCTATGAGAAAGAGGGCTCAGGTATCCATCACCAATTCTGCTGTTTTGGCTATTACTGTGAGTAATAGGCCATCCTTTGTTTCTGACCCAGGAATCTTACACTTTTTGCAAACATCCATGAAAGTGGAAGACTAATTTGTTAGCTTGCAAATAGGGTAAATCTCAGACCCGTAAGAGTTCTCAACCTTGACACTCTTGTGTCCTTTTTACTCTCTGAAACAATGTGCATGAAATTAAAATCCTTGATGGTTTGGTAAAGCTAGCCTGTAAAACCATTTGGGCCTGTTGTCTTTTCAGGTTTGGGGGTAAATTTTTAAATACCAATTCTTTACTAGTTGCATCAGTTTCTTTATTAATTGCTGGTCTATTAATGTTTTCTAGGTTTTTCTTAAGTTGGTTTTGGAATTTTTATATATTATCCATTCTATCCAAGTTTTCAAACATAGTGGACTAAAATTCGCATAATTGTGATACATTTAGGGCTCTGCACAAATAATCTGGTCTCCTTCTGAGTACATGGTTTATTTTGCACTTCCCTGCCCCTGAGAAAGTTAGACATGGCCGTGAGACTTGACCAATGAAAATGATTGTTCAAACAAAATACTGTGCATTGCTTCTGGGTATAGCATTTATCAGTTTGAGAGGCTGCAGCAGTCTTTTTACCTCCGCCCCAGCAACTACCAATATACCAGACAGAGACTGCTCAGTCAGCTTTGGTCAGAAAGCTTAAGATGATGTGGAGCAGAGGACTCAGGAGGTAAGGGAAAATTATTTCAACATCACTATGAATTCTGATTGAGAATCACAAGATAACCTACAAAGCTATTCAAGAAAAGGATGATAATCCCCAAAGTTGAATCTTTTTTTTTCTTCTCTGTTTTTTTTTCTTCACGTGGGAAAGTGCTCTTGGAGAAATTTCATTGTGTGAAATTGAAGAGAAAGGACTATGAAAGAAATCTCCAAGTCAGTTAGGTTGAGAAAAAATGTAAAGAAGAACCAGCATTCTAGAATCTCAAACAGGTACTTCTGCCATTTTATAAATTCTGTTTTATAAAAACAATTTTACCTCTGAAGGATTTTTCTCATATCCTCGAAGATAAAGGCCATCACTCCCTGCCCCCCCCCAATATGGTTCAAATTTATATTCACCATCAAAGACCATAAAGTAGGTTCCATTATTTTGAAGAAAAGATCGTGAACAATTATCTCATATATTTTTTTCAATTTTAGCAACTTTCACAGTGCTTATACTGGGTACTAAATGTATTTGTTTAATGGATGGATGAGTGAGTACCTGTATATAAGGAAAGACATCAGAAAATAGAATGAATTAGCTTATTTTTTCAGAATGTCTCAAATCAGGCCTCTCAAATATATTTTTAGGAGGGATGGAATATTATTCTGAATGTATTTGAGATGCATTTTGTAGTTCTTAAGAAAAAATATTCTTTAGAGGTTAGTTCAGAGAGCTTTGAAATTACTATTAAAAGGGAAAGAATCATTTGTCATATGCCAAGCATTGGGTAAACCCTCAGATATATCACTGAGCAAGACAGACACACTGCACGCTCAGAGCTTAAAATCTAGTGGAATGAACAATGATGACAGAATACTATTGATTGATTCTTATTTTACAGTCATTGCAATAAGCATCAAATTCGTCAATACTTTATAAATAAGGGAATTAATTAAGGCTTATGGAGGTAAAGTAACTTGTATTAAGATTTGAACCTAGTTCTTTTTCTCTCATCTGGGGACTATTTGATTCCCAATTCTGCTAGTTAACAACTATGTGATCCTGAGCAAGTTACTACACCTTTCTTACTGAGTTTCTGGAGATAATAAATGAGGACAGTAAGATATTTTCCAGCCTTACCCATCCTACATCTTACATGTAGTTAGATGCTTTAAAAAAAAAAAAAAAGGATGTATGTGATATCCTTCATGTGTGATGGGACAGACAAAAGGCTGAAGCACTGTATTTTAATGCTGTCTTTTTCATATTACATAAGACTTTTATAGTGCCAAGTTGATTGATCTAAGTAGGCCTTAGCAGAGGTGGAGTGATATTTTTATAGTCAAAAGTAGGTATAGAGTTACTCTGTTAATATACTTGAAAAGCTAATACAAAATGGATTTTAAATGTCATCTTTATCTCCTGTATTTTTAGGATACCAGAGTCAAATGTATAAATCCTGCAAAATTAATTTTTTCTAATGAATATGTTAAAGTATGTGTGGATTACTTAAAATTCTGTAACACCTGTTTAATTTTCAATATACAGTTGACCCATGAACAACATGGATTTGAGCTGTGCAGGGTCACTTACAGGTGGATTTTTTTTTTTTTTTAAGATTTATTTACTTTAGAGAGAGAAAGAGTAAGAGCGGGGGGAAGGGCAGAGGGAGGGAAAGAATCTCAAGCAGACTCCCCACTGAGCACAGAGCCCCACGCAGGGGATCGATCTCACGACCCTGAGATCATGACCTGAGCTGAAATCAAAAGTTGGGTGCTTAAACAACTGAGCCACCCCGGTGCCCCACAACTGGATTTTTTTCAAAAAATATATATACAGTAATGTAAATATATTTTCTTTTCCTTATGATTTTCTTAACATTTTCTCTTGCTTACTTTATAGTAAGAATACAGTATATAATACATATACAAATAGACTGTATCTTATCAGCAAGGCTTCTGGTCAATAGTTGGTTAGTAGTTGTCATGGAGGAGTCAAAATTTAAGTGCAGATTTTCAACTATGGGGTGTGTTGGCAACCTTAACATCTGTGTTGTTCAAGGGTCAACTGCAGTTTATAAAGTTATCAGGAAAAATCATAAAAACTTCTAATGTTTTGTTTCTGTTAACCAGGTAAAAAAATGAATACCATGGTTTCTTTTTTTAAAAAAATATATTTTTAAAGATTTTATTTATTTGACGGAGAGAGGCACAGCAAGAGAGGGAACACAAGCAGGGGGAGTGGGAGAGGGAGAAGCGGGCCCCCTGCTGAGCAGGGAGCCCAATGCAGGGTTAGATCCCAGGATGCTGGGATCATAACCTGAGCTGAAGGCAGACGCTTAACGACTGAGCCACCCAGGTGCCCCTAAAAATATTTTTTTATTGTGGCAAAAAATATATAACATAAAATCTGCCATTTAACCATTTTTTAGTATACAACTCAATAGCATTAATTACATTTACAAAGTTGTGCAACCATTATCACAAAGACAAACTTTGTAGCCATTAAGGAATAATTTCCCAATTCCCCATTCTCCTCAGTCTCTGGTAACCTCTCATCTACTTTCTGTCTCAATGAATTTGTCTATTCTAGGTATGTCAATGAGTCAGATCATAAAATATTCATCCTTTGGGGTCTGGTTATTTCACTCAGTGTAATGTTTTCAAGATTCACTGATACTGTAAGCAGGTATCATAAATTCATTTCTTTTCATGGCTAAATAATATTCCATTGTATGTATATACCACATTTTGTTTATTCATTAATTTGTTTATGGCTACTTGGATTGCTTCCATTTTTGGCTATGATGAATAATGCTGCAGTAAACACTGGGATACAAGTATCTCTTCAAGTCCCTATTTTCAGTTCTTGTAGGTATATATCCAGGAGTAGATCTGTTAAGTCATGGTAATTCTATATTTAGCTTTTTGAGGAAACTCCAAAGTATTTTTGCAGTGGGATGCATCATTTTACATTGCTACCAGCAATCTTTGAGGATTCCTATTTCTCCACAATCTTGTAAACACTTGTTTTCTATTAATTTTTTATTAGAGCTGGTCTAGTAGGTGTGATCTCATTGTGGTTTTCATTTGCATTCATTCCCTTAATGACTAATGATGTTGAGCTTCTTTTAGTATACTTATTGGTTGTTTGTGTATCTTTGGAGAAATGTCTATTGAAGTCTGCTGCCCATTTTTTTAATTGGGTTGTCGTCTTGAGTTCTTTATATATTCTGGGTATTAAGCCCTTATGAAGTATGATTTGTAAATATTTTCTATTAAGTAGGCTGCATTTAATGAAGGTTTTTTTTTTTTTTTTAGTAGTCATGCTTTTGGTGTCATGCTTAAGAATCCAGTAGTCACGAAGATTTACCCCTATATTTTCTTTTTAAGAGTTCTATGGTTTTCTGTCAGAATGGCTAAAATGAACAACACAAGAAACAACAGGTGTTGGTGAGAATGCAGAGAAAGGCGAACCCTCTTGCACTGTTGGTGGGAATGCAAACTGGGGCAGCCACTCTGGAGAACAGTATGGAGGTTCCTCAAAAAGCTAAAAGTAGAACTACCCTGTGATCCAGCAATTGCACTACTAGGTATTTACCCAAAGGATACAAAAATACTGATTTGAAGGAGCACATGCAACCCATTGTTTATAGGAGCAACGTCCACAATAGCCAAACTATAGAAGATGAATGGATAAAGAAGATGTGGTGTATATATACAATGCAATTTTACTCAGCCATCAAAAAGAATGAAATCTTGCCATTTGCAATGATGTGGATGGGGCCAGAGTGTATTATGCTAAATGAAATAAGTCAGTCAGAGAAAGACAAATACCATACGATCTCACCCATATATGGAATTTAAGAAACAAAACAGATGAGCATATGGGAAGGGGGAAAACAAAGGAGAGAGGGAAACCATAAGAGACTCTTAAAGATAAAGAACAAACTGAGGATTGATGGAGGGAGATGGGTGATAAGTATTAAAGAGGGCACTTGTGATGAGCACTGGATGTGGTACATTAAGTAAGGAATCACTGAATTCTATTCCTGAAACCAACATTGCACTCTGTTAAGTAGAGTGATTTAAAGTCAGTACAATTTAAATTAAGAACAATGAACTAGTAACCTTATTATTTTTGTTCTGTGTGAACTCTTAGGACATACCACATAAGCAATGTAGAATAAAATGACTTAAAAGCATAATACATATTTCTAGAAACTCAAAGTTTCTAGTCGTTTAATCAGTCTCTTTAAATTCTGTTTGCTATACTTTGAAAAATTATCCTTATAGTCTTTCATTTTCCCGGATCAGAAAAAGTAACAAAAGAAAAAGCAGTCTCTGTGTCATATATTACTGTATTCTCTCTTTAAGAAAAAGGATATTTAAATGTAATAATGAAAAAAAAAATAGTGGGATAGAAATTAAATGTTTTTAGATTATATTACCAGATTCTACTATAAAACCTATATATATAACCTTGCATTATATCTAGTGTAGCTATAAAATATTTCAGCTATTTCACTACCAATACAGTTGTGAAGTTTTTTCTGTTTTAAGTACCTCAAGCTTCTTTGGTTAATTGTAACACAAGCCTAATACTGGTAAGGTAAAAATTTAAAATTTTAATCTGTTTGGGCATTTGAAAGTTTTCAATGGTAAATTATAAATCTGGAAACATGAAAATGTTTTCATATTATCCTATCAATTTTAATGAGCTAATACTCTAATAGCTGTTAAAATTTGTAGGTATACATCTCATCTGATATTCATCTATGTTAAGCCATAAAAAGCAAGTCCTTCTACTTCATGTGCACTGCAAAAATTAAAGACGCAGCTACAGCTATGGTATAGTAAATCATAGCAGTCTTTCTGCCAGTTGGCAAGAAGGATCTGGAACTTCTAAGAATATCTTCAGATTATTAGCATACTCTTCATGTCCCCAAAGGAAATTGTTATTTTTTTTTTCTTTTTGGAATTTGTTTTATCTTTTGAGATTACCTTGATAGCCAATTCAATCCAGTTAATATATTTACAGATGAAGACACAAATACTTAGTGCTTTGGATACAATACCACTTTATGGTCTCTCCAAATGTCCTGGCATTTTCCTCAGAGAAGTGTTCTTAACATATTGGCTAAACTCTAGTTTGTGCAATTACTTGCAGATTTCTTAAATTTGCACTGTAGTCTCAGTTAAGTTTGTATTTGCTACCCAAAACAAATGGACAACTGCCATGCACTATTAAACTATCACTACACTATGCCAGAGTTAATTTCATTTCAGTGTAAAACAAACACCATCTCCTTTATTTATAGCATTGCATTCCATCTAATTAATCTACTCTTCATAATATTATGAATATGTTACTGCCTGGAAGTCAGAGAATTAAACAAAAGGACCTTTTCAGATATCTTTCCATTCTGAGTCCACAATTCTGTACTGCTGGAGAGCCACAAATCCTCGCAGCTTCGAGAGCAATGTACCTCACCTTTGGTACTTCGGCTGCACGTTGGAATCTCTGGAGGAACTTTAAATACTGATTTTTGGCAGCCATCTCCAGAGATTCTGATTTAATTGGTCTGGGATATGGCTAGGGAACCAGGATTCATTCAAGGTCACAGTGTGAAATAACAGAAATTAATGCCCAGAAACTGTTTTGCTTCAAAGAAACCAAAACCAAAACCTTAGCTCTTCTCTTCCTTCATACAAAAAAAAAAATTATTTTTCATCTGTTAAAGTCAGTTGAGGACCTGGAAATTTTCCGAGATGAGAAGTTCTGTTTCATAATAATGGTCTTATTTTGTAGTTGCTCTATTTTAGGAAGCCTAATTCCTGAAATTCTGGATTAAGATTATGAATGCTGATGACTATCTCTCCTGGAAGTTCTTTATCTTTTTATTAGTGTGATCAAGCTAACTGCTCACCTGACTGGACTGAAATGCGTATGAGTAGTTTACATTTTACTTGCTCTAAGGGATGTGGGATGCAAACCAAATTCCCTAGAAGCTGGTTATGTCATTTTGAAAAAAACATTTTTTACTATGCAAATTTAATAATACTCTGCAAAAAGAAAAAACAAAAATTCCTTCCATAACTTCAGAATTTTAGTCTAAAATAAAATTTTTAAGATTTACATCCACTTAAAATAACATAAACAATGGAGGGCTTTTGGGCAGTAAATAAGAGTAATGTTACATAGTTATATGAGGAAATGCAAACTTTATAATTTGTTCTATTTTGCATTTGTCATGACAGGTGGTATGAGTGTTTTTGGTTGGGATGTGCCCCTATTTTAAAGAGAAGTTCTAGTTTTCAAATCATTTATATCTGAGCACTGAGCGTCATTTCATTAAGAAATTGTTGAGACTACAGATTCCATCTCTTCAATCTGCCTATAATTAATACATTTTAAATTTTATTTAATGAGCACTTCCTTGTTACTTTATTTTTCTCATATAAACATTGAGGTTATTATGGTGCTTTCTAATAAAGTTATGTATGGAGGCATAAGCATATAATTATATAAGAGGCATGAAACACTCTTGTGGATAGTTATCTTTCCCATTGGAAAGATTGTCCTAAGGGTCAAGCAGCCACAACTCTAAGTATAAGCCCTATTTATCATGAAAAGAAAGAAGATATGCAGTGACTACATACATTCATTTTTATGCTGTGCACTGCAGAACTCCAGAGAGCACCTTTCAAAAACACAACTATATAAAAGGTCCTTCCTGGGGTTTTGCAATGTGGCATTCCTGACTTCAAAGCTCTGACTGCTTTTAGAAAAGTCTAGGAGGTAAACTCTTGTAGGTAATTCCTATGATGAGGTAGGCTAAAAGCCCCTTAGGAGGCTATAAGCTGAGGAAGAGTAAGCTATACTGTGTAAATTATATTATCTAGATTCTGGTGAATGGATCACTAGCCAAATGAGATATAAAACATTGCTTAATGAAGCAACAGGTAATTTCATAAATCTGGGGCGGTAGTAAATTGATTTAAAGAGTAATGGGCTTCTTGGAGCACCTGGGTGGCTCAGTCGGTTAAGCACCTGCCTTTGGCTCAGGATGATCCTGGGATCCTGGGATCCCGGGATCCTGGGATCCTGGGATCCAGCCCCGTGTCAGACTCCTGGGGAGCCTGCTTCTCCCTCTCCCTCTGCCTGCTGCTCCCCCTGCTTGTGTTCTCTCTCTGTCAAATAAATAAATAAATATTAAAAAATGTCTTTTTTTAATATTTATTAAAGAGACAATGTCTTGTCTTCAACTTGGGATCTGTATACAGAGTGAGAGGCAGAACTAAGGCTACAGACTGAACTCTCAATTCACTTCATCAGCCCAGTTGCATGGATGAAGTAGAACTCAGAGAAGTATAGCAGATTTGTATCATTCAACCTACAAAAGGTAGAAAGCATGAGAATAGTGGACTGGCTAAAAAAGGCCCTCCGTGGTTTCAGAGATAGAATGCAAGGGCACCCATTAAGTAGAAGAGAGAGGAAAAAAAGCCATGCCAATCCAAGGCAATGGCTGTGAACACGGAGACCTGAGCCACTAATAACACAGGGCTCAGTGATTGTTAATTCCCAGTGTCCTTTTTGTTGTTTTTAATAGCTTCTCTTTCCTATTGATATTGTCCACTCTTTTATCTATGTTGCCCATCTTTTTCTCTTTTCATTAGCATTTGTTTAAATAGTTATTTTAACGTCCTAGTCTGATAACGCCAACATCTAGATCACTGGGGATTTATTCCTATTTTCTGCTTCCTCTCTTGATTATTGGTCACATTTTCCTAATCTTCGCTTGTCTCATAATTCTTTATTGTGTGAATGATTCATGCAGATTGAAGTAGATATTATTTCCTCCCAAGAGGGTTGACTCTTTGTTTTGTCAGGCAGATAGGGTGAGAGGCTGATCACCTGAGCCAAATAATGAATAAGCTGGGGTGGAGGTAAAGTTAAGGTTGCAGCTTTAACTACACTCAGTCTACCTCTGATTTCAAATGGCTTAATGGTATGGCCTATCCTATCGTTTTTGCAGTCCTTCAATGGGACTTTATCTCCATAGCCCTATGGAGTTCACTATGGGACCATAGTAGATTTGTACTCTGTTTTTCAGATCTTGACTACTCCTTGAGCATGGTCCTTTGGGTTTTTAGTTAAGAGTTTAGTAGGTCTCTATCCCCTCTAATCTGAAAGGTCTGCTTTTCAGAGGTTGTAAATGGAACTCTATCCTTTCACCCTACAAGGTTTAAAATAAGGGAAATGTTAGACTTCTGCAGAAGATGATGAAGTAGGAGGATCCTAAGCTCACTTCATCCCACAAATACAACTAGATAACACCGGCATCAGTATAAATAACCCATAAAATGACTCGAAGACTGGCAGAACCGGCTTTCCACAGCTAAATGTAGAGAAGAGGCCACATCAAAGAAGGTAGGAAGGGTGGAGACATGGTGGAAAGGTAAACAGACCCATGGGCTGTCCGTGGGAGGGAAGGATGCTGCAGGCTCAGAGACTGGAGAAAAACAGACCCTCACACCAGACACCCCAGATATGGGGAACCTGCATAGGGAGAACAAATCCCCTAACATTTGGCTTTGAAAACCAAAGGGGCATAATTTCTTGAATTTTTATAATCAGTGGGGCTTAACACCCGGGACTTCAAAAATCAGTGGGCTCAGCTCTTGGAGACCTGGGAGGGCTAGAGGAAAATGAGTCCCCACCGTTAAAGAGAGAGCAAAACAAACAGCCCCGTTGAGATATAGCATAGAAGCAGGAGTTTGAAAAACACATGGGGTGTATGAGAAGGTTTGTTTACTAAACTCAGAGCTTGTGCTGGAGGGGCAGGGATCTTTGGGAGACTTCTCCAAGAACAAAAGACCACAATGAGATATCACCTCACACTGTCAGAATGGCAACAATAAACAACAAGGAAACAACAAGTGCTGGCAAGGATGCAGAGAAAAAAGAACCCTCTTACACTGTTGGTGGGAATGCAAATTGGGACAGCCACTGTGGAAAACAGTATGGAGGTTCCTCAAAAAACTAAAAATAGAATTACAATTTGATCCAGTAATTCCACTACCAGGTATTTACCCAAAGAATATGAAAACACTAATTTGAAAAAATACATGCACCCCTATGTTTATTGCAGAATTATTTACAATAGCTAAATTATGGAAGCAGCCCAAGTGTCCATTGATAGATGAATGAATAAAGAAGACTGTGTGTGTGTGTGTGTATAATGGGATATTACTCAGCCATAAAAAGGAATGAAATCTTGACATTTACAACAACATGGATAGAGCTAGAGAGTATAAATCTAAGTGAAATAAGACAGAGAAAGAAAAATACCATATGATTTAAAAGCGAACAAAGGAAAAAGACAAACCAAAAACAGACTTGTAACTATAGGAACAAACTGATGGTTACCAGAGAGGAGATGGGACAGGGATGGATGAAATAGGTGAAGGGAGTCAAGAGTACACTTACCATGATGAGCACTGAGTGTTCTATAGTATTGTAGAATTACTATATTGTATACCTGAAACTAATACTGTCTGTTAACTATACTGAAATTAAAGTTAAAATAAGGGAAATGTCTTAAGAAGAATTCTTACTATATATTTGTTGTAGGCCCCTTTTTATACTATGACTTTATTCTTAAACTCTGTAAGACAGAAGGAAATTGCTTTTTTGGGGCTAACTACTTAATCTCTAGTTTTGCCACAGCTCTCAGCAAATGTCTTATGGGGAAAATTTGCCATATCTTTGGACTGTTCTTCCAATCTGACATGCCAGTCCATTTGGTTATTGAAACCCCTGCTCATTTCTCGTACTCCTAGTAGACTTCTCTCCCTATGGCAAGACTGATCCTGAGAAAATTCCCAGAATTAGAAAATACTTCCAAAGAAGCAAATAGCTGGCAACATTAGCTTTCCTGGGGGACTTTCCCCACACTGGAATTTTAATTCACTTTGCCTTTTTAAATGTCCATAGCTCTCTGATTTATTAATATGATTTTTATAATTTATCATTTCTCCCTAAGACAGTGTCATTGAGACTGATTCTTCCCATCATTTATTATATTTTACTATATCTCATTATATCTTCTATATCCTAGAAGAAATCTCCACTGTTGTTATTATCAGAAATAGTAGCTTGACTTGTGTCTATTCCTGCTGTTATTCAGGGTTCTTTGGCTATTTTCTCATTGTTGTGGTCTGAATCAGGCACATGTACCCCTCTAATCTGGTCCCCTCATCCAGCACATCCATCTTTTTTTTTTGCTGATGATCAAATGAGATTGCTGAATCAAGACAGAACAGCCCTGCATCCCATTTTGTCACTGTATCTCAAATATGTAATAGGTCTATAACACAGTGGAGGTCTACTAAAATTTTTCATATTCTCTGATCATTTGGGATAAAAGGTGTAATACAACACAAACAATAATCTGCAGCCACTGCACAAACCCAGAATCATCGTCAGAGTACCTTTATGCTCCCTGCCTGTCATTACTCACAAGAGTATGCCACATACCATGATCATGGAATAGGTTAAAGTGATCACTAGGTGTCTCAGTGGAGGATTAAGTTTTCCAATTCTTCTCTTAAGGTTCACCTCCTTAATCTTCATTTTTCATTCCAAAATTGACCACAGTTTCCCAGGATGATTCATAATCAATATGTATATTGCCCACTGCCCCAACAGAGCAGTCATACAGTGGTCAGACATTAGAACAAATGAACACTGCTGAAATCTTTTTTTTTTTATTAAATAACACCATTTACAAGACATTGACAGTCCAGTTTGAGTTTGGCTGTGCTGAATTCCTTTACTTCCTTTCTAGCCTTTCTTAATCAGAGGTTCGAAAATTCCAGTGTCCATCCAGTACCAGAGTTATCTTACTATAAGTTTCAACAGTAACTGTGGGTCATCTATTGTGCAGGGTAGTTAGGGAATGCACTGGTATTAGGGAAAGCAATTAAAAGGGTCAGCTCAGGGCCAAGGTCAGCTGCAGCTACCCTCTCTCACCATAAGAATTTGTCTCTAGTGCTAATGTCAGATGCCTGGTGGTCAGTGGGTGGGTTTTAAATTTATGTGCATATGTATACATTTATGTTATATATGCAAGTGTTTGTAAATGTATTTTCTGCCAACATCCAACTTCATGTGGAATAAATAAAGCAACTTCTATATATGCAAAACAATAAAGGGGATGAAGTTTGTGTGTGTGAGTATGTGTGTGTGTATGTGAGAGAGAGTGTGAGAGAATGAAAGTGCTGGTAGTTTTTAAAGTAAGAGCTATGGAATGGTGATGTTTGAAAGAAATGTACAATTCGTATTAGAATTCACTTGGATCATAAACTTAATATAGAAAGAAAAGGCGTTCCAATTTTGAGTCCAATGCCTAACTGAACTATTCTGCTTTAGATAGAGACCACAGATTCAGTGACCCAGCACCATATTAACATTGGGTCATGTGAAAAGGGATGGAAATATTCTAAATAAATGTGAGCGAGCACTTTACACCTCTTATCAGGTACTAGTTGCAGTTATGACTCTGTCAATCTTAGTTCTTTCCCTTTAAATAACTACTATTTCTAGACATTTCATCCTCAGTTTATTAGTATCCAGTTTCCAATTGATATGGTTCCCAGTCCTGTTACTATCTCTGAAACAGTACCTAGAAACCAGGTTCCATAAGGAACAGTTGAAGGAATGTGAATATTGTTTGTGTGGAATGAAGACTTGAAAAGAACATGAAATGTGTCTTTGTATATTCTAAGAACAGTCACATGAAGGAAGATTAAGATGTACCTGAACCAATCAAAGAAAACTGTGAGAAGTCCAGATTTTATTCAACATAGAGATTTGTCTGATAGAGTTACTAAAATTTTATGTACAAACTTCCTGTTTTAGGTAGTGAGCTCCGTGACATTGCATGTGATAAGCAGAGTATAGAGGTCCATCTCTGAGTGTGATGGTTGAGGCTATTTGTGTACTGGTTGAAGTAGATATATTATGTATCCTCTCTAGTTCCTTATAATTTATATTTTAGTGGGAATGCATGTAATTACTTGTTTTTAAAGTAGTTTATGATATTGTCAGGCTTTGATACTTGGTTGGCTTCTGAAGTAAATTTTAAACTCCTAAGTAAATCCTACAGCAAAAACAGGGTCTGATTCTGCCACTGGAAAATAAATAGAAAGGAAAAGGTACCTTGGAATTTGTAAGCCCTTTCAAAAAATTATCTTGTGAATAAAATTGTTCCAGTTTCAGAGGAAATGCAAAGGTTAATGCACTTTCCGCTAAGAGGCACCACCAAGTCTGTAGCATATTTGGAAATTTCTCTGACTTACCTCCAACTTTCTGAGAAGGCAAATTTCTGGTTTGGAAACAAAAGGCGTTCCAATTTTGGAACTCCTGCTGCTTGAGCATGTATTGTTTTGTTTTCTATTAGAGATAAGCATTCTTTTCCATGTGGATATTCTTTCATTTATATTGAGCATGTATAAACTTGCAGAATTATTCTAACACCTTCAGATAAAATTATGACAAAATAAAACAATTCCCCAGGCTTTTATAAGAAATGAATGAATTTGTCATAAACAGATCTCAGACGCCTGAAATTCAGCTCCATGTTTTTATTACTGCCAGAAAAATTAAGACATGGATTTTTAAACCATGACTTTATTTTTTTTTTCATTTCTTTGACTTAAGAGTATATTCAGAAAAAAATTCAACATGGAACTTTTTTTTTTTCTGCAAAAGATCTTGGTAACCTCTTAGCTAGTTAGTTTTACATGTATATTTATGTAAAAGTGTTTTCTTAGAGAACCAACCAACATGACATGGCTGGAAATCATGTCAACTGGATACTGATAAACTGAGGATCCAGTGCCTGGAAATGGTGGACACTTCAGGTAAGAGAACAAAGAACTGACAGAGTCATCAGTGCAAATAGTATCTGATAACAAATACAAAGTGCTAGCTTATGTTTATCTAGAATAT
This sequence comes from Neomonachus schauinslandi, assembly GCF_002201575.2. NCBI lineage: Eukaryota > Metazoa > Chordata > Mammalia > Carnivora > Phocidae > Neomonachus > Neomonachus schauinslandi. Next base: position 46,009,996 of record NC_058409.1, on the reverse strand, counting down.
TTCCATTCCTTTCCACATCACCCATTTTATGTATAAAATATGAATTTGTAAGAAGAAAAACATTTAAAACATGTTGGCTCTGATCTGTCCACAGGAACTTGGCAGGCCAGAAGAGAGTGGCATGATATATTCAATGTGCTGAATGGTAAAAATATGCAGCCAAGAATACTTTATCCAGCAAGGCTGTCATTCAGAATAGAAGGAGAGAGAAAGCATTTCCCAGACAAACAAAAACTAAAGAAATTCATAGCCACTAAACCAGCCCTGCAAGATAATATTAAAGGGGACTTTTTGGGGAAAAATAAGACAAAAGCAACTAAGACTAGAAAGGAACACAGAACATCACCAGAAACACCAACTTTACGGGTAACACAACAGTACTAAATTCATATCTGTCAGTCATCTCTCTGAATGTAAATGGACTAAATGCTCCAATCAAAAGACATAGGCTATCAGAATAGATAAAAAAAAAAAAAAAAGACCCTACAGAGACTCATTTGAGAACTAAAGACACCTGCAGAGTGAAAGTGAGAGGATGGAGAACCATCTATCTTGCTAATGGATGTCAAAGGAAAGCCAGAATAGCCATACTTATATCAGACAAACTAGATTTTAAACCATAGACTATAATGAGATGAAGAAGGGCATTACAGCATAATTAAGGGGTCCACTGATCAAGAAGATCTAACAATTATTAGTATTTATGCTCCCAAATTGGGAGGACCCAAAAGATAAATCAACTAACAACAATCATAAAGAAACTCATTGAGGAGCGCCTGGGTGGCTCAGTCATTAAGCATCTGCTGTCAGCTCAGGTCGTGATCCCAGGGTCCTGAGATCGAGCCCCACATCGGACTCCCTGCTTGGCAGGAAGCCTGTGTCTCCCTCTCCCACTCCCTCTGCTTGTGTTCCCTCTCTCACTGTGTCTCTGTCAAATAAATAAAATCTTAAAAAAAAAAAAAGAAACTCATTGATAATAATACAATAATAGGGGACTTTAACACCCCACTTACAGCAATGGACAGATCATCTAAGTAGAAAATCTACAAGGAAACAATGGCTTTGAATGACACACTGGACCAGATGGATTTAACAGATATAATCAGAACATTTCATTCTAACGTAGAAGAATACACATTCTTCTCAAGTGCACATGGAACATTCTCCAGAAAAGATCACTTAGTGGGGCAAAAATCAGCCCTCAACAAGTACAAAAAGATTGAAGTCATACCATGCATATTTTCAGACCACAACACTATGAAACTTGAAGTTAACCACAAGAAAATAATTAGGAAGACCACAAATACATAGAAGTTAAAGAATATCCTACTAAAGTATGAATGGGTTAACCAGGAATTAAAGAAGAAATAAAAAAAATACATGGAAGCAAATGCAAATGAAAACATGATGGTCCAAAACTTTTGGGATGCAGCAAAGGCAGTCCTAAGAGGGAAGTAAATTGTAATACAGGCCTACCTCAAAGAAGCAAGATAAGTCTCAAATACACAACCTAATCTCACACCTAAAAGAGCTAGAAAAGGAACAGCAAATAAAGCCTAAAGCCAGCAGAAGAAGGGAAATAAAGATTAGAGCAGAAATAAACAATATAGAAATAGAAAAAACAGCAGAACAGATCAATGAAACTAAAAGTGGTTCTTGGAAAGAATTAATAAAATTGATAAACCCCTAGCCAGACTTGTCAAAAAGAAAAGAGAAAGGACACAAATAAATACCACCACAGAAATACAATTATAAGAGAATATTATGAAAAATTTACATGCCAACCAACTGGGCAATCGAGAAGAAATGGACAAATTCCTAGAAACATATAAGCTACTAAAGCTGAAACAGGAAGAGACAGAAAACTTGAACAGACCCATAAACAGCAAAGAATTTGAATCAGTAATCAAAAATCTCCAACAAACTGGGAAGGCCAGATGGCTTCCCAGGGGGATTCTACCAGACATTTAAAGAAGAGTTAATACCTATTCCTCTCAAACTGTTAAAAAAAAAAAAAAAAAAAAAGGAAGGAAAACTTCCAAACTCATTCTACAATGCCAGCATTATCTTGATTCCTAAACCAGATAAAGACCGCACTAAAAAGGAGAATTCTAGGTCAATATCCCTGATGAACATGGATGTAAAAATTCTCAAGATACTAGCAAGTCAAATCCAATCTTTTAATGTTTAAAAGAATTATTCACCCCAAACAAGTGGAATCTATTCCTGGGCTGCAGGTCTGGTTCAATATTTGCAAATCAATCAATATAATACACCACATTAATAAAAGAAAGGATAAGAACCATATGATCCTCTCAATAGATGCAGAAGAAGCACCTGACAAAGTAAAGCACCCTCTCTTCATAAAAACCTCAACAAAGGAGGAATAGAGAGAACAAATCTCAACATCATAAAGGCCGTATATGAAAGATCCACATCTAATATCCTTCTCAATGGGAAAAAATGGAGAGCTTTTACTCTAGGATCAGACACAAGACAGGGATGTCCACTCTCACCATTGCTATTTAACATAATACTCGAAGTCTTAGCCTCAGCAATCAGACAACAAAAAGAAATAAAAGGCATCCAAACTGAGAAGGAAGAAGTCACACTTTCACAATTTGCCAGTGAGATGATACTCGATGTAGAAAACCTGAAAGACTCCACCAAAAAAGTGCTAGAATACATGAATTCAGCAAAATCACAGGATGCAAAATCAACATACAGATATATGTTCCATTTCTTTTTTTTTAATATGTTCCATTTCTAAACACCAATAATGAAGCAGCAGAAAAAGAAACCAAGGAATCAATCCCATTTACAATTTCACCAAAAACCGTAAGATACCTAGGAATAAACCTAAACAAACAGGTAGAAGATCTATACTCTGAAAACTATAGAACACTTATGAAAGAAATTGAAGAAGACACAAAGAAAGGGAAAAACATTCCATGCCCAAGGATTGGAAGAACAAACATTGTTAAAATGTCTATACTACCCAAAGCAAACTACACATTTAATGCAATCCCTATCAAAATACCACCAGCATTTTTCACAGAGCTAGAACAAATAATCCTCAAATCTGTATGGAACCACAAAGACCCTGAATAGCCAAAGTAACCCTGAAAAAGAAGAGCAAAGCTGGGGACATCATGATTCCAGACTTCAAGCTATATTACAAAGCTGTAGTCATTAAGACAGTATGGTACTGGCACAAAACACATAGATCAATGAAACAGAATAGAAAACCCAGAAATGGACTCGTAACTGTATGATCAACTAATCTTCAACAAAGTAGGAAAGAATATCCAATGGAAAAAAGACAGTCTCTTCAACAAATGGTGTTGGGAAAACTGAACAGCCATGGGCAGAAGAATGAAACTGGACCACTTTCTTATACCATACACAAAAATAAATTCAAGATAGATGAGACCTAAATGTGAGATAAAACCATCAAAATCCCAGAGGAGAACAGAGGCAGTAACCTCTTTGACCTCCACTGTAGCAACTTTTTACTAGACACATTGCTGGAGGCAAGGGAAACAAAAGCAATAATCAACTCCTGGGACTTGATCAAGATAAAAAGTTTCTGCACAGTGAAGGAAACAATCAACAAAACTAAAAGGCAGCCTATGGAATGGGAGAAGATATTTGCAAATGACATTATCAGACAAAGGGCTAATATCCAAAATCTGTAAAGAACTTATCAAACTCAACACCCCAAAACCAAATAATCCAGTTAAGAAATGGGCAGAAGACATGTATAGACACTTTTCCAAAGAAGACATCCAGACGGCTAACAAATTCATGAAAAGACGCTGAATGTCACTCATCATCAGGAAATACAAATCAAAACCCCAATGAGATACCACTTCACACCTGTCAGGATGGCTAAAATTAGCAACCCAGGAATCCACAGATGTTGGCAAGTATGCCGAGAATGGGGAGCCCTCTTCCACTGTTGTTGGGAATGCAAACTTGTATAGCTACTCTGGAAAACAGTATGAAGGTTCTTCAAAAAGTTAAAAATAGAACTACCCTATGATTCAACAATTTGCACTACTAGGTATTTACCCAAAGTATACAAAAATAGGGATTTGACATGCTTCTAGATGTTTATAGCAGCATTGTCAACAATAGCCAAACTATGGAAAGAGCCCAAATGTCCATTGACTGATGAATGGATAAGGAACATATAGTATGTATTTATGTATATTTATATATAAATATATAGATACATATATATACATAAATACACACACACACACACACATATATATATATATACACATACAAAGTGAAATGTTAATCAGCCATCACAAAGAATGAAATCTTGCCATTTGTAATGATGTGAATGGAGCTAGAGGGTACTATGCTAAGCAAAATAAGTCAATCAGAGAAAGACAAATACCATATGATTTCACTCATATGTGGAATTTAAGAAACAAAACAGATGAACCTATGGGGAGGACAAAAAAGAGGGAGGGAAGCAAACCATAAGAGACTCTCAATGACAGAGAACAAACTGAGGGTTGATGGAGGGAGGTGGGAGTGGGAATGGGCTAAATGGGTGATGGGTATTAAGGAGGGCGCTTGTTATGATGAGCACTGGGTGTTGTATGTAAGTGATGAGTCACTAAATTCTACTCCTGAAATCAATATTACACTATATGTTAACTAAGTAGGATTTAATAAGAATTTGAAAAGAAAAAAGAAAACGTATCTGCTTGACTCATCAGTATTTCCAAGATACTACTTAGTAGTGTAAAAGGAATAGGTCTATTCTAGTGTGAGTTAGCTATATGGCTGAATGAATTCTGTAAGAATTTATATGAACTTTATTGATTTTGAAATCTAAAACTATGTTAAAATGTTTTGTTTTTGTAGAAAGAACACTAATTTTGTGGATCCAAAGGCAGCTCTGGGAATGTCCATTCTTTCATACAAGATCCCCTTTCCCACCTTACTTCCTCCTACCAACCTCAGAAAATTAGGCTATGAGGAATATTTTCTTAGGGAAACAATTAACATGGCAAGGGTGGCATGGCATGTTGAGTATGGTGGTAAAACTGTGGGAATCACAGACCCAAATTCTCAAATACCCTAATTTCCTACAATTTTATTATCTTTTATGAAGATAATTCAATCAATATCTTATTAAATGTGGTTTATTTCTTATAAAAATAATTAGAAATGAAGAATAAAAATACTACATGTAATGTACAGGATTACTGAGAAGGAAATTTATGACCTTAACTATTAATTTTTAAGAAGTAAAAATAATAAAAATTAATGACCTAAAAGGCCAACTTAACATGGCATAAAAAGGACAGAATAGGGCGCCTGGGTGGCTCAGTCGGTTAAGCGGCTGCCTTCGGCTCAGGTCATGATCCTGGAGTCCCGGGATCGAGTCCCGCATCGGGCTCCCTGCTCGGCAGGGAGTCTGCTTCTCCCTCTGACCCTCCCCTCTCATGTGCGCTCTCTCTCTCATTCTCTCTGTCTCAAATAAATAAATAAAATCTTTAAAAAAAAAAAAAAAAAAAGGACAGAATAAACCCAAGAAGAGTAGCAATAGGATTTAATAAAGAGCAGAAATTAATGAAGTGGAAAGTAAAGATATAATAGAATCAATTTCAAAAATTTGTTTAAAAAGAATAAAATTGAGAAGTATCTAGCAAGATCAGGGGGAAAAAAAAAAAAAACCAACCCAGGGCATGAGTAAATAATAAGAATACAAAGAAACATAACTTTTGATACAGGATAGATTAAAAGATATAAACAACTTTTTGTCAACAAATTTTAAAACAAAAAAATGGACAAATTTCTAGCAAAAAGATATATAAACTGACTCAAGAAGAAATTGGCAAAACAAATATATTTTGAAAAAGGAAATGGAGGCAATATTACTCATAAATATATATGTAAAAGTCTAGCAGTGCACAAAAATGATCAAATTGAGTTTATCCCAGGAATACAACAGTAGTTTCACATTAGTATTACAATCTATTAATGCAATTCAGTGCATTAACAGATTGATGAAGTAAAGCCATTATGATCATCTCAAGAAATGCTGAAAAAAGTTCACAAAATTAAAAATCTATTCAAGAAAAAATTATTAGCAAATTGGGAACAGATGGTAACTTTCTTAAAACCTGATATAGAGTATCCACCGAAAACACAGAGCAACATTCTACTCAATGGTAAATATTAAAAGTGTATATTTTAATATCAGATATGTTATCACTTTTACAATTCAAAATCAAACAGAAGTCCTAGCTCAGAAGGTATGGTAAGATAAAATAGAAAAAAGTATATTAGATTAAAGGGTATAAAACTGTCTTAATTTACAGATAAAACAGATATGATGGTCTTCCCTGAAAGCTCCCCAAACCCTATAATTAGAGTGAACATAATTTAGTAAGACTGCTAAATATGAGATAAATATCCCACACAGTAATTATGGAATAATTTTTAAAACCCAGCATCACTGTACAATAAATATCCAGAAGAGTAGGCTATTATTTAAAGAAAGATAGAACCTTCTGTAACACAACATAAGAGATGGATTCTAGATAATGACCTAAATGAGAAGGTAAAACTATGAAGTTAATATAAAAAAAAATCTAAGAGGAAACTTTTGGATTTGGGGAACTTCAAAACACAGTAAGGCAAAAGTAAGGTGGATTTAATTACATCAAAGTTAAGGATTTCTTTTAATGAAGGACAACATAAACAATATACAGATGATAAAATGGGATAAGAAATTTGTAATGTCTAAAGCTGATCAGGGATTAATACTGAGACTATATAAGAAATTTGGGAAGAATGATAAAGGCAGAAACCCTTTTAGAAAAATGAGTAAAGCATTTAAAAAACAAGCATCCAAAAGACTAACAAGTATTTGAAAGGATCTCAACCTGTTAAAGATCAGATACCTGCAAATTAAAACAATAATGAAGGTTCCTAGTCTTATTCTCTGCTAACACTTGTCATTTTCCAAAGTTCTAATTCTTCCCAACTCTCAAGCATTGTTAATAGGTACCTACATCAGTCATTTGGGAGAACTGATGGCACTATTTAGTCAAGTTAGGTGTATGCATATTCTGTGATGCAGACATTCTGCTTTAGAATGTGCTTTCACATTAGCTCATTTGATCCTTACAACTATATTAATTAGATTGCACATATATACATATGTGCAATTTTACATATGAGAAAACAGAAACACAAGAATGGGTTCCTATGACACCTCTGAGGTCATTGGGCTAGTCAGACCTGAACCCAGAAACTGGTATTCCTAGTCCACAGTAATATCCTTGAGACACTCAGTACACCAAGGCACTGCTATTTTCTTACAGATTTTTTTTTTTTTTAAGATTTTATTTCTTTGACAGAGAGAGACACAGTGAGAGAGGGAACACAAGCAGGGGGAGTGGGAGAGGGAGAAGCAGGTTTCCCGCAGAGCAGGGAGCCCAACGCGGGGCTCCATCCCAGGACCCTGGGATCATGACCTGAGCCAAAGGCAGATGCTTAACGACTGAGTCACCCAGGCGCCCCAAGGCACTGCTATTTTCTATTTGTCTTAAATTTGTGGGACAACTGTAAAATATAAAACTAAATAAACTTACCTGTGATATTGAATTGTTCAGAATCTTTATAAAGAACACTAGTGCTTTGATCAAATACAGCTTTTGTTAAATCTGTTACTTTTGCAATGAATTTCATTATCCACATATTAAACATTATTGACAGCAATGCAAAATAAATTTAATCATGTGTTTTTCTCAAATTTTGCTCTTATTATATAGTTTCTATTTTCTTCATATACATATTGAAGCTTTCAGCAAAAGATACTTAGCAAAATCCTTACTTAAGACTGATCAATGCAGAAATACGTTTCCACTAACATTTTAGTTAGGAAAAAATAGCTTCAAAAAGAGACCTTGGACAAAGTTATCAAACTTTTTTGCATTAGTTTCCTTACCTCCGAAAAGATGGAATGCTTTTCTACAGCTTGGTAGAGGCCATTTTGCAGAGCTGGATTTCTGAAAGCTTTGTTTTATTTTCAAATATTCTTTAGGAAAGAATCTTTTTGTGGCATTGTTCAGTTCTAGAGTAAAACAAAAGAAAACAGTAGTTAAACATTAATTTGAGTACAATGGCAAGAACATGAAAAATTATTCTTAGTATTTTGATAATAAATTCAGATCCCTTTAAGAGAGAAGACAAAAGTAGAGTCAACTTTGTAATTTTAACTCAAGCAAACCTAATTCCCCCAAACTCACATTTGATGCAACTTTGATGTGTCTACACATAGAATATACATCTACTGGGTATCTCCTATGTCCTTTGCTATGCCAGATACAGACAAGAGTGAGACACCATCCCTATCCTCAAGAAGACTGAAGACTGAAAGATGGAAATAAACAGACAAAAAAAGGGAAAAATGTGTTCTAGATGTAGTGATGAGTGCAATCATGGCTCAGGATGGATGATGAAAAGGAAAAACCTTCTGAGTACTTTTTCTTACTTCATAATCTCTATTTCATTCTATATGTGGTGGTTGAGCATTTACTGAATCTAATGCTGCTGATTTTGAGGGAGTTTAAAAAATATGGAATCAAATTCTCAACCTTTCAGAGACTTGCTTATGAGCAAAAAATAAAATATTCATTTGAAGTAAACACAGACCAATCAGTGAAAAGGTATGATGATATTCACTTCAAATTCTATTTTTTTAAGATTTATTTATTTATTTATTTGTCAGAGAGAGAGAGAGAGTGTTAGCATGAACAGGAGGAGCAGCAGGCAGAGGGAGAAGCAGGTTTCCTGCTGAGCAGGGAGCCCGATGCAGGACTCGATCTCAGGACCCCGGGATCATGACCTGAGCTGAAGGCAGACGCTTAACCAACTGAGCCACCCAGGCGTCCCTTCACTTTAAATTCTAGGAAGTATCAGAAGGCCACAGAAAGCATGAGGACATAGGAAGAAATGCTCACCTTTAAGAACAACAACACAAGTTAGGGAAAAAGTTAAATCTGCTATTACAGCCTGCATTCAATAGAATATGGCTAGTTTGAATCACAGAAATACCAGTAATATAAGTCTTTTTAGAAAATTCTTTATTTAAATTCAATTTATTTAACATATACTATATTATTAGTTTCAGGGGTAGGACTTAGTTATTCATCAGTTGCATATATCACTCAGTGCTCATTACATCAAGTGCCCTCCTTAAGGCCATAATATAAGTCTTAAAACCAACTCTTGACACCTAGCAGGTTCTCACCCTGGGGTGGCTGCAAGTTCTACTAGTAAGTACATGTCCTATAGAATGTGGGGTTCAGAAGAGCTCTTCATGCTCTTCCCGCTGAGCAGGGAGCCCGATGTGGGGCTCGATCCCAGGACCCTGGGATCATTACCTGAGCCGAAGGCTGACGCTTAACGACTGAGCCACCCAGGCGCCCCTATTTCCACATATTAAAGTTGAGAATGACTGCACTAGAAAACATCATGACATAGTCAGATACTCTTACTGATAAGAATGAATTTGGATTTCAGGCTCAGTGACTATTCTGTACAAGACAGACAAAAAAATGAGAGAGTGGAGGCATGGATGGACACAAGAACAAAACCACTATTAGCATAAGAATTCACAGACCAGACTTTTACTGGTAGAGAATAAGAGGAAGTGTGAAATGCTTTTAATGGGAATAGGGATAATAGACCAAGACCAATTATAGACTGTCACAGTAGATAAAAAGAGAAGTGTGATATTCTTTTGGATGAGCTGCATGTCCTGGATAAAGCCCAGCAGGACATGAGAATGTCAGACAGAACAAAGAGAAATTCTTCACTGTGTAGGACTGGCCCAAACACTCTAGGATATCTGTCATCACTGCCCCCACTGATTAGATGCCAGTATCATCCCGCAATTATTGAGACAGCTAAAATATTCCTGGTGAAAAATCATAGGCCTCCTCACGCTTAAAGTCCTACATTAGCTTAAATGTCATTTCCTTATTTAGTTAGGGACTTCTATACGCAAGGTAAAATTTCCTTTTCTTTTTTCCAACAGAGTTTACCAGTATATCTGCTCATCAGCATGTTCTGCTAAGTAAAGGCACAAGAGTAGTGGGTATAGGGGTGGGGGTATCAAAAGGGAGACGGAGATTGAATGGATGCAAATAGTGGAACAAGAGTGGGAAACCTTCTTGCTGAGGTCTGGTGCATCTGAGTGGGAAGGAGGGATGGCACTGAGTGATTTTGCAATTGGGGAGTAGCTTATACTGACCCTGTGGCTCCCTTTGCAATACCCAAGACGCTCTCATTTACTATATGACCATGTGTTAGGATCTCTGAACAATGGATATTGGGTCCGTAGTAGGACTGCCTACAGGAGGATCCTTCAGCGTCAGTCCACAATAGGGGAAGTTACACACGTGGTTTGAAGGCTTCAGTCATAAAGTCAATTCAAGAAAATACGATATGTTCCCTCACAACAAAATCATGTTCTTGTCTGAGGTATTCTCCTCTGTCACCTCGATGACCCCCTCTCCACATAACGCTTGTAAACCATGGCCTTTTCCTTTTCTTGGTGTGCTGATTTTAGGTGGCCTGCAGATCCTCTTATGAAGCATATAGCACCTCCCTGAATAGACTTAGTGTTGGGGTACTGATGTGGGGACTCTGGGTCAGAAAGGATGTGGTGAGGTTGTCAGTCAATGAATGGAAAGGGTCTCACCTATCCAGAGGTCTTCCTCCTCAAACCTGCTTACACTGGTGTCCTTCTCATCTTCGAAGAAAAAAGCACTCTAATTAACTTGGGACACACCAGAACCTTCCCCAATCTCACAAGCAAGCTTAGAATTGCCTTGTACAAACTTAACCTCCTTTTTCCCAAAGTGACTTCACCATTTTATATTTTAACAAAAAATACATGAGTTCCAATTTCTCCATATTCTTGTTAACACTTGTTATTATCATTGTGATTGTAGCCATATTAGTGAGCGTGAAGTGTTACCAGTTTTGATTTGCAACTAATAACTAATGATGTTGAGCATTTTTCTATGTGCATATTGGCCATTTTTTTTTTTATCTTCCCTGGAGAAGTTTCTATTCAAACTCTTTGCCCATTTTGAAATTGAGTTGTCATTTTATTGTTGAGTTGTAAGAATTCTTCCTATATTTTGGATACTAGGTCCTTGTCACATATGTATCTTATACATATTTTCTTTCACTCTGTGAAAGTTGTTAATATCCTTTGTCGATAATATCCTTTGAAGCACACAAGTTTTTAACTTTGATAAAGTCTAATTTAGCTGTTTTTTTCCTTGGTTGTTTGTGCTTTAGTTGTCACTTTTAAGAAATCATTGCCCAATCCAATTTCAAAAAATTTTACACCTATGTTTTCATCTGAGAGTTTTATAATTTTAGCTCTTACATTTAGGTCTTTGTTCCATTTTAATTAGTGTGTGTGTATGTGTGTGCGTGTATGTGTAAATACTGTAAGGTAGTGTGGGTGTGTAAATAGTGTAAGGTAGGGCTCCAAGGTCACCTTTCTTTTGTGTGTGGATATCCAAACGCTACAGGGTTTTTATGTTCTTACCGAGAATAGTGGTATATACTTAGATTAAAAAATAAGTGCTGCTCTATTTTCTGTATCTTTAGAACAATTTCCAGAGGTTTCAATTAAAAAAATCATTTCATCAGTTAAATGGTTGTTTTGCTGGGATGAGGACTGAGCCTGTCATACCACCATTCCAGAAACCTCTTTACTATTTATTATCTTTAAATATTATTGACTTCCTTCTAAGAGGAGTTAGGTCTTTTTATACTATCTTCTTTCCTTTTAACCTCTCAAGATTTTGTATCATATCATCATTTTTAGTTTCTTTCTTAACTATATTTATTAGTATGCTTTTATTGGTTAGGATGCTCTTGGTTGAAATTAACAAAAAATTTCCTCAACTGTACTAATTAGTAAAATTAATTATTTAATGGAACAGGAAATCCAAAGGTAGGGTGGGCTTCAAAGATGACTAACTCAGTGGTTAAACAATGTTATCAAGACCCCATGGTCTTTTCTTTCCTCAATTCTGCCATCCAAAATAAAGGCTTCATACCAAGCTGGTTCCCCGCTTACTCATAAGATGGTTGCCGATAACTATCCCTGTTACACACTTTCTTGTTTATGTCCAATGGGAAAGAGAAAGGCTTTTCCATCTCATAAGAGTAAAGACAAACTTTCTTCTCATCTCATTGGTCAGAACTGGACCACATGCTGATTTGTGAACCAATCACTGGCAAAGGGGATAGATTACCAAGGAGCCAAGGATGGGGTCTGCTACCCGGGAGCCACCTGGTCTATGTTGGGGTAGTTCAATAGTTGAATAAAACTCAGAGTTATATTAGAAAAGAAGGAGGATGTAATGGATACTAATTAGCAACCAATAGTGTCTACTGTAACTTTTTTCTATCAACTTTCAACAGTATATCTTTTATTTTTAAAAGATTTTATTTATTTATTTGAGAGAGCGAGCAAGCACAAGCCAGGGGAAGAGGCAGAGGGAGAAGCAGGCTCCCCGCCAAGCAGGGAGCCCGATGCGGGGCTCGATCCCAGGACTCTGGGATCATGACTTGAGCTGAAGGCAGAAGCTTAACCAGTTGAGCCACCCAGGCACCCCATCAACAGTATATCTTGATTTACATTAAAAAAAAAAACAGATATCAATTCCTTCTACATATCCTTCCCACTTCCTCTTCCCAACTTTTAATATGTTAAGTATTTTATCAAGATCACATCTAATAGTGTTAAGTAACTTAAGCAAAATTGCCAATCTAGTGAATGTTATAGTTCCAGTTTAAAATCATTTTGATGAAGTACAGTCTCTGGAATAAATCTGGGGGGGAATCTAATTATTATCTCTATCCAATGAGCTACTATAACAGAATTATGTTATAACTAACCCCTTACTCATTTGCCAAAGATCTTGAGTTCCTTTAGGAAATGATAGCTTTCCCACTCTGACCTTTGACAGGAACTATCCCCTGGTTTGTCCACAATCTGAATGGTGACATTAAGTAACTGAGATGATTCATTCACTTAATCAATAACTGTCAGGGTTCAGTAAGATTAACAGAATATTCTAAGACAGTAAACTAACTTCTCCAAAGAATCACCCAAAGCATTTGAAATCAGAAAAGGAAAAAAAAATCTCATTTACAATAGCAACAACAAAAATACACAGGCGGAAAGCTAGCAAGAAATGTGCAGAGACTTTAGGAAGGAAATTGCAGAAATGTATTGAGAGGTGATATACCATAATAACAATCACTCAATATTATATCAATGTCAATTAAAAATATAAATTATCCCCACATAACTTATAATTTTAATTTACTTTTGAGTTATTAAAACATACACGATATAATAGTTTTAAGAGTAAAGTAATGGGGGAAATGCCTGGGTGGCTCAGTCAGTTAAGTGTCCAACTCTTGGTTTCGGCTCAGGTCATTATCTCAGAGTTGTGAGATGGAGCCTCGCCCACTAAAAGCTCCATGCTCAGCTCAAACTCTGCTTGAGATTCTCTCTCTCCCTCTGCCCCTTTCCCCACTTGCGGGTGCACTCTCTCTAAAATAAACAAAATCTTAAAAAAAAAAAGAATAAAGTAATGGTATATGACAAGATAGAAATATGAATGGAAAAGAAGAGCTGCCAAGAAATACACTTTTGGGTATTTAGTGTATTGTACATTTTAGTAATTGTTATTATTACTTTTTAAAGAATGTCAATTCAATTAGAATAGGAAAAATGGCCTGTTCAACAAAAGTTACCAGGATAAATGTCTACAAACATGAAAAAAAGCACTCCATTCTTAATCAAACCAGGCACCATACAAGATGTTAGATGGAGTTAAATGTGGGGATATGAGGACAAACTGGAAACCTAAAATAAATGTAGGTAAAGAGAATGTTTATATTATTCTTTAGTGGATAGGGCCTTTTAACACCTAACTTTGAAATTAGAAATAATAAACACCAAGGTTGCTACATGAGATACATAAAAATGTAAAAGTTCTGCACATTCATAAAACACAATAACATAACTAAAAGTACAAATGACAAACAGGGAAATGATTTACCACCTATGACAAAAGCTGACACTAATTTTTAAAAAAATCTTTTCTTTTTAAGGGTTTTTATTTATTTACTTGGGAGAGAGATAGCAAGAGAGAGAGCACAGAGGGAGAGTGAGAGGGAGAAGCAGACTCCCCGCTGAGCAGAGAGCCCCATGTGGGGCTCGATCCCAGGACCTTGAGATCATGATCTGAGCTGAAGGCAGACGCTTAACCCACTGAGCCACCCAGGCACCCCTAAAAAATCTTCTTGTTAATGAACAAGAAGAAGATGAACAAACCATAAGAAAAATCAGCAAAGTTCAGGGTCAGAGATTTAAAAAGAAACAAAACAAAACAAAACAAAAATGCCCAGAGTGTAGAGAAAATAAGCCCTTGTATAATGCTGCTTACAATAATTTTGGAGTATAATTTTGCAACATATACATAGCTTTAAAACACACATGGCTTTAACTACCAGTTCTACTTCTGGAAATCCCTTGCAAAAAAATACTCAAGGATGTGTGCAAATATTTATCCTCATATGTCAGCAAATAGTAACAAATAAATAAATTAAATGTCCCATATGGTGGATAGCTTAAGTAGAACATGATATAATGACAAGTGTTTTTAAGTAAAGCCAAGCAGGTTAAAAGCATTATATACAATTTAATCATATTTTTTTTCTGTAAGAAAAATAATTAGGTACACAGATATAAATCATTCTGGAAGGATACTCACTCAAGGTGGTCTTTAGATGTTAGGATTACAGAGGATTTTGAGTTTACAATTTTATCTGGATGTTCTGATTTTTCTCTAATGAAACTGTATTACCTATATAATTTAAAGTTATTTCTGTAAGAAAACTAGACCATAATGTTTTGGCTACTAGCAATGTCACTTTCCCTAATTTATACGCTGGTATTTCCTCAACTTTTATCAGAGTATACCAAAAGGCACAGTGTCAGGAAACCTGATACTGCATTTGCTCTGAGAATGTGAGGACACTCACTACTCTGTTTCTCAATATGCCCTAGAAGAGAAATCACATAAAAAATCCCTTTTCAAGTGCCAGAAAAATGTTCGCTTATCCTTAGGAAGTGGGATGTTTCTTTTAATGAATCATGAGAATCATTTAATTGTATACTTACTTTTATTTTTCCTTAAGCGGCAGAATGTTTAAAACCAAATACTTCATCTAATTATAGTTACTATGCACAGTCATATGGTTTATGTATCTGTCCATCCACACTCACCTCCAGAATGTGGAGATAGCATTTTCCTCCCTAACATTTGGCACACAGTAGTGTACTCAATAAGTATTAGCTCTGCTTTTTTTTTTTTTTTTTTTAGATTTTTTTTATTTTTTTGACAGAAAGAGATACAGAGAGAGAGGGAACTCAAGCAGGGTGAGTGGGAGAGGGAGAAGCAGGCTTCCTGCTGAGCAGGGAGCCCGATGTGGGGCTCGATCCCAGGACCCTGGGATCATGACCTGAGCAAAAGACATACGCTTAACGACTGAGCCACCCAGGCGCCCTTCTGCTTACTTCTATCATTCTTCTCTTTTCCTTAGCAATTCTCTATGTTCCGCATTCATTAGTTTTTCTTCTCTCCATAATGTGTTTTAAATACTATGTTAATTGGGTGATGGACATTAAGGAAGGCATGTGATGTAATGAGCCCTGGGTGTTACACGAAACCGATAATTTGAACCGATTTATTGAACACTACATCTGAAACTAATGGTATACTGTAAGTTGGCTAATTGAATTTAAATAAAAAAAAGAGTAAACACTATGTTATATTCCATCTTTACTGATACTTAGGTAAACAGATCCTTGCCCCAATTTTACTTTTCATTCAAGAAAAGAGACCTTAAGAACCGTAAGGATGTTGAGAAGATGTGGAGTGTGGAGGAAAGGCATACAAGTTTTTTGTCAGATATTTACAGATTTATTCTCTAAGATTCCAGAGGAGATAACAAGGGCTAAAGAACGAGTAGCAGTAAAAGGCAGATATGAGGAATAAATAATCAACAGGGCTGTTCAAATTTTAATGGAATGTCTTTGACACTGGAGATGTCCAAGTCAAGAGTGCTTAGAATATGAAGTAGGGTTTAGACATGAGACCCTCTCTTCATCTAGGATTCTATGATTTTCAACACAGTTCTCTGAATTGGGGAAGGGCTATTTTATAAAGTGTAGAGTAATAAATTATCCTGTATATGATTTGCAGTAATGTTCTCATAATAATTTATAATTTCTCATAATAATTTATCAAGTACTTTTAGAACTGGAACAAAGCAGTAGTCAGAATAATCAAGCAATTATGTTAATGAAAGAGAAGAGTTACCTGTCTGGAAAAAGACTCTGGAAATAATTGTCCGACACAATGGGCAGGGAGTGCTTGCAGGATTGTCTTTGGCAAGAGTCCGTAAGCAGGGCTCACAGAAGATATGGTGGCAAGGGTAGCACATGTATGGGTTGAAATAAACATCCAGACACACTGCACAGATGTAACTTTCCTTTTCCTCTGCATATTCATTGTCATCATCTGTACTCATCTCATTATTCAAAGTCTGCAAAACAGAAGCAAAAACAATTTTTTCTAGTTCAGTATGAGACTGGTTTCCTTGAGAAAGAGTGCCTTTGTATTTTGTTAAAATTAATAAAAAATATTTATGAGAAGCACATAATATCTGTTTCTGTGACATATTCAAAGTGACAGAAAGGCTACCTTGCAACATGAGAAGAAACTCAAAAATACACGAAAAATCCAGAAGTCTTATTCTTTTTAGTATTTTTATATAACACTAAATGCTAAAACATACCCAGACATATTGAAGCATACCCAGATCTCTATTTAACCAGTACTAGTTAAGTATCAGGTATACTAGTCCCAGGATTATAGATTCCCCATCTATCCCACTCCCAACCACAGCAAATAAAGTGATTGTCACAAGGTTATGGAGCCTTCTATGGGCATGAGCAGATGAGGAAAAGTGAGGGCAACAGGATATCATACTTCATCCTCATACCATGCATGCATTCTCTATACTTTGTCCCTTTGTGGACCTCAAGGCCAAGAAATGGCCAAAGCCTAACATACATCAGGAAGTAGACAAGGCAAAAAGACTTGCAGTAATTCTGGAATCAGCCTAGTAGCTGGGAAATAGGATGAGTCCCTTGCCCCCTCCCAGAAAGAATAGTTAAGAAAGAGGTCCTTAGGAAAGAGGCAGCTTAGACATTAGCAGCATAGGGTCTGGTAAAAGAATTCCTGTAACTTAGCCTCATAATTTCCCCATCTGTGAGGATGTTGCGAGGATGACGTGAGGTAATCCACTAGACAACATGCATTCTGTGAAATCCCATATAACATAAACAAAGTTTACTACAGAGAGGATATGAAGTAAATGCCTCTCACCAACAGAAAGCTTGTGGCTATGATCTGAACAATAATAAAGAAAAATCTGCAGGAAAGGCCACAAAATCCATAATTTTCACTCATTAATGATGTATGAATATCCTCTCCTAAACTTCTAAGATATTTGCAAAGTGAAAGGCATAAGTAAATAATTAGTACTGAATTAGGCATCCCAGATAAAAACATCTATGGACCCAGATTCTGACTTACCTAAATTTTATTTCATAGTACCAGCTTATTCTGCTTGCATTAGACTCTCAGGACTGTGCCTTGAGATTTGAACTAATTAACCTTGAAGAAACCCAGGGCATAAAAAAACCCCATAATTTTTAGAACCTCTTAAAGCATTTCAAGTTGTGACCCAAATATTTGTGCAGAATTTTATTCCTGTGAAGTACTTTGTCTCTACATATACGACAAAAGTAACTAGATTTCAGTAAAATACACATCAAAGAAATAAAATCTTTGTTATTTAAAAACACAAACAATATTTTGAAAATAAACTTGATGTAAGTTTGAAAATAGAAAATGAGGTTGCAACTATTCATCTATTATTTAAGCTAAGTGAAGCAGCCCTCACCATAGAAATAACATATATAAAGACCTGTAGAATTCACTATGTTTTAAGGAGTTAAATAGGTTTAAGAGTTTTTATTAATTCAGAAGACTGCACACATCGGTTAATAAATATGGTTATATAAGAAGACAACAAATTACCTCAAGGATAGAATTCTACTGGATTTTTCTCCAAATTGCAGAGATGTAGGGTTGTATAACAGAAAATTTGCTGTTGGATGGATAGTTACTTTTTTTTTCAAGTTTTTATTTAAATTCCCCTTAGTTGGACAATTATATTTTAAAAATTAATTACTCATTAATGGATCACTGCCAAACTAGAAAGAGGTTTTTCATAGGTGTGTCTATGAACCCATCTTCATCTCCTCAATATTTCAATTGTCATAGATGAAGACTCCAGAAATGCTTATCAGAAATGTGGGAAAGGGGACAGAAAAGAGAGCTATCTAGTTAAGAATGAAAATCCTTTCTGGAACAAGGTATGCCATTAGCAAATAATATAGAAATGTAAACTACACTAAACCAGTTGGCAGAGTCAAGATTAAAAAAGTCTCAATAGGTGGCTGGGTGGAAATCAAGATTAAATTTAACAGGGATACATATAAATTCCTAATTGAAGACTCCAAAATGGACTGCACACATAGAAGATGAATAAAATTTAGCTAAAAGCAATTTATGTCAAGAAGAGCTAGGGATTTTAACTGACTTAACTAAGGTCAGAGTATGATGTGGTTACTTAATAAGCAAATCTAACTTCAAACGCAGGATAGGGTGGGTTTATGTGCCTCTCACTGTATAAATATTACAACACATTTGTAGTTACTTTGAGGAACACAGACAAACTAGAGTTATCCACAGAAACACTGAGGGCCACGGCAGCATGACTTCTGAAACCACCTCCTTGGAAGTACTGTTAAAAGATGGGCACCTGGGTGGCTCAGTTGGCTAAGCGTCTGCCTTCAGCTAAGGTCATGATCCCAGGGTCCTGGGATCGAGTCCCACATCGGGCTCCTTGCTCAGAGGGGAGTCTGCTTCTCCCTCTACCTAACCGCCTTGCTGGTGATCTCTCTCTCAAGCACTCTCAAATAAATAACTAAAATCTTTAATAAAAAAGATGGAGGGTATTCATTCAGAAAAATATTAAGAGGAGATGAGATAAACAAACAAGTATCTGCATGAGAGTGATCCTAATTTTCCTGTGTAGTTTTCATGATTAGATCTAAAAACAAATAGATTTTAAGAGAAAATAGATTATAAAAGAAATACCTATTTACAAACCAAAATGACATGAACCACAGCATAACATTTTTCCTCTTAATACAGTACATTTGTCATGGAACTAAACATTTATCTTGTGTTCCCCAAGAAATACTTTGGGACTTAGAAATAAGACAATTAAAGTCGTACATAATTTCCTCAACACAAAACCCCCATGAAGTAGGTACTATTACTATCATCATTTTCCAGAATAAAGAAAACTGAGAACAGAGAGCTCACTCAGAAAATGAGAAACTCAAACCCCTAGTGGTGAAGCTGGGATTTCAATCCAGCCCTTATGGATCTGGAGCAGCACTCTTCTTCACTACCACATTCTTAAGTGAGTTAAAGGACTTCAGAATGTCTTAGCAAATAATAAATGTTAACTGCTGCTGATTATGATGTAGGTTAAAAGAAAAAGATAACCCAGGTAGGATCTACAGGGAAGTAAATGTTAAGGCACTGTTACTAAAATTAGCAGGTGAATATAACAGGTGCCCGATGTACAACTACTTTTGGCTCCAGGGGAATTATTCTACAAGAACCAAACACGCAGTCTCTCAAACTCCTTTCTAGGGGTTTCCAGTCTCAGAAGAGGAAAAAGTAAACTGATAAATAATATAAAGCAATGTTTCAAAAAAACCCCAGTAAAAACTAGCACAAAAATTAACAGACCATGAGTTGCTATTAGTAATAATGACAACAAAACAGCAGTGCCTTTAGCTCATTTATAATATTGTGATTACTGCTGCCTTATTCCTCCAACTTACTATTTTTAAAAATTTTTTTATTATGTTATGTTAATCACCATACATTACATCATTAGTTTTTGATGTAGTGTTCCATGATTCATTGTTTGCGTATAACACCCAGTGCTCCATGCAGAATGTGCCCTCCTCAATACCCACCACCAGGCTAACCCATCCCCCATTGCCTTCCCCTCTAGAACCCTCAGTTATTTTTTAATAAGTGATAGTAGGGCAGTGCATAAGAGCAAGACTCCAGAGCCTGTTTGGGCTCTGCCACTGCTGCCTGTATGACCTTATGCAAATTACTTAACTCCCTGGAGTCTCACTTTCCTCATTTGTAAGGTGGGGATATGAAAGTACCTAACTCATAGTTGAAAGGATTAAAAGAGTTAATATATATAAAGCATTCAGAACAGTACGTGGAATGTGTTTGCTGCTGTCATTATATTTAATATTATATTTAAGACTTTTTTAAATGAATTTTATGTTTACAGGAAAATTGTACAGAAAATACAAAGAATTCCCATATACCTCCTTCCACCACACACACACACACACACACACACGCACGTGCACGTGCACACAGAGTTTCACCTTCTGTTACCATTATGGTACATTTTAATATATATATATATATTTTTTAATTTATTTGACAGAGAGAGACACAGCGAGAGAGGGAACACAAGCAGGGGGAGTGGGAGAGGGAGAAGCAGGCTCCCCGCTGAGCAGAGAGCCTGATGCGGGGCTCGATCCCAGGACCCTGGGATCATGATCTGAGCCGAAGGCAGACGCTTAATGACTGAGCCACCCAGGTGCCCCATCCATTATGGTACATTTTTAGAGTTGATAACCAATACTGATACATTACTATTAACTGAAGTCCTTAGTTTATTATTTTTGTATATGTGCTGCCAAAGTGAGCCCAAGTCCGTAGTTTATATTAGGGTTCAGTCTTGGTTTTGTACATTCTATGGGTTTTAACAAATGAATGTCATTTATCCACAACTACAATATCACATAGAATACTTTCACTTCCCTAAAAGCCCCATCCTCCCCCATTCATCCTTTTTACCTTTTCTCCAACCCCTGTCAACTACTGATCTCTGTATATAGTGTTCCTTTCCCAGAACATCATATAATAGGAATTACACAGGATGTAGCCTTTTCAGACTGGCTTCTTTCACTTAGCAATATGCATTCAAAGTTCTTCCTAATTGATCTTGAAGTCACTCCAGGTCTCTAACGAGAACTGCTCTTAATTCTACATCAGTTAATATCTTGGCCTTTAAAAAAAAACCAATAAATTTGCTTGATTTTCTAAATAAATGCAAAATGCCTTCCACCCCCTAGATATTCCTGGAAGACTGTGGTCCACTGATAGCATGCTGTCTTATTTTCTGGCAGTGTTATATGTTTATTCTTTTCAAAAACATATTTTTATAATTCTATTTTCTTTAAAAATATGCATTGAATCAATATCATAATTTAATTTTGCTTCAAATTGTCTCCAAAGGAAGTAATAAATATAATTAAAATAGGTTAAAATTTGCACCTAATTTATTCTGTGTGTGTGTATTCTACCACATACAGGGGAGAAAAAAGCCAAAAGCCAGTTTTTGCTAAGAATCTAAGAATGCCCTTGATGAAGCAGGAAAAAGATTAATTTTTATTAATTATCTTTTAATACTCCATGTGAGAGAAACAGGAAGTACACAGAGAGCATTTCTGTTGCATACCGAAGCATAATGGTTATTTTAAGAAAAAGCGCCTTTGATATTGTTTTAGTTGTGAGCTGAGCTAGCTGTTTTCCCCACAGAATACTATTGTTATGTAATAAACAATGGCCAGGAAAACTCATTATTCAGATCCGGTTATTTGACAGGCATTTTCACAAAAATGAACAAAGCAAATCTGTCACTTCAAGGGAAAAAACTGATAGTATTTGCTGCCAAATAAAATGATAAAATTTGGGATTTCAAGCAAAAATCAAAATTTTAGAAAACTTCTATATGTTTATAGCTTCCCAATATTTACAAGACTTTTCTGAAAAGATGATATATGACAACATTTAGAAGAGTGGTAAAATTCAATGAGCCAATAGTTTCCAAATGTTTAATGCATGATATTACAAAACTATGCATAAGTAAACGAAGCACTCAAAGTGTAAAGACAGAACAATGGTTTTTAACGTAACAGAGTATTTAAAGTTCACATCAAGTGTCAGATTCCATATTGCAACTAGCCTTTAATAATCTAGCACTTGTCAAGTTTTGGTGTAATATCAAAGACATCTATCCAAAATCATCTTGAAAAGCTATTATAATACAGTTCCCTTTTCTGACTATGTGTCTGGCTGGATTTTCTTCATATGCTTCAATCAAAACAACAAATGGCAACAGACTGTATGCAGAAGCAGATGTGAGAATACATATGTTGTTTATGAGGCCAAATATTAAAGAGATTTGTAAAAATGCCATTCTTCTCAATTTTTTTCAATTATTTTTCATAATATATGTTATGATTCCATTATAATGGTTTATTATTATCTGTGTATGAATTAATCTTTAAAAATGTTTCTGTTTTAATTTATAACATGGTAGATATTTATAATCCATATACACAGAAGTTCTTTGGGGTTCTCAATAACTTTAAGATTTTAAAGGGATCTTGAGTCCAAAAAGTATGACAACAAATACAGTAGGAGGTAGAAAGCAAAGGCGATTTGGGCCGTAGGCCTGTATTAGATATTGTAGTGAAACATGTAAGTTTTAGTGAATTGGCAATATCGACAGTAATCTCATCTTACTAAGCAAGATAATTTAGGGAAAAAATACAGTGCGGGGTCTAAATGATGGTCAGTTCTCTCCTTTCTGGGATCTAAAGAAATAAAAGCTCTAAGAAGTACAAAAGGAACGGCGGAATACTGTAGGGAAGGAGAGAGGAAGAAGGTATGGAGCATTTACTTCAGATAGCCACAACTAGATAGACCACAGTATCAAGAGAAAAATCAGTCAGCTTAATGTTTACAATTCCATTAGATGACAAATAACTTCACTTATTTTTTTATTTTTATCTTTTTAACTATTTTACTTATTAAGAGAAGAGAGAGCACGCATGCATGCAGTGGGAAGAGCAAAGAGGGACAAGCAGACTCCGTGCTGACTGTGGAGCCCAATGCAGGGCTCATCTCCCAACCCTGAGATCATGACCTGAGCTGAAATCAAGAGTTGGACACTCAACCGATGGAGCCACCCAGGAGCCTTGATAAATAGTGTCATTTAAAATGAAAAGCAAGAGCTACTATAATACTCTGAGGTTGCCTCTAAAGCATCAAGGAAAGATGAAATGATCTTCGATAGAGGTTTAGTTACACTTTCTACATTACGATTATTTGATAACTGGCAATTCATATGGGGTTGCTTAATACAAATATTCACTTAATTAGAACACCTCATTAAGGAGCTATTCTAGATAGACTGAAAATTACTTTATCTGAATTGTTTTTTATAGAACTTTGCAAAACAGAAATACCTTTAGATTAGAGTTAATTCTAGGAATCTATGGCAAAATGATCTAGATGTTCTAGCTTGAGTGCTTGTTTTACTTAAAAAAAAAAAAAAAAATCCAAAATAACATCCCAAGGTCTAGAGTGAACATCAGTAGTTAGGACCTACAAAAGAAGAAACACACCAAATCCCTACAACCTGTGGTAAAGGAAAAACAGAATTCATGGGGTCTCAAATGAATACTGGGGCTGTTGTAATCCAAATTTTGAGTGGAAATTTCCCAATATTTATTCCTGTAATTCACCAGCATACCCACAGGAAGGAAGAGACTAAATGAAGACTCCACATACCTTTAAGAGGTGACCAATGACGGCTTAGAATATTTTTCCCCACTCACCATCATACTTCTCTGTATGTTTGCAGGTTAATACAATACTGAGTATTACCCAAGCCATCAGATACAGAGTTATTCAGAAACCATTTATTCATTATGTTACTTCATAAATAAATCCCTTCAGGGATCCACTCTATATACTGATGAAACTAGATATATGTATAAAATAGAAAACTCCAAAGAAGTGCATACGGTCATTTTCCCTATACTGGCCTTTGGAAGACTTATATTTATCCCATTAAAAGCTCTGGGGAATGCAACTTTGTGCAACTTATTTGCTCTCTTAATATGAATATTAAACCAAATGATAATCAATTTATTTATGAAACAAAAAATCAAGTTAAATGAAGTAAAAAACTAAGGAAACAGTCTTTGCATTGAAAGAAATGAAAATGACCCACATTCACAGTAAACAATTGCAAATGCTCAGGCTAGACTTTATAAATTTCCCCAGATTACTTGGGTTTGGAGACTAAATGTAATGAATTAGAATGGAAACCCTTCTTCAGCAAAATTGAAAGAATGTATTTCTGCTATTTCTGGCTCTCTTTAGAGTACATATGAGCTCTAAAATTTACTGTTTTTTATGGAAAAAATTATGACTTTTGCTTTATATAAGTTGTATTGCTCACCACCCCCATTTTTGGCATTTTAAATAAAATGTTTGCAATATTTTGTAGTGCTGGTCACTTTTTGAAAGTATATTCTGTTTTTAGTTTGAAAACCAAGGATGTGCTAGCAGTTATTTTAAAAATACATGTTCTGCACAAGTTATTAGATCTTTATAAAATGATAAATGATGCAGTATATATTCTGTGCATATTTTTGTGGAAGCATTTAAATTTAATAGTCACATACACTAAAAAAATTACTATCCTGTCTGAAATTAAAGGAAGAGTGTTTTGCTATGTAACATTTCTAACACATTGGTAATTCTGGAAAGTTTTCACCTCATTTGCAAAGTCTTCTGCCATGTTTACTTGAGGGAGGAAAAATGCAAATTCCAGGTCATTGGTTAGCTCCAAAAAGGAAAATATCAAGATATTGTATCTTTATTTATGCTTATAGTTGGTAATACACAACCACATAGTTAAAAGGCACTAGTTACCATGTTCTTAAAGACTACAAAATGCAATCATTATTCTATGGAACACATTTTACTTTGTCTCAATGTTGGCGAGAGAAGGAGAGGGAGAGAGAATGAACTTCCCTTTGTCTTTTCTGGCTTCACTGTAACTGTCCACCTGCTTTATTTACCTTTTTCTTTAAGTGTGTCTTGTGTACCATTTCTGCCTATTACTGACATTTTTTGCCATATAATTCACGTACCCTAAAATTCACCATTTTAAAGTGCACAATTCAGGGGCTTTGGTATATTCAAAAGGTTGTGCAGCCATTACCACCACCGAATATCAGAAAATTTTCCTCATTCCAAAAAGAAACTGCATACCCATTATCAGTCACTTCCCATTTCCCTCTCCCCTCCTCCTGGTGCCCCACCCTCGGCAACCACAAACCTACTTTCTGTCTCTATAGATTTGCCTATTCTGAACATTTCATATAAACAGAATCATACAAAACATGTCCTGTTGTATTTGGCTTCTTTTCACTTAATGTTTTCAAAATTTTTCTCTGTTATAGTATGCATCAGTATTTCATTCCTTTTTATGATCAAGTAATATTTCATTGTATGGATATCCCTCATTGTTACTGACTTCTTATGTATGTATTCTCTGCCAATGCCCTTTTAGTAATGGTCTTTATGAAGATTGTGTTCTGCACTTTCTAGTTCCCTAGGTGAACTTACTCTTTCTTACTGTCCTCAGAATCTATTTCCTTTGTAATGATGCCAGCAAAATCTTTGATTAATCTTACCCTCTTCTGATCTCCAAATAAAAAATTATCACTGCCTTTTGTAAATGACCATACTAGGACTCCAATCTTAACATATTCTAACTTGAATTCACTTCTCCCCCAGATTTGACTCTTGCCCCTCACCTCCTACATCCAATCTTTGCCAAGTTTAGTTCTTCAACTGTTTCAATGTTCCCCTGTACTCTCTTAATTGTGATTCCCTTTATTTTCATTGCCACTTCCTAATTCAGCTTTTTAATCTCTATATTCTCTCAAAAAATATTTATTGAGGGCCCACTGTGTTCCAGCCACTTTCCCAGGCTCTGAGAATACACTATGTAGCTTTGGTCTTGTGGCAGAGAATAAAAGGATGCTAAGAAAGCATAAAACAGAGGAACTCAAATTAGTGTGGGGTCCAGAAAGGCTTCCTTGAGGTAGTGGTATTTAAGTCAACATCTTGCTAGAAATCTCTTTGTTGCAATTACAGAAAACCCAATTCTAAGTGACTCAAAAGTTAAAATGGAATCTACTGGTGCCAGTAATCGAAAAATCTAGAAGTGCATCCAGCTTTAGGCAAGAACTGACTCAGTACCCTAAATGACATCTCTAAAAACTATCCTTTTCTTTCTCAGTTAGACCAAATTCCTCACTAATTTGGAACTTTTGCATAAGCTCTTCCTTCTGCCTACTTTTCACCTCTACTCTTCCCTAATTCCTACACACCATTCAGATCTGGTATGGTTTGCTTTAGTGGACACTTTTGGGGAAACCTTTCCAGCATTCATTCCGCCCATCTGCCAACAATTTATTGATTTTTTTTAATTGGGAAATTCACCCTTCCCCATTTATAGCCATAACTATGTGCTCCAATTGGCCTTAAGTGATTCAGGGGAAATAATATGGGATGAATACCAGGAGGCTAATCCTGATATATCAGTAGCCTTACTTGAGAGACTGTACTTTCTGTGAAACAAAGTGTCCTCCAGATTCTCTATACAGGACATCTACTATCCATTTGCAAGTCCCTGTCATAGAAATATAAAATAGCCTGTGGTCACATTCAATATAAAGGTCTTTGAATCTGAAATTATTAAAAATATACCAATATTCATGTTTTAAAAATACTATTATTTCTGCTATTGTCAGAGCAAAGCAATGGAGGCAAGGTAATAGAAGTGACTAGAAATGGCTAATCAATAGCCTTCAAACCATTTCTATATAACTTCTGGCCATCAAGAAGCAATCATGAATATTATGTTTAATATATTTAATCACTGTATTCCTATTACTTAGAAGAACGCTTGGATATAGAAGATGCTCAGGAAATATCACTTATGTTAGAGAATAGAAAGATTGGTAAAAGAGAAAAATGTACTTGCCATACTGGAAAGACCCCAGCGAAACCATTCAGGTGAATACAAGGACAAAGATTAAAAATAACATCAATTTCTACAGATAGGATGCATTAGCTGGGGTTCTCCAGAATCCAAAATATGGCAGAAGTTTACATGCTATTAGTTTATTAGGGAGTGCAGGCGTGAGAGAAAAAGAGAGTGAGGTTAAGAGGAAGAGAAGATATGAGAGGATAGATTTCTGAGTAGGCCTTTAATTGGTATCGAGTACAGTTTTAGGAGAGGGTTATGAACTACCATGTCCCCACTACATGTAGTGTGATCTATAGTCTGCTGAGGGATGAAGGGAGAAAAATGTATCTGCTGGTGCCCATCTCCTATTGATCCAAAATGTGCCCCACTGGGCATTAACACCCCCTCACGTCCAGGTTACACACACATGAGAATCGAGGGGTCCTCACTGCATCTAATGCTTCAGTGATAACAGAGAAGCTCTTGTTAACCTGCTTGCTGGAGTAGCTGCTGGACAGAGCCAAAGTTGAGTTGTTCTCCTAGGTGGTAGCTAGGCCAGAACAAATATTGCTAAGGGGATTTGTGGAGGCACAGATAAATATATTTTGGTATAGTCATAGAGTGGAATACCATTCAGCAATAAAAAAATCAATTACTTATATATAAAACATCATTAGTGAATCACAAAAACACTGTTTAATGGAAGAAGCCTTACACCAAAGAGTACATAACACCTAATTCTATTTTTGTAGAATTCTACACTAAGTGAGATTACTTTGTGGTTGAAAAAGATCAGAATAGTAGTTGGCTCCAAGGTATGAAACAGGAAATGGCTGGAAAGGGGAATAGGAAATTTTTTGGAATAACGTAAGGTTTTATATCTTAGTGGAGACTAAATACAAAGGTGTGTGCATTTGTTAAAATAGTAAGTGAACAACTAAGATTTCTAAATTTCACTGTATATAAAGTTCATATCAAAAGAAAAACTACAAACAAAAATGTGGCATATTCATGCAATAGAATATGATTCAACAGGAACAAACTACTGTGGCACAATTTAATACAGTATAATACCACTTTTACAGAAATAACATAGGCAGAACAATGCCATATATTATATGGATATATATATATTCCTAGATACTTATCTTTCTCTCTATATTTCTAGACATATATATCTTTCTAGATCTATATTTCTATATATGTATTTCTCTCTCTCTTATATATATATATATATATATATATATATATATATATTTTCCTTTGAAAGGCCAGAAGTTTATAAAATAAACTCCAAAGGCTGATCCTTTCTGTGGGCAGTGGAAAATGATCTGGACTGGGAGTACTGGCTAAAAGGTCTTTAGCTTTTTATGGTTTTTTAAAAAATAATGGTTTAATTTTTTTTTAGTTAAAAATGAACTAAGTCAGTATCTACATTAATCATTCAAATACAGAAAAATAGAAGTAACACATGCTTGTTATAGAAAATCTAAAAATTACATTAAGTATAAATAGATTCAAATTCAATGTGGCAATTTGTATCCCAAGCTATTTTTACTTCTTTGTCTGAAACACAGAATTAAAAAATGTCACTGGTTAAGAACAAACAAACAAAGAAACTCTGAAACTGCTGGCAGGTGGTTGAGAGAACTCTACAAATTTTGGAACTCCTTCCACTTAATACCTCCAGGTGGTGTGAAGTACGTAGGTGTGTACATGATGCATACATAGCTACAATCTTATTTTCTTAAATGTGTTTATAAAATGAATATGATTATGTGTAATATTGGAAGTTTTTACAAAATGATGCACTGGATGATTCTTTGGTAGCAATATTGTACTTTAACTTTCTAATATATTCACTTTTCAGAAAAATATATTCAAGACACACCAATACTTAAATGAATTTCAGTATTCAGGATAATGCTGCTTTTTAAAAAAATATTATTTATTTTAGAGAGAGAGAGCATAAGTGGGAGGGGCAGAATCTTTTTTTAAAAATTTTATTATATTAGTCACCATACAATACACATCATTAGTTTTTAAAAAATTTTTTATTGTTATGTTAATCACCATACATTACATCATTAGTTTTTGGGGAGGGGCAGAATCTTAAGCAGACTCCATGCTGAGTGCAGAGCCCAACACGTGGCTCAATCTCAGGACCCTGAGATCATGACTTGAGCTGAAACCAAGAGTAGTACTCAACCAACTGTACCACCCAGGCCCCAGGATAATGCTGTTCTTGATGAAAGATGTTTGAGAACTTTCTTTGAAATGAAGTTGAAAAATAAAATGCGGAAAATGTAGAAAATAATGGTAAGTAGATCACCAATAAATGACCTATGACCCCACTTCCCAATAAAACACTGCTAATATTTCATATACTTTCTTTTATATTTCTTTTAATTTTAATTGATATTCCTAACTATATAGTATTTAAAATTATGGTTTTACATTCTCATTTACTATGTTAGATTAAGAATTTCCCATAATACTAAATCTCACAATAAACAATACGTTCAAAGGTTATATAATAATGTAACTATATGGCTTACTTAAATAAGCTCCAATTATTAGCTATTTAGAGTACTTGCCTTTCTCTTTTTTACTGTTTCACATAACTTGTGCTTGCTATTTGCTCTGCCTCAAATGCTCCCTTTTATCTCTGTGAATGGCTGGTTCTTTTCCTATTTCTTTGGGTCTCAGCTCAAATATTATTTCAGAGTCCTACCCATAAGATGCTATCTAAATGAAAGCAGCACCACCATCTCCCAATGCGCACACCAATCATAACACTTTATCACTGAGTTTAGAAAATAATGGGCAGGGGTGTCTGGCTGGCTCAGCTGGTTAAGTAGCTGCCTTTGGCTCAGGTCATGATCTCAGGGTCTTGGGACTGAGCCCCTTGTTGGGTTCCCCGCTTAGCAGGGAGTCTGCTCGTCCCTCACCCTCTGCCCCTCCCCCTGCTCATGCTCTCTCAAATAAATAAAATCTTTAAAAAATTTAAGAAAAAGAAAACAACTGTCAAACCACTTAAGTTTCATCTTCTCTGTATATGAGTAAGTAATAGTTTTTGCCTAATCTACTTCTTAGTATACTCATGGTTGTTATAATATTACATATAATATGTGAAAAGGTTAAGTGATCTAAAATTATTTATCAATATAGCATGTTATTATGGTCTCTTTATGGAAGGCAACACACACATAGGCACGCACGCACGCACACACACACACACCATTTCTGTCCAGCAGGGCTAAGGACAAAAACATTTCTAATCCAGGTTTGTTTGTTTACTTTAGTTTCTGAGTAAATTCCTGCTCTTGGCAATCAAAACAGCCTGAGATTCCACTATTAAAAGATATGAAGATAACAGCTTGGTACATCCTTTATCTCCATGGGAAGTCTGTACCAATAGATGGAATGGATTAAAAAAAAAAAAACCACAAGACTCATCTATATGCTGCCTATAAGAAACTCACTTCACATGGAACACTACATCAAAAACTAATGATGTAATGTATGGTGATTAACATAATAAAGTTTAAAAAAATGCAAAAAAAAAGAATTCACTGGGACTTTTTTTAAAAAGCCCCAGTAGCAGGGTTTCACTCCAGGCAAACTAAGTCAAAGATCTCTGAAGGGGGCAAAGGCTTTGGTTGTTTGAAAATCTCTCCAGGTGGTACAAATGGGCAACAAGAATTGAGACCTTCAAATTCTAGCTCCTTTCTTGATGGTCTGAGAAAGCAAATAAGTTATTCAATCTCAGAAACAAAAATTTGAAAGTAAAAGCAGGAGAATCCTAAAGAAGTTCGTTTCAGGGCATGCTTTGAATTAATAAAAAATTGAGTCACAAAAAAAAAAAAAAGAAAGAAAGAAACTCTTCAGACCTAAAGACACATACAGATTGAAAGTGAAGGGATGGAAAAAATGTTCACCATGGAAATGAAAGAAAAAAAAAAAACCCAAAAACAAAAAAACAAAAAACAAAACAAAGAAACACCCAAAAAACAAAAAACAAAAGCTGGGATACCAATACTTCTATCAGACAAAATAGATTTTAAAACAAAGTCTATAACAAGAGGGGAAAAAAAAAGGGGGCATTACATAATGATAAAGGGATCAATTCAACAAGAGGATATAACAATTGTACATATCTATGTACCCAACATAGGTGCACCTAAATACATAAAGTAAATATTAACTAAGGGAGAAAATGATAATAATACAATAGTAGGAAACTTTAACACCACACTTAGAATATCAACAAGGAAACAGTGGCTTTGAAGGATACATTGGAACAGATAAACTTAACAGATATATTTAGAACATTCCATCCAAAAATAGTGGAATATACATTCTTTTCAAGTGCACATGGAACATTTTCCAGAATAGATCACATGTTAAATCACAAAACAAGTAACAATAAATTGAAAAAGACTGAAATCATATCATTCATCTTTTCTGACCACAATGGTATAAAACTAGAAATCAATCATAAGAAAAAATCTGGAAAGAACATAAATACATGGCTAAATAACATGCTACTAAATAACAAATGGGTCAACCAAGAAATCAAAGAGGAAATAAAAAATACATGGAGACAAATGAAAATGAAAACACAACAGTCCAAAATCTCTGGGATGCAGCCAAAGCTGTACTAAGAAGGATGATTATAGCAATACAGGCTTAGCTCAAGAAACAAGAAAAATCTCAAATAAATAATCTTACACCTAAAGCAGTTAGAAAAAGAAGAACAAAGCCCAAAGCCAGCACAAGGAAGAAAATAATACAGATCAGAGCAGAAATAAATAAAATAGAGATAAAAACCAATAGAACAGATCAAGAAAACCAGGAGCTGGCTCTTTGAAAAAATAAACAAAATTGATAAACCTTGAGCCTGAGTCATCAGGAAAAAGAGAGGACCCAAAATAAATAAAATCAGAAGTGAAAGAGAAGTAACACCTAACATTACAGCAATACAAAGGATTAGGGGACTAATATGAAAAATTATATGCCAACAAATTGGACAACCTACAAGAAATGCATAAATTCCTAGAAACATACAATCTTTTGAAATTGAACTAAGAAGACAAAGAAAATCTGAACATACTGATTACTAGTAACAATATTGAACCAGTAATCAGAATATTCCCAACAAACCAAAGTCCAGACCCAGATGGATTTACAGGTGAATTCTACCAAACATTTAAGGAAGAATTAGTACATATTCTTCTCAAACTATTCCAAAAATAGAAGAGGAAGGGAAGCTTCCAAATGCACTCTACAAGGCTCACATTACTCTCATGCAAAAACCAGATGAACACACTATAAAAAAGAAAACTACAGGCCAATATCCCTAATGAGTACAGATGGACAAATCCTCAAAAATATTAGCAAACCACATTCGACAATACATGAAAAGATCATTCACCACAATCAAGTGGGATTTATTTCAGGGAAAAAAGGATGGCTCAATATTTGCAAATCAATCAGCATTATACACATTAAAAAAACAAAAAATAAAAATCATATGATCATTATAATAGATGCAGAAAAAGCATCTGCCAAAATTCAAAAATCTATTCATGATAAAAACTATCAACGAAGTGGGTTTAGAGGGAACATACTTCAGCATACTAAAGCCCACAGATGACAAACCCATAGCTATTATCATCATACTCAGTGATGAAAAACTGAGAACTTTTCCTCTGAGATCAGGGACAAGACAGAAGTGTCTACTCTCACCACTTTTAGTTGATATGGTGCTGGAAGTCCTAGCCCTAACAACCAGACAAGAAAAATCAATACAAGGCTTCTAAATTGGTAATAAAGAAGTAACACTTTCACTATTTGCAGAGGACAGAAAACTGTATATAAAAACCCTAAAGACTCCACCAAAAAGCTATTAGAAGTAATAATGAATTCAAAAAAGTTGCAGGATACAAAATATACAGAAATTGGTTTCAGTTCTAAAAGTAACAACAAAGTAGCAGAAAGAAAAGCTAAAAAAGCAATTTCTTTTACGATTGTGCCAAAAAGAAGAAAATACTTAGGAATAAACTTAATGGAGGTGAAAGACTCGTACTGAAAATTGTAAAACAGTGACCAAAAAAAAAAAAAAAAAAAAAACTGAAAACAATGGAAAGACATACTATGCTCGTGGATTAGAAGAATATCAACAGCATTTTTCATGGAACTAGAATAATCTTAATGTTACAATGGAACCACAAGACCTGAAATAGCTAAAGCAATCTTGAGAAAGAACAAAGCTGGAGGTACTATAAATCCCAAATTTCAAGATATACTACAAAGCTATAACAATCAAAGCAGTAAGATACTGGCACAAAAACAGACATGTAGATCAATGGAACAAAATAGAAAGCCCAGAAATAATCTCATGTTTATATAATCAATTTATGACAAAGGAGGGAAGGTTGTATAGTGGGGAAAAGACAATATTTTCAATAACTGGTGTTGAGAAAACTGGACAGGTACATGCAAAAGAATGAAACTGGGCCACTTTCTTACATCATATACAAAAATAAACTCAAAATTCATTAAAGACCTGAATGAGAGATATGAAACCATAAAACCTCTAGAAGAAAACATACATAGTAATCTCTTAGACAACAACCTTGTCAACATTTTTCTAGATATGTCTCCTGAGGCAAGGGAAATAGAAGTAAAAATAAACTACTGGGACTATACCAAAAAAAAAAAAAAAAGCATTTGCACAGTGAAGGAAACCACCTACTTGATGAAGTCAACCTACTAAATGGGAAAGATATTTGTAAATGGTACGTCTGATAGGGGGTTAGTATCTAAAATATATAAAGAACTTATACAAGTCAACAACAACAAAAACCTCCCCAAATAATCAGATTAAAATGGGCAGAGGCTCTGAATAGACATTCTTCCAAAGAAGATATACAGATGGCCAACAGATACATGCAGAGATGCTCAACATCAGTAATCATCAAGGAAGTGCCAATCAAAACCATAATGATACGTTATGTCACATTAGTCAGAATGACTAGAATGAGAAACAACAAGTAGTGGCGAAGATGTGGAGGAAAAGGAACCCTCATGCACTGTTGGCAGGAATGTAAACTGATACAGCCATTGTGGAAAAGAGATGGATGTTCCTTAGAAAGTTAAAAATAGAAATATTGTATGATCCAGTAATTCCACTACTGGGTATTTACCCAAGAAAGTGAAAAGATATATGCAGCCCTATGTTTACTGCTGCATTTTTACAAGAGCCAACAACCTAAATGTCCATAGATAGAGGAATGTCTAAAGAAGATGTAGTATATAATAGATGCATTGTATGCAATACAACTCAGCAAGAAAAAAAGAAAGTGATCTTTCCATTTAGGACAACATGGATGAACCTAGAGTATATTATGCTAAGTGAAATAAATCAGACCGGGAAAGTCAAAATCCATATAATTTCACTTATATGTGGAATCTAAAAAACAAATGAGCAAACAAACAAAAAGGCAGAAAAAGATCCATAAATACAGAATACAAAATGATGGTTGCCAGAAAGGTGGGGGGGGGGCTTGGGGGGATGGGTAAAATGTGTGAAGGGGAGTGGGAGGTGCAAGCTTCCAGTTATGGAATGAATAAGTCATGGGGATGAAAAGTCCTGTATTGAAATTGAAAATACAATTTCAAATGGTACTGTAATAGTGTTATATGGTGACAGATGGTAGCTACATCTGGTAAACATAGCATAAGGTACAGAGTTGTGGAATCACTATGTTGTACACCTGAAATGAATGTAACACTGTGTGTCAAGTCTACTTTAATGAAAAAAATCTATACCAACAAAGAAACTTTTATATTATGATTTAGAAATCACATCTATGTACTCAATAGTTTGGCTGGAAATTAGCTTTTTAGTGTAAATATCATAGACCAAAAAATTAAAATTCAATTATATATATAAAATTAAATTTTCATATGGTTTCTAGAAAGTACTATAAAATTTAACTATACGTACTTCACAAACGTCTTCATTTGCAAAATATGGGATAAGAACTAAGTGACATTTAAGCAATATTTGCATTCTGATATTTTAAGATTTAATGGTCTATTAGTGTCTCTGAATCTTATTTCATATAAAATTATGTTAAT
Organism: Neomonachus schauinslandi; assembly: GCF_002201575.2. NCBI lineage: Eukaryota > Metazoa > Chordata > Mammalia > Carnivora > Phocidae > Neomonachus > Neomonachus schauinslandi. The sequence goes on along the minus strand of NC_058409.1, from coordinate 45,974,608 downwards.
GAAGCCAGTTCAACATTTTAAAGACATGGTAAGCTAAGAGCATTTTCACAAATATTTTAATATTTAAAAAATTTTATGAATATGAGTCGTTTCTTTTCTTGAGTGTTTCCATCTTGGTTTCTGCTTGTGTACTTGTCTTCTGATGTTTGCAATCAGACTTCCTGTCTGAAATTTCTATCATTCAATTTTATGTGGATATAAAACATTTCTGTAATTATTGACTATGCCATAATGAATAATGCACTTACTAGTCTCATTATTTCCATCTTTACTATCCAGGTGAAAAGAGGTTATCTCATTTTAATAGAAAGTAGTATTAGAAAGACTTTATATGGGGCGCCTGGGTGGCTCAGTTGGTTAAGTGACTGCCTTCGGCTCAGGTCATGATCCTGGAGTCCCAGGATCGAGTCCCGCATCGGGCTCCCTGCTCAGCGGGGAGTCTGCTTCTCCTTCTGACCCTCCTCCCTCTCATGCTCTCCGTCTCTCATTCTCTCTCTCTCAAATAAATAAATAAAATCTTAAAAAAAAAAAAAAGACTTTATATGACTCAGTGCAATGTAAATAAAATATAATTATTTTTAAATCAGACTTCCCTTTCAACAAGTAGACTTTCAACATGTATCTTACTTTGTGGAACTAGAAAAGACATGAACAGATTATTATGATATGAAAATTTCCACAATTCAGGATTGTAGTAAGTCCCTTATATCTAAACTTTTCAAATGTCTAATTTCTAAAGAAAAAGAAGGCATTTCTAATTTTAAAAAAGGCCGTTGTGACATTTCAGAGATTCCATGTATTTGAGGTAAGCCTCTAGCCAAGGTAGGGGCAAGGTGAAAGCATCTAACACCCAGAAGGAAGGAGAAAAGATAGCTACAAAGTTATTACAGCACCAGTTAAGTGAATCAGAGCTCCAGTACAAGCTGAAACATGAGTGGAAAAAAGGAAGGCACAGGCCATACTTGGTAGGACAATTTCTGACCTATGTCCTCTGGCACCTCCTAAGTTAACAAGCTTAGGTAGGATTGGTTCAGATGAAATGTGAGACTGAGTTGGGCAAAGCTGGGACAGGCAATGATTTACATTGTCGACGTTTATACTGAATAGGATTCCAATCAAAATAGTCTGACTATATGTATCTTTGATTGTGATTTGGTTTCTCTTGGCATTTTAACATTTCTGAAATACACATGCAATTTTAACCAGATAGAGTTCTTTTATTTGAAAATCTTCCCACCTTTCTCCAAATGTTTTATTAATTAAACTGTCAATCCATAGTGTCTTAAAAATTCAAGAAAAAAGGCAAATTTGCCTGTAAGTTAAAAATAATTCAACAACTTCTAGGGGCTATAGAACATAACATTCATTTTACACTTCTATGTGCTAGGCCTACTGCTTACTGCTTTTTTTTTTTAAAGATTTTATTTATTTATTTGAGAGAGAGAGAATGAGAGAGAGCGAGTACATGAGAGGGGGGAGGGTCAGAGGGAGAAGCAGACTCCCTGCCGAGCAGGGAGCCCGATGCGGGACTCGATCCTGGGACTCCAGGATCATGACCTGAGCCGAAGGCAGTCGCTTAACCAACTGAGCCACCCAGGCGCCCCTGCTTACTGCTTTTATATACATATAATATCAAATTTAATTCTCAAAACAACCATTATCTTCCCTGTTATGGTCTGAATGGTAGTGTCCCCCCAGTATTCATATGTTGAAGCCCTAACCCTCAATGTGATGGTATTTGGAGATGGGGGCCTTTGAGAAGTAATCAGGTTTAGATGAGGTCATGAGGGTGGAACCCTCTCATGATGGGATTACTGTCCTTATAAGAAGAGGAAAACTGAGAGAAAAGTTTCTCTCTCCCTGTAAAGCACCAAAGAAACACCATGCAAGCAGCAAGAAAGTGGCTGTCTAACCAAGGAAGTGGGAGCTCACCAGGACCCAATTTGCCGGTACCCTAATGTAGGACTTCCTAGTCACCAGAACTGTGAGAAATAAATGTCTGTTGTTTGAGCCACCACCCATTCTATGTATGGTATTTTGTTACAGTAGCCCAGGCCGACTAAGATAATCTCCCTTGCAGAGATTAGGGAAAGGAAACTCAGCGTGATTGAGTAAAGTTAAGGTCAAGATAACTTATTTCAGCCACAGAGCTGTTTAACCTAAAAACTCAAACTCTGAACTGCTTCTTTATATTGCATCCATGAAATTTAATATTGTGTTTTCAATCACATTTTTTTTCTCTGTAAGTTTTTCCTATATTTTTCCAAAAATACACATTCTTCATCCTCGTCCAAGGCCTAATCATCTTTTGCCTAGATTGCTCTAAGAGCCTCCTACTAGGTTTCCCTGCTTCTACTTGGTACACTTATTTTCTCTTTCCTCCCTCTATATTCCCCAAGGTCTATTCTTAACACAGAAACTAGGGGGGCCATTTTAAAATGTCACATCATGTTTCATAAGACTGCTCAAAACTACAATGTTCATAAAACCACTCAGAATAAAAACCAGTCTTTACAAAGATCTTCCCAACCACCCTTACTTCTCTGACCTCACCTTCTACCACTATCTACCTCTCACCATCTCCAGCCACAGTGACCTGCTTGTTGGTCCTACTATCTTAGATCAATACTCCTGTGTTACGACTTTTACATTTACTATTATGTCTAGAATGCTTTTTTTGGTTTTCTCACCTCCTTCAAGTCTCTGATCAATTCTCATATTCTCAGTAAGTTCTACCTTGACTAACCCTATGTAATACCACAGCCTGACCCTTACCTTTTTTTTTTTTAAGGCTTGATTTATTTATTCATGAGAGACAGAATGAGAGAGAGAGAGAGAGAGAAAGTAAGAGAGAGAGAGAGAGGCAGAGGGAGAAGCAGGCTCCCCACGGAGCAGGGAGCCCGATGTGGGACTCGATCCCAGGACCCTGGGATCATGACCTGAGCTGAAGGCAGACGCTTAACCGACTGAGCCACCCAGGCACCCTGACCCCTACCTTCTGACATTCCTAGTTTGCTCTACTTTTTTCCATGACATTTATTAACTTCCAATATACACACAAATTTACTTATTATATTTACTGTATGACCCCTATGCTAGAACGGCAGATCCAAGAGAGCAAGAGCCTTTATCTGTTTTAGTCACTGATGTAACCCCAAGTACCAAGAACGCTGCTTGACATGTAGCAGGAAATAATAAATACTGGTTGAATGAATGTAAAAGATAGATTACTTGTCACTAGAAGATAGACTATATTTTAGGTGAGAAATTGAGAAAAGGACTCAGTCAGCTCCTCATTAACTTACCAACAGAATGTAGAAGTAGGAGTTTAGATAACTCTAAGTAGTTTCACATGTGTTTAAAGTCTATTTATTGTGGAAATTTAATAAATATAGAAAAAAACACAGTAAAAATGAAAGCCACACATCTGCCAGAATAATCACTAATACTATATACATAACTAGTATTTTTCCTATGTATAAATACACCTTTAAATTTTTCTTAAAAAAAATTAAGATTATCCTCTCTTAAAATGTTCACATGTTAAGATACACATACACAAATCTCTTCCATTAAACACAAGAGAAAAACCTCTCCTTTGGGGCTACATTTTCATCTAGCTACAATCCTCTCTTTTCCTTCAGAGTCAAGTCCCTGGAAAGAAAAGAATATCAATTCTGTATATTCTTTCCCACAACCCACTACTAGACTAGAACTGCTCTAGCCAAAAGTCATCTAAGACCCAACTGCCACATCCAATAGATTATTTTTAGTTCTCATTACACATAATTCCACAGCATTAAACATTTTCAGCCAATTCCTTGTGTTAAAAACGGTCATTTTCTTTTTTTTTTTTAAAGATTTTATTTATTTATTTGAGAGAGAGAGAATGAGAGACAGAGAGCACGAGAGGGAAGAGGGTCAGAGGGAGAAGCAGACCCCCGCCGAGCAGGGAGCCCAACGCGGAACTCGATCCTGGTACTCCAGGATCATGACCTGAGCCGAAGGCAGTCGCTTAACCAACTGAACCACCCAGGCGCCCAAAAAACTGTCATTTTCAAGAATGCCACTTGAATGGAGTCTCCTTTTAATTTTTTACTCTGGTTCATTTTCTGGCTCTTCTTCCATGGACCACCCACTGAATGCTGGTATTCTGTAGCTCTCAGCCTTGGACCTTTTCAACAGTACCTGTTCTCCTTAAGCAACCTCATCTTTCATTCTTATAGTTGTAGCTACAGCTTTAGCCCAGATCACTCTCCTGAACCCCAAATCCCTTAGTCTACAGCTATCCATTAATCTATTAGATATCTATCTCTCTATGGATTTGCCACCCAGGCATAGGAAAACATAGTGTGGTCAAAGGTAATTTAACTTTTCCCTTAAACCTGCAACTCACTCAAAATCTTAGTGACTGTTACCATAACCCACTTGCCATTTATCCAAGAAAGAAATTTAGCAATCATTTTAGATTTTTCCCTTATCTTCATTTTCGATATCTTACCAGCAACCAATTTATAGATATTGTTTAAAACCTCTATATTTTATTCCCCTTTTCCCTTCCCACTGTTAATGCCTCAGTTCAGGCCTCATAATCTCTTGCCTGGCCTTACAGTCTACTCCTCATTCATGATCACTACAGTTCATGCTCTATGCTGCTGCCAGACAGATCCTTCTAAATGGGACATGGAATACACTGCTGTCTGTGTTCCTGATAGGGAAGAGAAATTTTCGCCATTCTTTTCAGTCCGAGAAACTTCTGTCCGGCCTCAGATAAAGAATAATACACAAATCAGGTAATATCCGTTTAGAGGTAACCGATCAAACCATGATTACTAACTGGTGGATGAAGTCACTAGGTCAAGAATACAAGCCCTGCCACCATCCTCTTTTCCTTTTTCACATGATACTATAATGCTTAGAAATGTGGTGCTTTAGGGCTGAGAGACCAGCTTGGTGGCTGGTGGCAAGTTTAAGTTTGGAGCTTTATTTTCTAATTATGAAAGGAATACATGCTTATGGTAACAAATGAAACTCATGAAGGCAAAGCACATTGCGGCAGACACTACCGGTTGGATAACTCAATACTTTTCTCAACCCCCTTCTCCTTTATAAGAATTGTTCTCCATTACAGGAGCCAGAAAGCTTAAATAGTTGTTTACCCTGGCTTTCTTTTCTCCTTTCTTTTCTTTTCCTTGCCTTTTCTTTTTCTTTCTTTCTTCTTTTCTTTTTAAGATTATTTATTGGGGCGCCTGGGTGGCTCAGTTGGTTAAGCGACTGCCTTCGGCTCAGGTCATGATCCTGGAGTCCCGGGATCGAGTCCCACATCGGGCTCCCTGCTCAGCGGGGAGTCTGCTTCTCCCTCTCCCGCTCCCCCCTCTTGTGCTTTCTCTCTCTCACTCTCTCTCTCAAATAAAAAAAAAAAATTATTTATTTATTTGTTTGACAGAGAGAGACACAGGGAGAGAGGGAACACAAGCAGGGGGAGTGGGAGAGGGAGAAGCAGGCCTCCCGCTGAGCAAGGAGCCCGATGTGGGGCTCCATCCCAGGACCCTGGGATCATGACCTGAGCCGAAGGCAGACGCTTAACGACTGAGCCACCCAGGCGCCCCTACCCTGGCTTTCTTATAGCTAGAGTTGGCCCAACTTTGGCCAATGGAACATGAGGAAAGTATGCTGAAAATTCCTGGTAAAACTTTGGATTTCTGTATGAAAAGAGCAGAAATAGCTGATAGTATCCCTCCCCTTTCCTTGAACATAATGACCCCAATATTTGGATCTTGTCAGCCCTCTTACAACATGAGAACAGAAGTGGAGGCAAAATTAGAACCTATATCCTTGATCACAGAAACTATCTCTAGACTTATTACATGATAAAAATAAATATTGACCTGTCAACCTCCTGTCTGTCAAGTTTATTTCATTTATGGCTATAATCACAATAACCATCTCCATTCTGCCTGCCCACTCCCTATCTTCCAGATGCAACCATCCCTGAGGCAACACTGGTGAATCCTTTCATGATTTCTTTTGGCTCATACCAAATATAAAAGCACAGGTACACATAAATACTCTGCTGCCACTTTTTTCACTTACCAATATATCATGTTATTAGACAATGATGCTGCACTTGGAAGGCTCTAGAAATTTAGGATGAAGACCCCAGGGGGAAAAGGAAGGGAGAAAGGCCTGTACAGATTAAGATTTAGTTTGCAGCCTCCAATAGAGAAAGGCTCAAAATAGAAATGAAATTCATTCATACATTCATTTATTCAACAAATATCCACTATGTACTTATTATATATGAATAACTTCTATTTAAAAATAAGGAAAATTACATTTCCTGAATATGTGACTTTGTGGACTATGATTCAATCCTAGAATAAATTCCTCCCTCTCTCATCTTTTCATTATATCATTTAATCTCTTCTCATAAAACTGAAGTATGTCTACCTTTCTCTCAATCTTATTCTCTTGCATTTTTGTTTAAATGCCTGACACAAAGTCCATGCTATGTCATGGAAAAAGTTTAGATATTAAACATTATCAGAAAATAGCAGTGATTTAGAAATGTAACATGGAAGCTACTTTAAATATACAGACATATTTATTACAGAATTCTTTTCATTTCTGATTCTTAAAGAAATATGCATTTTAAAAATGTCATTGTTTTGTCATAAGAATCTGTATTTCTAGTCTCAAAATATGACTTTAAATTTGCATAAATACATATTCCAAATTTGACAGTTTTGGATTTCTAACATATGCTCACTCCCGTATCAGTCATCAAAAATATATTTTAAGAAACAACTGGAAAAGATTTTTATATTACCACAAAAGACTTTTGGTCAATATGGGGAAGCAAGCCAAGGCAGTAAGCCTCCCTCCAGTGTTAATTAACTAAAAAAGCTAGATAAAATATTCAAAAACCTAATATATATGTTGAAGATACAGGTTAGGAGTCAAAACTCTAGGCTCTCTATATAGCAAGCAAGCTAGAAAGGCTCTTTGGTCTGTGGAATGTGGTACAGAAGTCAGCTACTCTGGACAGAGTCAGCAGAAGGATATCAGGACTTCAAACCTGCACTGTTTGTTGGTGTGAGGTCTTAATTAGCACTTCCAAAGAAGCTTGGAAACCCTCAACAGAGAAAATAACATAAAGTTATTTTATATATATATATATATATAAAAAACATAAAGTTATAACGTTAAGTCCTGTACTAGTGAAAGCAATAAGATGACAACAAAGCCAAACACAAAACTGGCCTCAAGGGGTTTCTTCCACAATTCAGGGCACCTGAGAGTCACAGAGAACCAACTCCTACTGAAGGCAGTTTATAATAAAAAATTACTAAGTATACCATAAAACAAACTGCTAACTAAAAAGTGTAAGTAGATGTATGAATCAAAGAATTTACTTGAACAACTACATACAACAGAAATTTATAAGAAACTTTAAAGATTTTTTTTTTTTTTTTTATTCATGAGAGACAGAGCGAGAGAGAAAGGCAGAGGGAGAAGCAGGCTCCCAAGGAGCAGGGAGCCCGATGCGGGACTCGATCCCAGGACCCTGAGATCATGACCTGAGCCGAAGGCAGACGCTTAAACATCTGAGCCACCCAGGCGCCCTATAAGAAACTTTAAGTGCATTTAAAAGAGATTTTAAAAGTAGAATAGCATCAATAAGGCAAGAACAGGTTATAATCAAAATATGATTAAAAAAGCAAATTTGAAACTGAACCTAAATGGAGACTGTAAATATAAAAAAGGTTAAAAAAGATAAAATTACTAAACTGATAAAACAGTGCTAAAAGAAACATACAGAACAACTAATCTTTAAGATTCTCAGTTTAGTTTAGAGAAAGTAGAGACTCTTCCTTGAACCCTTCCAAGCAGAAAATAGGGCTATAAGGAATTTTAGAAAATAAAATAATTCAGAACTACAGTCAAGGCTTTTCTAAAAATCTCTTTTAAATAATACTCCATACATTTCCCAAATAATTAAATTTTATTATACTTTTCTAGTCTGGCAGTTTTCAACTCCACTGTCAAATCTGTGGGAATAGTTCTAATATGCTGTTTTTGTTTTCTCCTGCCCCTTACTAAGTCACTGACTGGCTCTCCCTCATGTGACTCTTCTAAAACCTTCACCATTCCTTTAAAATTCTTCCTAGGTCTACAATTTCTCTTTCTCTGAGGGCTTCTCACATTACACACACACACACACACACACACACACACACACACAGAATTCTCTCGGTCTTGCATTTTGTGCTAGCTACAACCCTCCCTCTCTCCTTGTCAGAGCAAAACTTACAACTGCTTCTACTTGTTTTCCTCATTTTTTTAACTTTTGCAAGTATTCCTCTACTGTTGGATTCAAAGTTGGATTACTGTTGGGTTACTGTTACTAGATCCAATCAATATTTTTCGGTTTTCATCTTTCTTGATCTCTTAGCTACATTTGACACTACTGATTATTCTCTTTTAAACATTTTTAAATGTCTTGAAATATGTATCACTTCTCTTGGTTTTTATAATACAACATTCTTACACTTGAAACTAATATAACACTGTATGTTAACTGGAAGTAAAAGAAAAACAAAAAAACAAAAAATATAATACAACATTCGTCTTCTTATATTCCTGCTTGTTCCTCAAGTGCATCTTCCTCTTTCCTCCCACAAATTGGGGGGCTCCTTAATGCTTAGTTCTAAACTGCCTTCACATTGTTTTTCTTTTCTATGTATACGATTTCCCTAGGCAGTGGACCTACAGCTTCTGCTAATACCTATATATAGATGACTTTCAGATCTTTAACTCTGTCCTAGCCTCTCTTTTGAGCTCTATAACTATGTATCTAGTGTCTACTTGGTATTTTTGTTGTGATTTCTTAAAGCACCTCAATTCAATATGCCTCAAATTGAATTCACAACCTTCTCTCCATAACTGAGTCAATTCTAATTTTAACTTACTGAATCCATCCAGCTGCACAAGCTAGTATTCTAGTTGTTATCCTTGATATTTCTTCCTAATTTATTAGTACATCCTGTTTATTCCAGTCCTTGAATTTCTCTTGAATCCATTTCTATCTTAGAAAGATAAAGATAGAATTCTTTACAATTCTTCAGCTGGACTATCAATAAACTACTAACTGGTCCTTATATCCATTTTGCATCTTAACAATTTTTGCATATTTTGCCAAATAATTTTTCAAATTGCCATTTTATTACACCACACCATGGCTTAAAAAACCTCCAATGGGGGAGCGTGGGTGGCTCAGTCGGTAAAGGCTTTGACCCTTGATCTCAGCTCAGGTCTTGATTTCACGGTTATGAATTCAAGCCCCATGCTGGGGTTCATGCTGGGCATGGAACCTACTTTAAAAAAAAAAAAACAAACACCGGGAGAAGGAAAGATGGCGGAGGAGTAGGGGACCCTATTCCAACTGGTCCCCAGAATTGAGCTGGATATCTACCAGACCACTCTGAACACCCACGAAACCAGCCTGAGATGTAAGAAGATCTGGATCTCTACAAACAGAATATCGCAAGCGGTTGGTTTCAAGGTACGAAGAGGGGAGCCCTGATTCCGCGGGCAGATATTGGAGGATAAAGGGCAGCAGGAGGGTGCCTGGTGTGGGGATTCTACACCGCCGGTGAGCGACAGCCTCGCATGCTGGGGACGGGCACAGACTTGCAGACTGGTAGCGGCGGGGAAAGGAGTTTAGGGCAGCCCCCGGGGCAGAAACCCGGAGCAGCGGGTCGCACCTCCGAACTGCAGCCCCTAGGGCGGAAACCCGGAGCAGCGGGGCCGTGCGTGTGTGAACTGGGAGCAGCTGGCGGTTTTAGAAGCACAAAGGGCAGAGACGTGCCCCGACCTGGAGGCAGGACTGGGGGCGCCGCGGAGAGGCACACAACACAGGCTGCTGCAGTTTATAGCAGCATGGACAGAAACGGAGGCAGTGTGGCCTGGAGAGCTCACTGAAGAATAGACTGCGGTCTCTCTGCTCGGAGGCAGAGCGTTGGAAACCGTCTCTTCTGCTCTGACTCTCGGAAGAGACGCGGAAAGCAGCCAGAAAACAAAAGCCCCAAAAACTGATTCCCGCTGAGCCCATCCCCCGCCACAGGGGGGCAGGGGAACTCTGCCCAAACAGGGTTGCCTGAGTAATAGCGCGGCAGGCCCCTCCCCCAGAAGACAGGCTGGGAAAACAAGAGGCCAGCAACCCTAAGGTCCCCAGAAAACAGGTGCATCTTGCTTGGGTTCTGGTCAATAATTTGGACTCTATACATTCCCTCAAACACCCATCAACAGAATGACTAGGAGGAGGAACCCCCAAAATAGAAAAGACTCAGAGATTATGACTTATGCTGCAGATTTACAAATGGATGCAAATATAACCAAGATGTCAGAGATAGAATTCAGGCTAGCAATTGTGAAGACAATGGCTAGAATGGAGAAATCAATTAATGGCAACATAGAGTCTCTAAGGGAAGAAATGAAAGCTGAATTGGCAGAACTTAAAAATGCTATCAATGAGATCCAATCCAATCTAGATAATCTAACAGCTAGGGTAAGTGAGGTAGAAGAATGAATAAGCAACCTGGAAGACAATACAATAGATAAAAAGGGAAAAGAGGAGGCCAAGGAAAAACAACTCAGAATCCATGAAAATAGAATCAGAGAAATAAGTGACACCATGAAGCGTTCCAATGTCAGAATAATTGGAATCCCGGAGGGAGTGGAGAGAGAGAGGATTAGAAGATGTATTTGAGCAAATCATAGCTGAGAACTTCCCTAATCTGGGGAATGAAACAAACATTCACGACCTAGAGACAGAGAGGACCCCTCCCAAGATCAAGGAAAACAGGCCAACACCCTGGCATGTAATAGTAAAACCTGCAAATCTTAGAACCAAGGAAACCATCTTAAGGGCAATTAGGGGGAAGGGATTCCTTATGTACAGAGGGGGGAACATCAGAATAACGTGAGACCTATCCACAGAGACCTGGCAAGCCAGAAAGGCCTGGCAAGACCTATTCAGCGTACTAAACGAGAAGAACATGCATCTAAGAATACTTTATCCGGCAAGGCTGTCATTTAGAATGGATGGAGAGATGCAGAGCTTCCACGACCGGCAGAAACTGAAAGAATATGTGACCACTAAGCCGGCCCTGAAAGAAATATTAAGGGGGGGGTTCTATAAAAGGAGAAAGACCCCAAGAGTGATCTACAACAGAAATTTACAGGGACAATCTATAAAAACAACGTCTTCACAGACAACATGATGACAATTAATTCATATCTTTCAATAATCACTCTCAATGTGAATGGCCTAAATGCTCCCATAAAACGGCACAGGGATGCAGATTGGATAAAAAGGCAGGACCCATCCATATGCTACCTACAAGAGACTCATTTTGAACCTAAAGATACATCCAGACTGAAAGTGAAGGGATGGAGATCCATCTTCCATGCCAGCGGACCTCAAAAGAAAGCTGGGGTAGCAATTCTTATATCAGACAAATCAGATTTTAAACTAAAGTCTGTAATTAGAGATGCAGAAGGACACTATATCATTCTTAAAGGGTCTATCCAACAAGAAGATCTAACAATTGTAAATATCTATGCCCCCAACATGGGAGCAGCCATCTACATAAGCCAACTGTTAACCAAAACAAAGAGTCACATTGATAACAATACGTTAATTGTAGGAGACCTCAATACTCCACTCTCAGCAATGGACAGATCATCTAAGCAGAAAATCAACAAGGAAACAAGAGCTTTGAATGATACATTGGACCAGATGGACCTCATAGATATTTACAGAACATTCCACCCTAAAACAACAGAATACTCATTCTTCTCGAGCACGCATGGAACTTTCTCCAGAATAGACCACATACTGGGTCACAAATCAGGTCTCAATCGGTACCAAAAGATTGAGATTATTCCCTGCATATTCTCAGACCACAATGCTTTAAAATTTGGCAGAAATTCAAACACTTGGAAGCTAAAGACCACTCTGCTCAAGAATGTTTGGGTCAACCAGGAAATCAAAGAAGAACTTAAACAATTCATGGAAATCAATGAAAATGAAAACACATTGGTCCAAAACCTATGAGATACTGCAAAGGCGGTCCTAAGGGGGAAATACATAGCCATCCAAGCCTCACTCAAAAAAACAGAAAAATCCCGAATTCACCAACTAACTCTACACCTTAAAGAACTAGAGAAAAAGCAACAAATGATGCCTAAGCCATGCATTAGAAGAGAAGTAATTAAAATTAGAGCAGAAATCAATGAATTAGAAACCAGAAACACAGTAGATCAGATCAACGAAACTAGAAGTTGGTTCTTTGAAAGAATTAATAAGATCGATAAACCATGGGCCAGACTTATCCAGAAGAAAAGGGAAAGGACCCAAATTAATAAAATTATGAATGAAAGGGGAGAGACCACGACTAACACCAAGGAAATAGAAACAATTATTAGAAATTATTATCAACAACTACATGCCAATAAACTGAGCAATCTGGATGAAATGGAGGCCTTCCTGGAAACCTATCGGCTGCCAAGACTGAAACAGGAAGAAATTGACAACCTGAATAGGCCAATAACCAGTAACGAGATTGAAGCAGTAATCAAAAACCTCCCAAAAAACAAAAGTCCAGGGCCTGATGGATTCCCTGGGGGAATTCTACCAAACATTCAAAGAAGAAATAATACCTATTCTACTGAAGCTGTTTCAAAAAATAGAAACAGAAGGAAAACTTCCAAACTCATTCTATGAGGCCAGCATTACCTTAATCCCCAAACCAGGCAAAGACCCCATCAAAAAGGAGAATTTCAGACTGATATCCCTGATGAATATGGATTCCAAAATCCTAGCTAATAGGATCCAACAATACATTAAAAGGATCATCCACCACGACCAAGTGGGATTTATCCCCGGGATGCAAGGGTGGTTCAACATTCGCAAATCAATCAATGTGATACAATACATTAATAAGAGGAGGGAGAAGAATCATATGGTCCTCTCAATTGATGCAGAAAAAGCATTTGACAAAATACAACATACTTTCCTGATTAAAACTCTTCAGAGTATAGGGATAGAGGGAACATTCCTCAAGTTCATAAAATCCATCTATGAAAAACCCACAGCGAATATCATCCTCAATGGGGAAAAGCTGAGAGCCTTTCCCTTAAGATCAGGAACACGTCAAGGATGCCCACTCTCGCCACTATTGTTCAACATAGTACTAGAAGTCCTAGCAACAGCAACCAGACAAAAAGAAATAAAAGGTATTCAAATTGGCAAAGAAGAAGTCAAACTCTTTTCACAGACGACATGATACTTCATGTGGAAAACCCAAAAGACTCCACCCCCAAATTACTAGAACTCATCCAGCAATTCAGTAATGTGGCAGGATACAAAATCAATGCACAGAAATCAGTTGCTTTCTTATACACTAACAACTCAAGTGTAGAAAGAGAAATTAGAGAAACGATTCCATTTACAATAGCACTAAAACCCATAAGATACCTTGGAATAAACCTAACCAAAGAGGTAAAGGATCTATACTCTAGGAACTACAAAACACTCATGAAAGAAATTGAAGAAGACACAAAAAGATGGAAAAACATTCCATGCTCATGGATCGGAAGAATAAACATTGTTAAAATGTCTATGCTACCCAGAGCAATCTAATCATTCAACCCCATCCTGATCAAAATTCCAATGACATTTTTCAAAGTGCTGGAACAAACAATCCTAAAATTTGTATGGAATCAGGAAAGATCCCGAATCGCCAAGGAAATGTTGAAAATGAAAAACAAAGCTGGGGGCATCACGTTGCCCAATTTCAAGCTATATTACAAAGCTGTGATCACCAAGACAGCTTGGTACTGGCACAAAAACAGACATACAGACCAATGGAACAGAATAGAGAACCCAGATATGGACGCTCAACTCTATGGTCAAATAATGTTTGACAAAGCAGGAAAAAGCATGCAATGGAAAAAAAGACAGTCTCTTCAATAAATGGTGCTGGGAAAATTGGACAGCCACATGCAGAAGAATGAAACTCGACCATTCTCTAACACCATTCACAAAGATAAACTCAAAGTGGATGAAAGACCTCAATGTGAGACAGGAATCCATCAAAATCCTAGAGGAGAACATAGGCAGTAACCTCTTTGACATCGCCCACAGCAACTTCTTTCAAGATACATCTCCAAAAGGTAGTGAAACAAAAGCAAAAATGAACTTTTGGGACTTCATCAAGTTAAAAAGCTTCTGCACAGCAAAGGAAACAGTCAACAAAACAAAGAGGCAACCCACAGAATGGGAGAAGATATTTGCAAATGACACTACACATAAAGGGCTGATATCCAAGATCTATAAAGAACTTCTCAAACTCAACACCCAAAAAACAAATAATCCAGTCAAAAAGTGGGCAGCAGATACGAAAAGACACTTCTCTGAAGAAGATATACAAATGGCTAACAGACACATGGAAAAATGTTCATCATCATTAGCCATCAGGGAAATCCAAATCAAAACCACACTGAGATACCACCTTACACCAGTTAGAATGGCAAAAATGGACAGGGAAAGAAACAACAAATGTTGGAGAGGTTGTGGAGAAAGGGGAACCCTCTCACACTGTTGGTGGGAATGCAAGTTGGTACAGCCACTTTGGAAAACAGTGTGGAGGTGCCTCAAAAATTTAAAAATAGAGCTACCCTATGACCCAGCAATTGCACTGCTGGGCATTTACCCCAAAGACACAGATGTAGTGAAAAGAAGGGCCATATGCACCCCAATGTTCATAGCAGCAATGTCCGCAATAGCCAAACTGTGGAAAGAGCCGAGATGCCCTTCAACAGATGAATGAATAAAGAAGATGTGGTCCATATATACAATGGAATATTACTCAGCCATCAGAAAGGATGAATACCCAACTTTTACATCAACATGGATGGGACTGGAGGAGATTATGCTAAGTGAAATAAGTCAAGCAGAGAAAGTCAATTACCATATGGTTTCACTTATTTGTGGAACATAAGGAATAGCATGGAGGACATTAAGAGAAGGAAGGGAAAAATGGGCGGGGGTAATTGGAGGGAGAGATGAACCATGAGAGACTATGGACCTGAGAAACAAACAGGGTTTTAGAGGGGAGGGGGGAGGGGGGATTGGTTAGCCCAGTGATGGGTATTAAGGAGGGCACGTACTGCATGGAGCACTGGGTGTTATACGAAAACAATGGATCGTGGATCACCACATCAAAAACTAATGATGTATTGTATGGTGACTAACATAACATAATAAAATTAACAACAACAACAACAAAAAACACCAAACAAACAAACAAATGAAACCTCCAATGCTTTCCTTTTGCTACCAGGCTAAAGAACCAATATCTATACCATGGTCCCTCCTACTCTACTCCAACCTCACCAACCAGGTTATTGCTCTCTGAGCTCTATTTAGCCTGTCTTTTACTTCCCTAAATGTATCATCTTCCTTCAAGATACAAATCTTGGCACACTTTGGTTTATTGATCTGGAAAGTTGGGTCCTCATACCTCTTTAGTTATCTCCTACTCACTTATTAGCTCTTGCCTAAAAAGACACTTTTTCAGGGAAGTTTTTTCTGACTCCTTAATCTAAAATAGGTCTCCCAATTACACGCTCTCATAGCAACACATACTTCCCTTTCACAGCATATGTCATACTTTGAATTTCACGTCTTTGTGTATGAGAGCTTAAGGTGTGCCACACCCACTAGGCTTTCACCTCTGTGCCTCCTACATTACCTGTTATGTACTAGCCATTCAATTAATATCTGTGGGATATTATGTATTTAATAAATTACCAGTGTTTTCAAATAATTTAGTTTTTCCATTCTTTATTTTGAATTTATTCTATTTTATTATCCCTGCTCTCTAAGTCTATTTGCATTCTGATTTTCTTTCTTGATTGGGGAAATAGAGGGATTCTAGCTGAGGAGTTGAGAGCTATGTATAAACCTTGAGAACATGTGTGAAATTCTCCTTCATTTGTGTCACAGTAAGGGAAAACACACACATACCTGATAACTGCTGCTCTGGACTGCCAATTAATAAAGTTTATTTTTCAAAATAAAACCTAAAGCTCTTAGAAGAAATAATTTTATCAGTGAAATCATATTTCACTTATTTCACTCATTATACGCAAACAATGAATCATGGAACACTACATCAAAAACTAATGATGTAATGTATGGTGATTAACATAGTAAAATAAAAAAATAAAAAAACCATTCACACAAAGTTATATAAATGAATAAAATAATTTTAAGACAACTTAAGACATGCTTCTTTAGGCTAGTCAGCAACATGTGACTAAGGGAAGTCCCATTTTATTCACTCTGTTGTATCCACTGTGTGGTGTCCTAGTTTTAACCTCCCCCCTGGGAATAAGCAAGTTTTTTGGGTAAGTAACTATAACAGGCAGAAAGTAGAACAATCCAGTCTTCCAAAATAGTGCTTCAAGTTTACAGGTTATTATGTTCCTTATACTGATGGTTACACAAAAGAAGAAATCAGTCACATGCTTTATTCCAGTTTCATGGACATCAATAAAAATTCAGTTCACAGACATAATATTTACTTTATTTCAGCTCTTCTAGCATGATGCTGTGTATAATATTCAAAGTTAAATTTTAAAATGTTGACGTATCTGTGGAAATCACTGTATAGTATAGAATTTTGTGTACTCCTCAAATTCATATGTTGAATCCTAATCCTAATCTATTTACGGTATTTGGAGGTGGGGCCTTTGGGCGCTGCTTAAACCATGAGGGTAGAGCCCTCATGAATGGGATCAGCATCTCTATAAAAAGACCCCAGGGAGCTCCCTTGCCCTTTCCCACATATGAGGAACAATGGGAAGACAGCCTTCTATGAACCAGGAAGCAGGCTCTCACCAGGCACAGAATCAGCTTGTGCTTTGGTCTTGGAATTCCCAGCCTCCAGAATTGTGAGAAATAGATGTTTTTTTGTTTTGTTTTGTTTTAATCTGCCAGTCCATGGTATTTTTGTTATAGCAGCCTGAGGAGACTAAGACATTGTATCACCCATTTAAAGGCTGAATATTATACAGAGTACATTACTGTTCTAATTAAAGAGGTAATAAATGCAAGGAAAACACAAAGGAAATAAAACCACAAATAACACTTTTTCTTGATAACCAAGATAAATATGGTTAATATTTTGTTATTTGAAGTTTGGTTTTGGTGTGTGTATGCATGATTTTTTTTTACAAAAATAAGATCATGATATACATATTTTCCCACTGTGAACATTTTGTAAACTTGTATTCTTTTCTATCCTCATAATGGATGCAAGATATTCCAGAGCAGTGGTTGTTAACTGAGTTGATGTTTTGGGACACTGGTCAAGGTCTGCAAACAATTTTTACTGACGTAACTGTTTGACTGGGGATGCATAAGTGCTACTAGTGCTTATGGATCTGGTGTGTAGAGGCCAGGAATGTTGCTAAATATCTTATAATGCACAGGCAGCCCCCTTAACAAAATCATCCAGTCCAAAATGTCAATAGGGACAAGGTTGAGAAACCCTATTTTAGTGCGCAGTGCATTTTAAAGGCTGCAATCAATGGAAGGTGAAATCAAATCTTACATTGCACTGCCATTAATTTCTGAAGAAATATTACTGAATCTCCACTGTACTTTGTCTGTGGGATGCATAAAGTCTCTTTTAATATTCCTAAAATTCTTTGTGATGTATTCCCATAGGGTAGCTTTTGAAAGCAAAGAAAAATCCTTCACACAATGCTTTAACATTCCATCATCCAGATAATTTCTTAACTCAGCATATCCAACTGTTACAGCACTCTGTATCTCTCCTTCCTAGAATTTATCACAGTGTAATTTCACATTGATTTACATATCTCCTCCACTAAATTACAACTTCTACCCTGTCTTTTCTCATCATTATGTTATGTTTCCTAGCACAAGGCGTTACGCATAGCAAACTTAAATGTTAAATGAAGCAATGAATAATAGCAGTAACCAGTACAATGCAGTAATTACTTTTTACACTTTGGTTACAAAAACAAAAGAAACTATAAATATAAATCAAATGAAAGTAATGTGTATTAACTTCAATTAATATCAAATCAGCATACACATTTACTACATCAAATGTTCAACATTAAAAGGAGGGTTATGCAGAGTTAAAATGGCAGAAAACACCAACAACATGTATTTGTACACCTCACAATCTGTGATTTTTTTTTCATGACTGACTTAACACAGTAATGTAATTCATACCCAGTAATAGTTTAATTTCTCCATTCACTAATTCATCTATTTACTTTTTAAATTTTTTAAAAGATTTTATTTGAGCCAGAGAGTGAGAGAGAGAGAGAGAGAGATCACGAGCAGGGGGGAAGGGTAGAGGGAGAAGGAGACTCCCTGCTGAGCAGGGAGCCCGATGCAGGACTCTATTCCAGGTCCTGGGATCATGACCTGAGCCTAAGGCAGACGCTTAACCAACTGAGCCACCCAGGCGCCCATCATCTATTTACTCTTTATTTCAGATTAATACACAGGTATAGAATGTCAAGCACATGAAAGACCAAATTCCTTCAAATTAAGTATTTTATTGCCCCATTTTGTTTTGTCTCTTTTGACTCTATTAGGGATCAAAGTCCAGAAATTACATTCAAAGAAGTCAGTTGAGTTTTCCCTCCCTTCCCCTATGGTCCTCCATGCTATTCCTTATGTTCCACATATGAGTGAAACCATATGATAATTGTCTTTCTCTGCTTGACTTATTTCACTTAGCATCCAGTTCCATCCATCAGAGACGGAGACAAACCATGAGACACTCAGGACTCTGGGAAACAAACAGGGTTACAGAAGGGCAGGGGGGTGAGGGGATGGGGTAACTGGGTGATAGCCATTAAGGAGGGAACGTGTTGTGATGAGCACTGGGTATTATACACAACTAATGCATTGTTGAACACTACATAAAAAACTAATGGTGTACCATATGTTGGCTAACTGAACATAAAAAATAAAGAAGTCAGTTGAAAGTATCTATAAGACTGTTAGCGGATATCTCAATGACACAAGATCAACAAGAAAATACATCAGTTATTTTTTGGTCACATGTTAGCTCTTCTTTATATTCATCAAAATCATCTCAATTTACCTTCAGATAATTTTTTTGTATGAACAAAATTTCTAAATTAAATCCCTTGCTCAGTAGCTCAAAATCTAATTTGGGGAAGCAAAATAGACCAAGAGCTAAAAAAAACTGATTACAGCGAATATACATTTAAAAAAAAAAAAGATTTTATTTATTTGTCAGAGAAAGAGAGAACACAAGCAGGGGGAGGGAGAAGCAGGCTCCCTGCTGAGCAAGGAGCCCAATGTGGGACTCAATCCCAGAACCCTGGGATCATGACCTGAGCCGAAGGCAGATGCTTAACCGACTGAGCCACCCAGGCATCCGTATACAAACATTTTTTAAAAATCTTTAAAAATTTATGCTTCAGAAAGGTGTTAAGTTCAATTCCCAGTTTTGCCACTTAATATATTTTGTGATCTTAGATAAATTACTTAACCCGAGTCTTAGTTTATTCATTTGCACAATGAGAATAATACCACTTACTTCACATATTTGTTGTAGAGATTAATTGAGCCCTTACACATAAAGCACCCAATAAAGAGCCTAACACAAGAGCACATGAAAAAATGACCCCTTTACAGCCATGGGCATACTCAGCAAATAAAATCCAGACTCTGACCTCAAATTCTTAGGCAAGAAAGAAAAGAATATTTTGCTATAATCTGCTTACTAGTTAGACATGTGTACGGGGAAATGAATAGTGCATTTACAAGTTAAGTTCCCTTTTCCTTGCCCAGATATTTACTGTCAAATTAAAGAGAGAAGCAGATGCTGCTTTGGTGGTGTAAAACCATTTGTTTTCTCCTCAGTTGGGCAGGGCTGGTTATTAATAATAATACTCTGCTCTAAAATGGGATAGATACAAGACAGGACAAATGCAGTAGTTTATTCATTTATTTCAAAGATATCTTTTTAACTCTTTCTGTGAAATATATTAGTTCCTTAAAAACAAAACAAAACAACACTAAGGAAGCCTTTTGTTTTTGCACCTGTATTCAGAAGGGGAGAGGTGAGAGGAGGAAACTCTTGTCAGCAGGTCACTGTGGTGGGCAGGGTTCACCTGGCCCACGGGTTTCAACTAGGCAGTGTTGCCTGCACCGAAGGCCTACAATAAGTGCAAAGTGATGGGTGCCTCTAGGCTCCAAAGTTTTAAAAGTAGGTCATTACTTCACATATATGACAAAACCATTCATGCTCCATTGCAAAATCAGCTTTATTTCAAAAATAAATTTAGAAGTTAGAAAATAAGTCAGAGGTGAACAACTGTGACACTAATCCCAATTTCCAAAGGCACATGTGAGTTACTCTGATACCCCACAGCTCGGCTGAACGGTACCGTATTAGAAGAGCAATTTATCTCAGACGAACATGTCAGGGCCCTTAGTAAGAATTTTTGAAAATCATTTTCACTTTTGATTAGAAAGGAACAAACAAATAATTTTCAGGCTTTTAACCCCGGGCACACGAGAATACTAAAGAGAGACTGCAGCGCTCTACGAGGCACAAGGAAACACAGAGAAGGGAACTCAAATTTGTCACACGTGGGGTGCTACCCGCTATGACAGACTATCACAGGGGAAATCTTAGGAAAAGCAAACCCATCCCGCATTTCCTTTTAAAAATTGTGACAGAGAGGTAGGATAGTTTTCAGCAAGTGGTAGTGACTTATAAATAAAGCCAGTATAAAAATAGTAAAGTATGTCCAAAAAGTGACTAGATTAGGATTGAGTGAATTTAACAATGTTTCATTGGATGGGTTGTTTGAAATCATCCCTCAAAGGAACTGAAAGGTATCAACTACTAAAGAAAGGGCACACGAGAGCTGAGAATGGTATGAAGAAGGCTCTGGGCCTGGGAATTAGCAATTTGGATGTAGGTATGCAACAAAAGGTAGAGATGTTAGAGGAAGTAATACTAGATCACTGTGGGCTGGCGGTTCCCTGATCGAGGATTTTGATGCTGTGCTGTGAATCAGGATAGGTTTCAAGGAATGGTTCCTATGATAAAGAAGAGTGCTTAAGGAAGAGGGGGCCAGCCCTGCATATGAGTGACAGAAGTTAGGAGGGACTAAAGGCAGGACACATTCCCCAAGGCTGTTGCTGCAGTCCAAATATAAGATGACAACAGACTGGACCGAGTTTTTGGCTGTAGCACTGTAAACAAATGGGCAACAGCAGATGATAAATTTTTCTTAGTCAGTAAATCAGAATATATCAGTTCTTTTGGAATTAATCAGATGCTCCTCAGAAGTTGAAAATTTCAAAATCTTACTTTGGTATGTTCTTCTCCTTCATGTATAAGATGTACTTTGATTTTAAAAGCTAAAAAGAAGTCACTTAGATGGTAGTATCAGAAATGTCAAGGTTGAAATGTCAGCAGAGGATATATAGATAGGTTTTTGTCTCCTCCATGCAGATTCTCTCTAAGACATTTGGAAGTTTATAATAGAAAAGAAAAAAAAGGGGCACCTGGCTGGCTCAGTTAAGTGGCTACTTTTGGCTCAGATCCTGATCCCAGGATCCTGGGATTGGGCCTCCGCATGGGGCTCCCTGCTCAGCAGGGAGTCTGCTTCTCCCTCTGCCTGTCGCTCCCCCTGCTTGTATGCTCTCTCTCTCTCTCTGATAAATAAATGAAATCTTTAAAAAAAAAGAAAAAGAAAAAAGAAAACAGTGGAATGTCAAGTACACCAAGAAAAAAGGACAAAGTTTTGTTTGTTTGTTTGTTTTTTAAGATTTTATTTATTTATTTGACAGAGAGAGACACAGTGAGAGAGGGGGAGTGGGAGAGGGAGAAGTAGGCTTCCCGCTGAGCAGGGAGCCCAATGCGGGGCTCGATCCCAGGACCCTGGGATCATGACCTGAGCTGAAGGCAGACGCTTAACGACTGAGCCACCCGGGCGCCCCGGTGACTTAACTTCTTTATGCTTATGTTTTGTTACCTGCAAAAGAAGAAAAATCAAAGTACCTTCCTCATAGGATTGTTCTGACGTTAAATTAGCTAATACTCATATGGTGTATAGATGAGTGCCCAGAAGTCAGTAGAAGCTACATGTGTTACTATTTTTTTTAAAGATTTTATTTATTTTATTTGTTAGGGAGAGAGACAGCAAAGTAGGGGGAGTGGCAGGCAGAGGGAGAAGCAGGCTCCCCACTGAGCAAGGAGCTTGATGCAGGACTTGATTCCAGGGCCCTGAGATCACGACCTGAGCTGAAGGCAGACACTTAACTGACTGAGCCACCCAGGCATCCCTACATGTGTTATTATTTTTACTTCTTTATCATATTACAATATTCGTATTTATGGATAATGCCTTAAATTTGTCAAGAATATAAATATATGTTAATCATGATGTGCTTTAATCACAATGCACTTTTTAATTATTCACTATATGCACCTAACTACCAATCTCTCTGAAAAATATGAAGAAGTTATTTTAATACTTAACATTGTGAATAATGGAATACATATTTTGCTAATTTATATTTTTACCACATTAAGTGATATCAAATATATCTATTAGTACTACTTACAGTATGAACTAACAACTCATTTTCTACAGTATCAGTTCTGGAGGTCAGACCACTATCTCTATCAAAACCAGTCCAGAAAGCCACGCAATGATCCTTGAAACAACTGGCCCCAAATGGCCAAGGCTTGATTAGTAACAGCCTCCTTATTTTTGCCCCCACTTCCAAATTAGGACAAACTGAAGAAAGCCAAATATTCACTCCTAACCAATCACAGGGGATACCCTGCTTTTAGTTAGCCCACCTACAGCTTCTCCATGCCAACAACCTCTAATCAGGGTACAGCTGAAGCCTTTCCTTTTTTCCCCACAATAAAGATTTCCCATTTGGGGTGCCTGGGTGGCTCAGTCAGTTAAGTGTCCAACTCCTGATTTCAGCTCAGGTCTTGATCTCAGGGTCATGAGTTCAGGCCCCACACTGGGCTCCACACTGGGCGTGGAGCCTACTTAAAAAAAAAAAAGAAAAAGATTTCCCATTCATCTGCCGGCCTTTGAGTCTGCCAAATGCAAGTGATGGTGGCTAACTCCCATGCTGTAGCAAGTTTAAAATAAATAGCTTTTGCTTATTCACATTTAGATGATCTGCATTTATCTCCATGTGGTATTCATTAACAAGAGACCCAAAAGTAACTGCTACTTAAGACATATATTTGCAATATTTAATCAGATAATGGCATTTTCAGAAAGAAACAGAACTGGGCGGGAGGGTCATTCAATGAGGTTACTGTGCCTAAAAAGGTGTTTGTGGTTTTTTTGGTTTGTTTTTAGAAAAAAGGAAAAAGATCCTATAATCTCATGTAAGTAGTATAATATCCTGAGAACCAATGAATAAAAAATACTGGTATTAAAAGTATGTGAAAGAACACAATTAACAAATGAAGTGACTTCTATCCAAAGTAGCTCTTGTAGGCAGAAGCATGATATGCTAAGTGATTAAATGATTTCTGAGTTTACAGAGAACTACTAAAAAGCCAAACTGTTAAATCTACTATTGCTGCATATATTAAATAAATCCAATAGAAACAATGAAATTTTTTATGTATGAGGAAACTAAGGCTCAGAGAGAAGATGATAAATAATCCGGACTCAGTCATATAGCTACTTCTTATGTGGGACCAGGGCTCAATCCTAAAATGATAGGATTCCAAAGCAAGACACTGAGGAATTGATTCTTCTAAATTAATAGATAATTTTACAAATGAGATAACTCAGATAATGTTAGTAGTGGAACATAAGGCTTTTAACCAAAGATTGCAGAAATTAATTTTTTCCTTATTTAAATACAAAGTAACTCATTTCAAAAGAAAGACTATTCTTTTATAAATAACTCTCTAAAACCAAATAGGTCATACTGAGAAACACAAACACCATCATATGATTTCACTCATATGTGGAATCTAACAAAACAAATGAGCAAACAAACAAAAAAGCAGAATCATACCTGTAAATACAGAAGAATCAACTAATGGTGGCCAGAGGAAAGGGGGTTCGGGGGGATGGGCAAAAGGGCTGAAGAGGAGTAGGAGATACAGGCTTCTAGTTACGGAGTAAGTCAGAGGAATAAAAGGCACAGCACAAGGAATATTGTCAACCATATCTGAATAGTGTATGGTGACAGAGGGTAGTTACACTTGTGAGCGTGGCATAACGGAAGTTGCATCACTATGTCCTATACCTAAAACTAATGTAACATTATGTGTCAATTATACCCTCCCCCCCCAAAAAAACCTCTGCATTCAGGTATAAAAAAACAGTGGAAAACAATAAAACCTCATCGATAGGGGAATGACTAAAGAAATTATGGCACAACCATACAGTGGAATATTTTGTACCCACTAAAAATGATGATGTTGGTCCCAGACCTGGAAAAACTGTCACAAGGTTAAGTTAGGAAAAAGCAGTTTGAGTCTATGCAGAATTAGTCTTTTTGGCAAAATGTCTATATACATAAATTCTATATGTGTAAATATAGGCATTATATAATGTGCATACAGACACAATACTATATTCATATATTTACTTATTGTGTTTATTATATATATGTAAAGTCTATAAGAGGTAAGGATAATCCCAAAATGTTATGAGTAATTGTTTTTTAGTTCTAGAAATAGGATTATCAGAGATGTTTATTCTTTTCACAGTGTTTGAATTTTTATAATGAGCATAGAGAACCCTTAGAATCATAAATAAACCAAAATGGAAATTTAATTTTGAAGAAACAAATTATGTTTATGTTAAAAGATCAGAAAACAGGACCAGGTCTCTAAGATGCCTTGCTGTGTAGATAGAGAGCAAAGATGTGTATCTGCAATGTTAAACATCACAAGGTTGATATCTGAATGGACTAGTTTAAGTTTTCTTAGGACCAAGAAAATATCTCTAAATCAGAATAGGTTTCAAGGAAAGTATTCTACTCCTCCAGATACTGATCTCTTGCAAACACCCTCATCCTCTTCAGTCTCTCTCCAACTCATTCTTTTACTGTGGCTCTCCTTGTCCTTGGACTCACACAGTGACTAAGGTCTTCTCAGCCTCTTCACAGACTTACAGATACCTCCTTCCTTGCCTGAACATTTCTTACCCAGCACATCACTTCTACAGCCCCTTCTCATAAAAGACTGCTCCACTACAGTACATTCCTCCCAGGAAGATGAAGTGGGGTTGGTATTCTCCAGCCCTAATTCCTCTTGCAGACTAGTGCTTTTCTACTTCTGAGAAAAACAAACAAGCAAACAAAAATCCCACCAATAACACTCATATGTGGCTACAGAAGCTGCTTCTTCTACTCACTGCTGTCCCCCTTGCTCCATCGCTTACGAGTATCCTACCTCTGTACTTTCACATTCAAAAAGCTCACTCTGACAAACACTCGATCCCTTAATTAATGATGGTGTTTCTCTAGTTGCATGTACAACACTCTCCCTTTCATTTTATCCACTCTCTTTCCGTAGAACTAGTTGTCCATATCTAGTCAATTACCTAAAAAGATGTTTTTTCAAACTGTATCTCAGCCCAAAGATATCTTTTTTTAAAAAGATTTATTTATTGAGGCACCTGGGCGGCTCAGTCGGTTAAGTGGCTGCCTTTGGCTCAATTCATGATCCCAGGGTGAGATCATCAGCAGAGAGCCTGCTTCTTCCTCTCCCTCTGCCTGCCGCTCTGCATACTTGTGCTCTATCTCTGTCAAAAAAATAAATCTTTTTTTTAAAGGTTTTATTTATTTGAGAGAGAGAGAGCATGAGTGGGAGGAGCAGAGAGAGAGGGAGAGAGAACCTCAAGCCGACTCTGCACTGAGTGTGGAGCCTGAAGCGGGGCTCAATCCCATGACCCCAAGATCATGACCTGAGCCAAAACCAAGTGTCCAATGACCAACCAACTGCACCACCCAGGGGCCCCCCAAATATATCTTTAAAACTCAAACTTATATAACCATATGTACAAAATCAACAATTGGATTCATCGCCTATATATCCCACAAACATGTCAGTCTTGGCATGTCTACCTATTCCTTACCTCACTCCCCTCCCAAACTTGCTCCTTAACCTGCATTTATGATTCTAGGAAATAGCATCCTCAATTCATCCACCACCAAACCTTTATTCATTCTCTCTTTCACCATCACATCTAATTAGCTCTCAAGTACTGTTGGCACTCAGGGTCTCTCAAATATGTTGATATCCAATGTTATTTTTAAGCTCCCTTACCGGGATTTCAAATGTAACAATCTCCTAACTAGTTTCTCTGATTATCCTTTCTAAATCTTATCTTCCTCCCTTCTCCCTCTACACTTCTGCTACGCTGACTCCTAAAACACAAACTTATAAGGCCATTCTCAATTTTGTTTTAAAGTTCCTAGCAGGGCATGAAATTGTCTTTTAGGTCTGGCTTCTACACACTTTTCCACCTTGACTCCCATTTTCAGCCTTCTTCCAACATTACCATTTTCTTGTTTAGTCTCTGAATAAGCCATGAGCTCTCCCCTTTCACTCTTCACTGCCTCACCTCCTACTCAGCTCCTGACTATCTCACAGGACTTCATGCAAGGATTCCCAGGCAAAAATATCTTCTGCCCCTTTAACTTTCCTATGCCGAGTTGCCTGTTTTTCCAACACCCTGTCTGTATTTCTTTTATGGCACTTGCCAAAATTATAAGGTCATCACCGCCTTATATCCACCTCAGCTGTTAGACTGTGAGCTCCTACAGAGCAAGCACTATGCCTTTTCGTTATCTATTTTCCTAGCCTGTGTGTATTCCGTACACAAAAAGTGTTCAGTATTAGTTAATAAATGAAATATATCAAAGAATTTGTAACTTTATCCATGGTCAATTTGTTTTACTTTGTGGATGAATGGTTTAAGTATTTTTTAAAAGTAAGGATCCATAGCTCGTTTAGTGGCTGGTTAATTTTTTTGAGGAATGTTTTCAAAAAATTTAGTTCAAAATTGTGATCTTCCTTTAGAAATATGGAAAACATGATTTATTTATGGGAAATTTAGTATAGAACAGTAGCAGCTGACTTCTGATAATGTGGGTTCTCTTTCCCTAAATATCAAGGTATCAGGTATCATTTCAGATGGCTCAGATACACTTACCAAATGACTTTTTAAGGTCCCTTAAATGAATCCAAGGTAGGACATATATTAATGTCTAGGGAAAAACATGGGAATTAAATTTTCTTCACTAATGTTCTGTACATTTTCTTAGGCATTTTGTTTTATGCAATATGCTTGAAGCTTGCCATATTCTATAGTTAGCTAAGTCCATTACAGTGTATAATATCCAAACAAAAAGATTATATAAGAAGGATGGATAATCACAAGAGACTGTCCTATATTTTTACTATGGCTTGCTTTATGACTGCATCATTACAAAACCTAGTTTTATTTGATGAGTCTATTTATAAATTCATTTTCCTCCAGCTCAAACTCTCTTAAATGCTTTCTGTAACATGACACATTGCAAAAAGCATGTTGCAAAACAACAGAGATTTTCTGATGTCCCCAAGGTATAAAATTCTTTATTGCTATTTAAACAAAAGAAGAAATAAAGTAAACAATTCTGGTCTGAAGAGCCATACGTTACCAGAAACAAGACAACAATATGGTTCTGTCAGTCCCTGAGGAGAAGGAATCATCAAATGAAACACCATCGCTACGAATTTCTTCTTCATCTTGTCATCAGGCCCTATTCATCGCCATTCTGACCCTGCTTCTTAAATAGCAACTTCCTAGAAAATAGCTAAAGACAGACTTCAGATGGGTTTAGTTTGCAAAAGGTTTTAGCTGCCGAAGGAGTAACTGCTCTTTAAGCTATAAGGTGACACTTCATAATCTTGATTTTAAAAGAAAATCAAAACATATAAAATATCTGTAGATACATAAATAGACCTATAAGTAGGCAATCTCTCTGTATTTATATATTTTATGTAACCATAGAGAATTTTTAAATATTTTCCATTTTTCAAAAGTGATGTGGTGGAATTTGGGCCTGGTTTTCAGGCTCAGAACACCAAATGTTCAATTTTACCTTTTATGATAACATTGGTAAAAGTGTTAGGAAAACAGAAGAGAAGATACACACCTAATGGAAAGGGCAAATTTAATATAAAAAATACCTTTATTAATAATACTTGACATTTCTCAAATTCTTACCGTATGCAAAGTACTGTACTAAAATTAAAGTGTATTATCTCATTTAATCCCCACAATAACCTGAGGAGGTGGGCACTATTATCTTTATAGACACCGGCACTGAAGCCCAGAGACGTTGAGTTATTTGACAGCTATTAATAGGAAAAGCCAGGACTCAGCAAAACTGTTCTGATTCCAGAGCCCAGGTTCTGGGCTGACACTATGCTAAGCTACTTAACCTCTTAGATTCTTAACCATGTGATATATAATTAAAAAAAAAAAAAACCAAAAAAAAACACCAAAGAGTGAAGGTAGTCAAATGGTACAAACTTCCAGTTATAAAAAGTGCATGCTGGGGACATAATGTACCGCACTGACTATAGTTAATGACACCGAATTGTGTATTTGAAAGTTGCTGAGGGAATCTATCTTGAAAGTTCACATCACAAGAAAAGGAAATTTTAACTATACATGGTAACAGATATTGAGATAAATGCTGTGAAGGGAAGAAATATGATCACGGAGGCAAATCACAAAGCAACCTGATCTAATTTGGTGGGTGCATAAAAATTTCCAAGGAAGGGATCCTTTAGCTGATTTATGAAGGATGAGCAGGATTAAAAAGGCAAAATGGGGAAGGAGGTGGAAAGGGGCCCAGGCAGAGGTTACAAAGGCCCAGTGGAAGGAGCACAGATCTAGCAGACAGTGCAGCAGGATGATGCTAGAGAGGCACATGGGCATTGACCAGGCTGGCCTTCTCCAGCCATGTTAGAATGTTGATATTCATTCTAAGAGCAAGATATCTATGGAGGGTTTCTAAGAAGGGAGAAGGTGTCTGTATTTTGTAAAGATCACTCTGGCCACAATAGGGAGGAAAGACTCGCAGGCCAAGAGGTTTCCCAGGTGATCATTCTATGCTCACTAATGTAGCAGGCAATGTGGAAAAAGAAAAAGAGAGAGAGATTTATAAAGTAAATAGCATTTTGAATAACCAATAGACTTTACACTTAATGCTTGTAAAGTGATTTGACTTATAAGCAGTAATTTACATATTTTTTTCTTTTCAGTCACATACCCAGAACTTACTCATTCAACTAATATTTATTAGGCCAGGCGCTATAAGGTATCGGGCACCGTTTCACACACTAGGGTTTCAGGAGTAAAAAAGATAAAACACTCTCTGCAATGGAGGTTACCTTCTAATGGAAATGAGAGCTAATATACAACTAAACAAATGAAAAAATAAGATAATTGCAAGTAAAGATAAGTACTGTCAAGAAAATAAAATAGAGCTCCTTGAGAGCTACGAGTAGTTAGAAAAGGCCTGAGAATGTAGCATTTGACAAAAAACAAGCACAACCAGTCATCTAGAGAATGAGTCAAGAGCAGAGGCAAAGCCTGAAGGTGGGACTATGTTTGAATATAACTAGGAAACATCAAGAAAGCTAGTGTAGTCAAAATGAAGTGAGCAAGGGGGAGAGTGGTGGAGGAATGGTTAAGAACACAGGCTGGAGTAGGGAGCAAATCATTAGGGTCATGACACTGTGATGAGAAATTCTTATTTTCTCATTTTGATACAGAGGAGAAACATGATCTGAGTTACCCGGCTACTACGGGGCGGGCGGGGGGGGGGTTTGGGGGGGGGGGGGGGGGGGGTGGCAAGCACCATAGCAGGAAGAGAAATTGAGTTTGTACCGTGGTCTAGGTAACTGACAGTGATGATTTGATTACTGCTGGAAGATGGAAATAAATGGATTCAGGACATATAAAGACAACTATACTTGGTTGATAGAAAATGTCTATTTTTGTTAGATTACAGAAGTTTGCTATTTCAAGGAAACCTATGGGAAATACTTTTGCAAAAGAAAGAATCTGTCCTCATTTCAGCCATAATATAATTTTGGATTTTGACATATCAAGTTTGTTTAAAAGTAGAATATGCCTGTATTATTATAACTCAGGGTTTTCCCCTACCTTTATAGGGGCACACAAAGGTTATCATGAAGAAACTTCTCTTTACTAAAAGCACCTTGAGGATATAGACTAGAGAGAAAAGTGAAAGCTATGCCAGTACTAACTCCATCTTTCACTCTAAGATCTTACGGATTTTCAGTTTACCCTGTCCATAAAGCTTCTAGGACTCCACTGCATTTACCAGGTTGATGGAATAAATAAAACACATTAGAAGTCTCAATCAGAAAGTATTTTTACAGACTGAAAAAGTGCACCCTGAGTAATAGTTTGGTAACAAAAAATGCTAAACCCTAGGCGATCAAATTTTACCTCATTTATTTCTTCAAAACCAGAAGAGTTATCTGAGAAAATTTCTAGTTTTTTATTTTTTTCTTTGAAGAAAAAGAAATGTTGTATTCCAATAATTTATAGAGAACATTATGATGGTTACAGGACAAGATGGATATAAATGATGTGAAAAATTTCTAGAAACTGAGGGCTCAACTGACAAATTTATCATAAAATATCTATAGGAGACATAAAATCCACTGACATATCTTAAACTCTTAGCATTAAGGGAAAAAAAAAAACCTTATAGAATGGAACTCCAGAGCTTCATGTTTATCATCCAGCAAGTATAAATATTAAGGTCACTAAATTGATATGTGCAAGAACCCAAGTGAATCTAAATTGTCTATTTAGCTCTCATTTCCTCTGTGTAGATAAGGACAACAATCTTCAAGGAAAATCATTCACCTCCAGTTTAAAGCTCAGTTTCTTGTGGCCAATAGTCAGAATTCTACCCTTTTATCATTTCTTTCCCTTCATCCATCCTTGATCCCTCAGAGGACTTGGGGAGTCACAGAGCTCACATGAATCAGGGAATCTTAGGGAGGAGGGAGGAGAGTGTCCTCTGTGAATACTGGCTCTGGGCTGGGGAGGGCAGGTCTCCTTCCCAAAGTGTAAGAAAGATTATCATCTGCTAACTATAAGAAAAATAAGCTTCTCTATCAGTTTCCTTTTCAATCAACTATTTATGGCATAAAGTTCATGTTTAACACCTTCAAAACTTTATCTGGATTCTCTCAGAACTCTTCTGTCAAGAAGCCTAGTTCTTACAAATCAAGAACATTTGCGTCTAAAACAATTGTTTTTGCATGGGCGCCTGGGTGGCTCAGTTGGTTAAAACAATTGTTTTTGCAGAGAATTAAAAACCCTGTATCATCAACAACAAAACAAACAAGCAAGCAAAAAATCCAGAAGCTCTACTTCATTGATTTGTTTTTTCTGAATTGTTTGCCTTCTAGTCATGGACAATGCATGTATAGAACACAGCCAGCTGAACAGTGGAGGGAAAACAAGAAGGGGCACAAAGGAGGAGAGCCTCAGTTAACAGTTCATAAGATTACCTGCTTCAGTGAAACTTTTGTACTTCTTAAATTATGTAACTGATAACTACAGCTCTGGGAAGGTTAATTTTTTTTTTACATCCTTAATTTACAATGTAGTATAACATTGAAAATTAAGAACATCAAATTCATTAAGCTGTTAAAAGTATTTAGAATGTGACCCTTCCTCAACCTTAACATTCAAAGGCATAAATTACTATAATAATAGTTGCTGCAGAATCATCTATCTGTGCTAGGCAATGAGTTTCCTTACCTCTTCCTTCTGCAGAGTTTTGTAGGAGTTAAGAAATCTGTCAAATGCAATGAACAGAATAACTGATTATTTGTAGTTTTAACAAATAAGATCATATTTTCTCAGGCACTAGGAAGTCTGAAACTGTGGGCTGCAAAATGTCTTCCACAGCTCTAGGCATTGTGTTCTTAAGACGGGAAGGACAAATGTCTAAACCAGACACATCGGTTCCTTGTGCACACAAGAAAAAGCTTTTCCTAGAAGGTCCTGGAAGATTCTGCTTATTTTCCATTGATCTCAATTATTCCACACAGTCAGTCCTAGATACAGGGCAGAATGGCAAGTTTTTTTTTCTAGGGTTTATTTTTCTGGGGGGGGGGGTCCTCCACAGTAAAGGCAGGCAAGGAAGGAGGAGGCTGGAAACAGGTGCTAGATGAGTGAACTAACAATGTCTGCCATAATGACACTTCGTATAGCTCCAAAATTATCTATCTGATGTTAAATATACAATATACAAGGAGAGGCCCAAATAGAAGTTTATTTCTATATACTTAATAAAATGCCATGCGTTCACTTGTTCATATTGAATTCCTACATATGTAGTAGTAAACACAACCTAAAAAGACTTTTTTCTTGTGGAGCTTAGAGTCTAGTGGAGATAATGAAACAATAAGACAAATATATATTAGGTGGTAATAAGTACTGTGAAGAAAAAGAAACTTTAAGAAAATAGAGAATATACGTTTACGGTAGGCAGGTCACTTAGGGTAGTCAAATAAGGTCTCCCCAAGGAAGTGACATTTGAGTAGAGATGTGAAAGAGATGAGAGACTCACATGGGTACCTGGGGGGAGAGCCTTCCAGACAGAAGGTTCAAGCCCTTGGTGTGTGTAAGAGACAACCAAGTGACCGGTGTGGCTATAGCTCAGTGAATGAGGGGACGAGTACTGATGGCATCAGAGAGAAGGCAGAGTATCAGGGCAGGGTGTTACAGTCAATCTCACTTTTAGTGAATAATCACTGGTTGAAGCAGCCCTGTCACCAAGTTTCCACTGGAAATGTAAAACCAGTGACAGTGTACCAGGCACTCCAATACATGTCAGCATATAATCCAGTTTACAAATGAGGGATCTGAAGCTCACATTGGATAAGGCACTCACAGTCTCTATTATAAACACAATATGGCCTCATCATTTTGGCATATGGCCGGCTGCTCCTTGTCATTTACTATGTCAGCAATGTTGGATTAAGCAAGATTTAACAGACTTCTTGCATAGAGGATCCATCCAGACCGACCTGCATTTTGACCATGCAAAAAGAGAGCACAATTTACAGAGTGTTTCCATATTTAATATACTACTGAAACAGAGGTTAACATTTTGTGGAAAGCTAACTATGGAATACTTCTATATATTATAGGTCTATGTGTATTCATTGTGCTCACAGTTAATGTGTAAGAGAGATACAACATCACTTGCTATTCAAACCTATTTGGTTCCTGAATTCAGACAGTGAGAAGCAAAAATATACAAAGAAAATGTGTATCTCTAAAAATGTGCTCAAATCTATTTGTTTCCTGAGTTTAAAGCATGGGGGTACCTGTACATTTTTATGGATGAATAGTACCTTAGCGGGTTCATCTATGATTTGAAAAGATAACATCGAAAAACATATTTTGTTATATTCAGCAGAAAACTGTAATCTCAAGTAAAACTTTTATCATGTTTCTTATTTTAAATGCACATCTGTTGTCCTTGAAACAATGAATTTGCAAGGTAAGCATTTTCAGATAAATATAATGCTTGTTTTTAAGATGACTGTTATTTATTTATATCCAGGCAGACACATTATAAAATATTCATAAGCACTAGCATATCTTTAAGAGAAAGATAACAGTTCCATGACAGAGGACACCATGTTTCATAAGATCACTGATTTTAAAATGTTTCTATTTGCCAAATGAAGCCAAATTAATAATTCAGTTTGCTCTAAAATGCCACAATCAATACAACAGCTTCTAACTCAAGTAAGCAACAATACTTTAAAGACAATTGCCTTATAAAATAGATTCCATTCTTGTTTTGAGCCAGACACATAAAAAAGAAAGGGCAGTACTTTCTAGCAGACAGGAAAATGCAACATACAGCAAAAGCAATTAGAACAAGGAGCAAAGTGAGCTGTCTATAAATGACAAATGAGAGCTGGGTACAAAATAGCCTAAAGCAATGAATCTCAAACATTAAAGAACACATGAATCACCTGGGGAACTTATTAAAATGCAGATTCTGATTGAGAAGGGAGAGTGGGGCCTAGGACAGTATACTTCTAATGAGTTCTCAGGTGAGGCTGAAGCGACTTGCTCATGGACTCCCCTTCTGTAGCAGACCCTAACACATACTGTTTTGTAGACAACCGCCAAGCTGTTGTGAGAACTACACTACAAGGGTCAAAATGATACTTAAAGGCTTTCTTTAAAACATATTGTTATGTTTCACTGGCAAGAGAAGCAATGGTAAGTTCTTTAAAAACAGAATCAAACAAACAAAACACCCAGAAAGCACCAATCACCATTATAAAGTTAATCTTCAAAATTATAAAAATTTCAACTGATATTGGAGATTAGAAGAAAAGAGATGAATTTGGGTATTAAGAACTCTGAGGTTTCTTACTGAGGAGATGTCAATCTCCCAGCCTAAGGCTGAGGATGTTGGGTTAAAAGGCCTGTTAATCACTGAGAGGATAACGACAGTGTAGCAACTGGACAGGACCAAAGGTATGAAGTTAAACAACACGTACCCACCAACAGTCAATTCTAGGAAGTTATCCTGAGGAAATAACAAGACTGGAGGTGTACATTTAGAACAGGTTGTATCAGCCAAAAAGTGTCAACTAACAAAGTTACCAAAGAAGGGGATTGGTTAAATAAATTCAGTATATCCATAAAATGAAATACTAGGTGGCCAGTAAAATGTTGAGATAGATCTATGGTTAACGACATGGGAGCATGTTTACAGAACACTGTTATTTAAAAAAAAAAAAAAAGCTAAAACACATCGTGTGCAAAATTATGCCACTTAACTAAATGCGAACTTTGGAATAGTGGATTATGAGTCATTTGGGAGGTTTTTGCTTGTTTGTTTGCTTATCTGAATATTCTTTTTTTTTTTTTTTACCCCCAAACAAGGATTACTTTAATAAAAGAAAATGAATAAATGCATTTTTTTTCTGGCACAAATATTCGGGTTTTAGAGTTATATCCCACAAATTCAGATCTTGAGTAAACTACTTAACCTCTTTGTAGGTGGATCAGTTTCCTCACCTACAAAGAGGGCACAGTAACAGTACAAACTTTATAGAGTGGCTGCAAGGACGAATATGGGCTGATAGATGTACAGTGCTTAAAACAGAACCTCACACAGTAAGGGCTATATAAAATGTGCCTCTTCCTTTTTTTAAATGTTTGAACTAGTCTCTTGCTGATGCCATGTCTGAGATGACCTTATCATTAACAATTCTGCTTTGGCACCTGAGTCGATATACTAACTCTGGGACCTTTCCAGATAACTAGCAGAGTCAAGAGTGTAAATGAGAGAGAGAATACCCTGAAGTGGTCAAACAGCAGGCAAAGCAGAACTCTGTATGTAACTACCCAGTAATTTTAAACATGCAGAATGACCATTTGTAAACTGCCAGTAAGAGGATAAACTAGTTCAATTTTTCTAGGATAGAATTTGGTAGTTTGTTTTAAACCAAAATCTTAATAACTCTGCTCCTAGGAATTTAGCTTAAGGAAGGCAGCAGCGATATTCAGAACACAAAGAATTGAGATTCAAGGGGGTCAGTTTATATTAAAGAAAATTTGTACACAATCTAAGTTTCAACAATGAGATATGGCTGAAAAAAACCCCAATATATCTGAATACAGAACTCAAGATAGACTATAAGCTCCATATTAATTTAAAGATTTTTAATATAATACGGATAGGAGAGCTTGGAGGAATTCAATATTTTAAAAGAAAAATAAAGATTTAATATTTAAAAGAAAATTCCCTGTCAGATATATTTCCTTTATTTGGGTATTCAGGAGACAGTTTATATATCCCCAAATAAGGTATAAATGAAGCTGCATTTTTTTTTAAATTTTTTAATTCTTATGTTAATCTTTATACATTACATCATTAGTTTTAGATGTAGTGTTCCATGATTCATTGTTTGTGCATAACACCGAGTGCTCCATGCAGAATGTGCCCTCCTCAATACCCACCACCAGGCTAACCCATCCTCCCACCCCCCTCCCCTCTAGAACCCTCAGTTTTTCAGAGTCCATCGTCTCTCATGGTTCGTCTACCCCTCCGATTTCCCCCACTTCATTCTTCCCCTCCCGCTACCTTCTTCTTCTTCTTTTTTTTTTTTTTTTTCTTAACATATATTGCATTATTTGTTTCAGAGGTGCATATCTGAGATTCAACAGTCTTGCACAATTCACAGCGCTTACCAGAGCACATACCCTCCCCAGTGTCCATCACCCAGTCACCCCATCCCTCCCACCCCACCCCCCACTCCAGCAACCCTCAGTTTGTTTCCTGAGATTAAGAATTCCTCATATCAGTGAGATCATATGATACATGTCTTTCTCTGTTTGACTTATTTCACTCAACATAATACCCTCCAGTTCCATCCACGTCGTTGCAAATGGCAAGATCTCATTCTAAATGAAGCTGCATTTATTTGGGTCTTTATTCGGGCTCATTTAGGATATATGCAACAACTGTACGAATACATCTAAAAATCAAGCTGTTCGACTTCCTTACAGTAACACATGCTGTACTATTTCCTATACTTGAAAAGTAATAATGTATTTTACTTTTCTCAAAAGTGACATTCCAATGCTTTTCAAGTATTTTTCTCCTTCACCAGATCTGCTTAATATTTATTTAGCTCTTAATAGAGGCCAGGTAAAGATATAAATGAGAAACAGTCACTGCCTGCAAGCAGCTGTAGTGAAAAGCTGCCACAAAATGATAAATGATGCCTCCCTATGGTGGCTCAGACCAGGCATTTATATAGAGAGAAGGGAGAAAGTGCCAAGTAATTCTTCTGTGTGTTTTTATAAAACAAAACCAAGTTTTTAAGAAAGATTTATTTATTTTAGAGAGAGAACAAGTGAGTGAGCATGCATGGAGGAGGGGGAGGAGCAGAAGGAGAGGGAGAATCTCAAGCAGACCCCCCCCATTGAGTGCAGAGCCCCACGCAGGGCTCAGTTGATCTCATGACCCTGAAATCGTGACCTGAGACAAAACCAAGAGTCCGGCACTTAACCAACTGAGCCACCCAAACGTCCCCCAAAACCAAATTTCTTAGTGTATACGCTATAATGATACAAATTAAATTTACTTTCTACTTGTAAACTTCAAAACATATATGTTAAATAATTTAAATGTGAATAGACTTCATTATCTCAAATTACTTACTCTAATCACTTCATTTGTTTTTTTCATATAAAGGAGAAGGAGTATATTTAGGCATTTCCTCCCTCAACAGTCCCTCTCTTGGTTAGGCTTCCTCAGAAGTATTATCACATTGTTCAAGGGTTAACAGCAGATTCCTCAATGCTTTCTCTCAGACAAAGCAAATATTTACTGAAAAAGTAAAAAGCTTTAGAGAAAGAATATTGACAGCTACTTTTCATTAGGGATTATTGTTGGTTCTCCATTATTATTATATTGATTATATTATATTGGTTATCTATTGCTATTATAGCTAACTTTTTTTTTTTAAAGATTTTATTTATTTATTTGTGAGAGAGAATGAGAGACAGAGAGCACGAGAGGGAGGAGGGTCAGAGGGAGAAGCAGACTCCCCGCTGAGCAGGGAGCCCGATGCGGGACTCGATCCCGGGACTCCAGGATCATGACCTGAGCCGAAGGCAGTCGCTTAACCAACTGAGCCACCCAGG